>NC_134687.1:238773463-239076463 GCF_050947455.1 Rhinoderma darwinii | reverse complement strand
TAGAAGACACTTTCATCAAGCAGGTACAGAAAAAGGTCTGCATCTTTCAAGATAACCGTGATTTTTATGCAGGACAATGCTCCATCGCATGCATCTAAGTACTCCACTGCATGGCTAGCCAGTAAAGGCCATAAAGATGAAAGAATAATGACATGGCTCCTTCCTCATCTGACCCAAACTCTATTGAGAACTTCTGGGCTCTTCTTAAAAGGGCAAATTTACGGTGAAGGAGAACAGTACACCTCTCTGAACAGTGGCTGGGAGGCTGTGGTTGATGCTGCACAAAAAGTTGATCATCAACAGATTAAGAAATTGACAGACTCAATGGATGGAAGGCTTAGGCCCTTCACACGGAGTTTTATTACACTTTTTTGACGCGGATACCGCACCAAAAACTTCCGAAAATGACTCCCATTGAATTCAATGGGAGGCGGCCGCGTTTTTTTACCGCTCACAGTAAAAACCGCTCGCGGTAAAAAGAAGCGACATGCCCTATTTTCGGGCGTTTACGCCTCTGACCTCCCATTGATATCAATGGGAGGCAGAGAAAGCGTATTTTGCTGCGTTTTTGCCCGTGGAACTCAATAGGCGCGAGCGAAAAATGCGGCAAACGGCATGCAGGCAGATAAAAATCTGCCTCAAAATTCCAAACAGAATTTTGAGGCAGAATTTTCAGCCCGCAAAAAACTCAGTATGAATCTTATTGAAAAGAAGCGGGGCTATATTGGTCACTGATATTTTTGTGTGTGGAAAAGTCAGAAATGTTCATCAATTTTCAGCAGTTTGTTTATTATTCTCACTTTCCCCCTGCTTGCATTCTGGGCCCTAATGACCAAGCCATTTTTTACGTTTTTCCATCGTCACATTCGAAGAGCTATAACTTTTTTATTTTTGCGTCGACATAGCTGTATAAGGTCTTGTTTTTTGCGGGACAAGTTGTACTTTTTAATAGCATCATTTTGGGGTACATATAATTTATTCATTAACTTTTTTTCGGGGGGGGGGGGGGGGGGAGTGAAATAAAAGAAAACCTGAATTTCGCCACTCTATTTTTGCGTCCTAAATCTACGTCGTTTACCGTGTGGCATAAATAACACAACTTTATTCAACAGGTTGTTACGATTTCAAAGATACCAAATTTGTATAGATTTTGTATGTTTTACTACTTACACAGTAAAAACACTTTTTTTTTCAAATTTGTTTGTTTTTGTGTCTCCATATTTAAAGAGCCATAACTTTTTCTATTGTTCCGCCGATGAAGTTGTATGAGGGCTTTTTGTTGGCGGGACGACTTGTAGTTTTTATTGGTACCATTTGAGAGTAGATGCGACTTTCTGATCACTTTTTGTCACTTTTTTTAAGTCAGGATTAACAGAAAAAATTAATTTTTCCATTGTTTTTTATTTTCTTTTTTATGGCGTTCACCGTGCGGGTTAGATAAACTAACAGCTTTAGGCTATGTTCACACGGAGTATTTTGGGGGAGGAATATCTGCCTCAAAGCTCCAAACGGAATTTTGAGGCAGATATTCCTCCCCCAAAATACTCCGTGTGAATAGCAATTATCGCGCCGTTTTTCGCCCGCGGCCATTGAGCGCCGCGGGCATAAAACACGCTTTCTCCTGCCTCCCATTGAAGTCAATGGGAGGTCGGACGCGGAAGCGCCCGAAGATAGGGCATGTCGCTTCTTTTTCCCGCGAGGCAGTTTTACTGCTCGCGGGAAAAAGACGCCGACGCCTCCCATTGAAATCAATGGGAGGCGTTCTCGGGCCGTTTCTGCCGAGTTTTGCGACGCGGTTTCCGCGTCAAAAAACTCGGCAAAAGACCCCGTGTGAACATAGCCTTATAGTCGGGGTCGTTGCGGACACGGCAATACCAAATATGTGTAACTTTTTTTGCTTTATTGTGGTTTTTTAATAGTAAAGCATTTTGTAAGGGGAAAAAGTGGGTTAATTTATTTTTTTTCAATTTTTTTTTTATTAACTTCATTCAACTTTTTTACTAGTCCCACTAGGGGACTTTAATATGCGATCATCCGATCGCTTTTATAATACACTGCAATACTTTTGTATTGCCTGCGGCATGATCTAGCAGGCATTCGCTACAGGCAGACCTGGGGGCCTTTATTGGGCCCCCGGTTGCCATCGGAGACAGACATTCGGCGATCTTATCGCTGGGTGCCGGTGGGATGAGAGGGAGCTCCCTCCCTCTCTCCAAAACCACTCCGATGCAGCGCACGCTATTGAGCACCGCATCTGAGGGGTTCAACGGGTGAGATCGATACGAATATCGATCTCACATGTTCGAGCAGGGATGTCCCCAGCCCTCAGCTGCCTCTGGCAGCTGAGAACATGGAGATTTAAGGGCTCCCTGCTCAGTTTACTTTATTCTGATGCAGCGCCGTGAAAAGGCTATTGCATCAGAATAAAGCCCAGGCTAATCGGCGGTCATTAAGGGGTTAACAGATGAAAACAAGTGAGATGAGAGAATTTTCCATTTTGATTTAGTTACATAATAATTATGCACACTTAGGCAGAGTTCACAGGTGGCGGATTCACAGCGTATCAGCCCTGTGCGCCGCAGAGAATTCCGGATGAAAAAACGCATTAAACCGTGGTGCAGTTTTTCCCCGGAATATCTACTCCAGAAAACTGAAGCACTTCGCCGGCTTGCTAGTAGGCCGGCCTCCTGGGATGAGGTTTCCTGGGATGATTTATTTTTTGTCCGAGTTGCATTTTTTTGCGACAGAATCACTGCGAACACGCCGCAAAAAAAACAACTGCTATTTTACTTCCCCATAGAATTCCATAGGAAAAACCTGCAACAAATAAGCAGCATTTACGCAAATACAATTGACATGCTGGGGAACAAAATTCCTTACCGCAGGTCAATTTCTGAGTGTTTTTTCCGGTCAGTATTTACGCAGCGTGTGGATGAATTTGTTTTATCACATCCAATGTGCTGCTACTGTATTTCCTGCAATTTTCTGCAATGTGTGAACTAGGGATGTCACGATACCAGAATTTGGACTTCGATACCGATACTTTGTGTAGTATTGCGATTTCGATACCAAAACAATACTTTGCCAACGGTAATAAAAAAAAAAAGTTCTCCCATTTTCTGATGTGAGGCGCGTGGTGTGATGCTGAATTTAACCTCCATGTGCCACACACTAATAGTAATTAACCCCATCATGTTTCTCAGTCATAATGGGTTAATGTGTGAGGTACATGATGGGGTTAATTATTAATGTGGGGCACTTGGAGGTTAAATTCATCACACCTCGAGTCTTACATTAATAAGTGAAAGAAGTTTTTATTTTTATTTTCTTACAGCGTACACATCATAAAGGACACAAAAAAAATTGTTGTGCAGGTTATTACGGCCGTGCCAATACTGAATGTGTGTATATTTTATGTATTGAGACTTATTGTAATGTTTATTGTATAAAAAGGTGAATGTGTATTTTTTTAAATTTAATATTACTTTGTTTTTACTTTATCTTTAAACTTTAATGTACTGACATATATCAGATATATGCCGGTACATTAGCCTGTGTATGTTTAGTACACAGGCAGCTGTTCTGACATACCCAAGTATGCCCTAACAGGAAATATGGTAATACAGCCCTGGGGTCCTTCAATAGACCCTGGGCTGTCTGCCCTTATATGGTATGACCCTCGATCGCGTCACAGGAATTCCCTGTGACGCGATCCAGGGGCATCCCCCCTGCCCATTTTCTCCTGAATGCTGCAGTTAGCTTTGATCGCAGCATTCAGGGGAATAACGGCGGAGATGAGAGGTTTCTCTAATCTCCGCCGTTATAGAGCGGGGCTGCGGCTGTGTAATACAGCCATTGCCCCGCTCCTGACATAAGTGCGCACGCGGTCAGCATGATGTAATGCGGCCGGCGCTGGACTAACGAGCAGCGGCTCAAGCACCGAAGACAGAACATGGGGGTGTTTTGCAGTTCGGCCGCCATGTTCGGTCTTCAGCGCCGCCGCTCATTAGTGCAGTGCTGGCCGCATCGCATCATCCTGACCGCGCGCACTTGTCAGGACTCAGGAGCGGGGCAATGACTGTATTACACAGCCGCAGCCCCGCTCTCATACATTCATGTGTTACTATAGTGAGCTGTGCGGCCGCACAGCTTAATATCGAAATACATGAAACAACGGTATCGAACCGTTTGGGGATGCACAGTATCGAAGTTTCGATGCATCCCTAGTGTGAACTGACCCTAATAGTTCCCAATAATTATGCACACAAATATTCTCCTTAGAAAGCCAAAACCTCACATTTCCTTTCGTAAATATTCAGGTTTGAGGTTTATTAACACTTTGGATTTGGACCGACAGCACTGTAGTTGTTCAATAATAAAATTAATCCTCAAAAATACAACTTGCCTAATAATTGTGCACACAGTGTATATTCCGATGCAAGATTTGCTGAAGACCGCTCAAGGACTTTGCAACTATATTTACAGTACTTATTTACCGCCGATAAAAAAAAAAAAATCAATGATATTGCACATTTTTGAAATGATCTTTCAATGAACACATTTAATATAAAAGAATACCTACTTGCGAGCAAAGGGGAAGTTAACAGATGCACTAGTGGAGAAGTTTCTTGGGCTATCCAGGGGACTGTTTCCTGCTATCAAAAGAAAACAAATGAGCAAACATGACGACTATCACATACAATTGAATAACGTAATATACGAGCTATATAGCAGTCATCAGCACTCTTAAAAACATGTGCCGTGTAAGGGTATGTTCACACTCTTAAAGAGGCTCTGTCACCACATTATAAGTGCCCTGTCTCCTATATAATGTGATCAGCGCTGTAATGTAAGTGACAGTAATGCTTTTTATTTAGAAAAACTATCTATTTTAAACCACTTTATGAGCGATTTTTAGCTTTATGCTAATGAGTTTCTTAATGCCCAAGTGGGCGTGTTTTTACGTTAGACCAAGTGGGCGTTTTACAGAGTGTATGACGCTGACCAATCAGCATCATGCACTCCTCTCCATTCATTTACACTGCACTAGCGATATAGTTACGCCTATAAAAACGGCTGTAAAATACGGAGCGGTTTTCAAGGGAATACCGCCTCTGATTTACAGCAGTTTTTTATGCATCAAGCGTTTTTTTTTACGGTCGTTTTTGGAGCAGTTTTTCTATTGACCCAATGAAAAACGGCTCCATAAACAGCTCAAGAAGTGACATGCACTTCTTTTTTACGGGGTGTTTTTTTTACGCGCCGTTTTTAAAAACAGCAGTGTAAAAAACTGCCCCGTGGGAACGGAACGTCGTTTTTCCCATTGAAATGAACGGGCAGATGTTTGGTGGCGTTCAGCCCATGTATTTTCAGCCTTATTTCGGGGCGTTTACGACCCGAAAAACGTCTGAAAATAGGCCGTGTGAACATACCGTAAGGGCTCAGACGAGCGTAATCCTCGTCCCTGTGCTGTGCGTTGAAATCCCTCACAGCACATGGACCCACGCAATTCAATGGGGCCATTCACGCAGCGGATGTCCGTTGCTTGAAACTCACTGCATGTCCTATATTGGTGCGTTTTCACCCATATAGTCGCCCACTGAAGTCTATGGGTGCGTGAAAACCACGGACCACATATGTGTTCATACCACAATTGTGGTGCAAGTTCAGCATATATGCTAGGAAAAAACCCATAGACTTTTATGGGCCAGACACATTCCAAAAGTGTGTCTTTTTTGCCATACCTTTTATAGCACTGTATTTTAAAAGCTTAAAAAACGTCACTTTTCAATACAGCGGGATCGAACAAAGAAAATGTTTTTAAAAACATTGCAGATTTACAAGGTGAGTCAATAGGCGATGTATGCAAGTGTAAGACATACAGTTGCATACGTTGCGACAATACGTTCGGCACTCTGGTGTGAACAGATCGATGTAATTTGCATTTCAATTCCTTACCATTTCCAAGATCTCTGCTTGTTAGTGAATGGAAACATTTATGTTATGTTGAGAAGCGGAATACCCTACTGGCCTTGTCCTGCTTACCCAGCTGATGGGTTTTGAAGCAGTATATCAATCTAGACAATCTTCTGGGCTCATAAATATGATTGTATTTGATAAGCCATACGACATTAGCTGCCTGGTCAGAAATGGAAGTCTAGATGATCAATTATAAGTCCCTTGCTGGAAAAATCCTTTAAAGAGGCTCTGTCACCAGATTTGGCAACCCCTATCTGCTATTGCAGCAGATAGGCGCTGCAATGTAGATTACAGTAACGTTTTTATTTTTAAAAAACGAGCATTTTTGGCCAAGTTATGACTATTTTTGTAGTTATGCAAATTAGGCTTGCAAAAGTCCAAGTGGGTGTGTTTAAAAGTAAAAGTCCAAGTGGGTGTGTATTATGTGCGTACATCGGGGCGTTTTTAATACTTTCACTAGCTGGGCGCTCTGAAGAGAAGTAACATCCTCTTCTCTTCAGAACGCCCAGCTTGTGACAGTGCAGATCTGTGACGTCACTCACAGGTCCTGCATCGTGACGGCCACATCGGCACCAGAGGCTACAGTTGATTCTGCAGCAGCATCAGCGTTTGCAGGTAAGATCGACTATGAGCCTCATTTGCATAACTACAAAAATGGTCATAACTTGGCCAAAAATGCTCGTTTTTTAAAAATAAAAACGTTACTGTAATCTACATTGCAGCGCCGATCTGCTGCAATAGCAGATAGGGGTTGCAAAATCTGGTGACAGAGCCTCTTTAAGTACTGTACGCATTCCTTCAAACACTAAAAGATTCCGGATTTCTTTTACCTAGGACAGTTAGGGTATGTGAACACGACCTATTTTCAGACTTAATGGAGGCGTTTTACACCTCGAATTAAGCCTGAAAAGAAGCAAACATCTGCCCATTGCTTGCAATGGGTTTTACGATGTTCTGTTCAGACGAGGTGTAATTTTACGCGTCGCTGTCAAAAGATGGCGCGTAAAATTACACCCACGTCAAAGAAGTGCAGGACACTTCTTGGGACGTTTTTGGAGCCGTTTTTCCATTGACTCCAATGAAGAACAGCTCCAATTACGTCCGTAATGGACGCCACGAAAAACGTGAGTACTTGCAAAAACGTCTGAAATTCAGGAGCTGTTTTCGCCTGAAAACAGCTCTAATTTCAGACGGATTTTGCGTTTGCGTGTGAATATACCCTTATGGTCCTGCACAAGACTGACTACTGAACAGGTTTGCATGTACAACCTACGATTAGATCTGCTTCTCCTGAATGCACTAACCACATTTAGACAAATGTGAAAAATCAAACCATAGCAAACGGTGACTTTGCCCTGAAATTCCTGTAAAAATATACAGTTCCTGGGAGCATAAGTAGGCCCTAGGACTCCGTATCCCTCCCGAATAGAGAAATAATTCACTATTGGAAGTTTTTCACTAAATTATGAATGTATGCTTCAGCAATTATTAGTCACATTTATCTCAGGTAACCTGCTGATTTTAGGAATAGTAGATGTGGCTACTGTACATAGTCCCATAAACACAACATAAATATTTAATGAAAAACAGACAGCCAAAGTACATTGTATAATTGCCAGAACTAACCTGTTGGTACAGAAAGCGGTGATAATGGACGGGACAGTGTGGGTGAAGGCGATCCCACCACCAAACTCTTTCTGTTGCTGCTTCTACAGCTAAGAACAGAACAAACATTGTTATTTTATTAAAATCCAAATACTGTGTTACTAAAAGATAAATACAAGCAGAGATAAGAGGTGGGAGATTGACAAGTCAGCACTGCATAATAGTCAATTCTATGTTCAGCATATGGAATGAACACAATAAAACCTATACGCCTCCCTCGGAGCGTTGCAGCACTGAGTTTTGCGAG
Source organism: Rhinoderma darwinii (assembly GCF_050947455.1). NCBI lineage: Eukaryota > Metazoa > Chordata > Amphibia > Anura > Rhinodermatidae > Rhinoderma > Rhinoderma darwinii. Next base: position 239,068,572 of record NC_134687.1, on the reverse strand, counting down.
GGCATATACAAATTCCGATCATGGCGATTTCCTGTAAATTGAGCATGCACTAGAAGCAGGTTGTCAGACCAAGTTTTAAATAAGCACTCTGGCAATTTTGTTTTTGCACTTATCGTGCTAACTCACCAGCCATATTCTAGAAGTGCCTTGTTTCTTCCTAGCTCAGTTGCACCTATGCATTTTGAACCCTTTCGTTATGGAAAGTTGGGTCATGTGAACTCAGTCTGACCACAAAAATAGACCAGACTCTCCTATGTAGACAGGTCGTCATATCTCCTGGCTGACTTCCTGTGCACTACAAGATGACATCATCACTAATCAAAATCCTCCTAGAAGCTCTCAGACAACTGCCCTCTCTAGGCCACATGCACACCAACGTATTTTCGTAAATACGGGTCCTTGGTCACACGTATTCGACCCATATTGCACCAGTATTTACGGACCCGTGCCTGTAAATACGGGTCCGGTGTCACCAGTATTCCACCCATGTTTACGGGCACGTTTTCGCTGCAAAACTGCACTGCACTAATTGTCAGCCCCTTCTCTCTATCAGTGCAGGATAGAGAGAAGGGTCAGCCCTTTCCGCAGTAAAAGAAATTCATACTTACCCGGCCGTTGTCATGGTGACGCGTCCCTCTATTGACATCCAGTCCGACCTCCTTGGATGACGCAGCAGTCCATGTGACCGCTGCAGCCTGTGATTGGCTGCAGCGGTCACATGGGATGAAACGTCATCCCGGGAGGCCGGACTGGAGAAAGAAGAAGAAGAAGAAGGAGTTCTGGGTAAGTCAACTTTTAATACTATTAACTCCAGCGGTAGTCACTGCCCCGGGTGCTGAGAGTTACTGCTGATCAGTTAACTCTTTCAGCACTTTGGACAGTGACTATCCCCTGACGTCGCCTAGCAACGCTCCTGTAATTACGGGTGCACACACGTAGCCACCCGTAATAACGGGAGCCCCATAGGTTCTATGGGCCTACCAGTGCCGTTATTACGGCCTGAAATAGGACGTTCTATATTTTTCTTCCTTTTTTTTTAACCCCTTCCCGCACCTTAGCGTAAATGCACGTCCAGGTGAGCAGTAACTTTGCGTGCAGTTACGTCCGTGCTTTAACAGTTAACCGCGGCACGGCCCTACACCGCAGCGGCGGTTAACTGTGCAGGGTGTCTGCCCTGCTCTCCCCGTTGCCGATCAGCGGCCTGTCGCCGCTGAAATCGGCAATTAACCCCTTCGATGCGGTGGTCGATTGGTGATCGAAGAGGTTTACAGCGGATCGGCAGCCCCCCACATGCATTTGCGGGGGCTGGCGATCCTTATCATGGCAACCAGAGGCCAGACAATGACCTCCGGGTTGCCATGTACGGAAGCCTCGGAGGAGCAGCCTCCGGCCGGTCCTCCGATGCTTCCTGTCAGTGTGAGTCACGTCACAATGACAGTTAGAACACATTACACTACGTGTGTAGTGTAATGTGTTCCAGCAGCGATCAGAGCTGCAAGTCTAAGTGTCCCCTAGTGGGACAAGTAAAAAAAAAAAAAATATGTTTTTAAAAAGTGTAAAAATAAAAGTTAGAAGTGACATAAACAAAGAATGCTTTTTTTCCTATAATAAGTCTTTTATTATAGGAAAAAAATGAACACGTTAAAAAAAGTACACATATTTGGTATCACTGCGTTCGTAACGACCCCAACTATAAAATTGTAATATTATTTTTCCCGCACGGTGAACACCGCGAAAAAAATAAACGAAAAACTTTTTGGTTACCAACCCTCCCAAAATATACAATAAAAAGTGATCAAAAAGTCGCATGTACCCCAAAATTGTAACGATACAAACTACATCCCGTCCCGCAAAACACAAGCCCTTACACCACTTTCTTGACTGAAAAATAAAAAAAGTTATCGCTCTCAGAATATGGTGACACAAAACATTATTTTATAAATAAGTGATTTTATTGCACAAACGCTGCAAAACATAAAAAAATTATATACATATGGTATCGGCGTAATCGTACCGACCCGCAGAATAAAGTAAAATGGTCATTTATAGCCCAGGGTGAAGGCCATAAAAAAACGAATAAAAAACATTGTCAGAATTTATGGTTTTTGGTCACCTTGCGTGCCAAAAAATGGAATAAAACGTGATCCAAAAAATTTCTGGTACCCCAAAATGGTACCAATGAAAACCTACAGATTGTCCCGCAAAGAATAAACCCTCACACAGCTCCAGTGGAGAAAAAATAAAACAGTTCTGGCTCCCAGAATATGGTGATGCATAATGTGCAGAGTGTCCAAAAGCAGATCAGATCGGGTGCCATTTATCAGTGCGACACCGGCCACATATCTGCGGATTATTATTTATTTACTGCATTATTATACCCTCTTATTATACCCTGATGTACCCTGCACAGATAACATATGCCCCCACATTATAAACTGAAACACCAGTAAAACCCCAAACAGAACAACTACCAAGCTACATCTGCGCCCCAAAAGCCAAATGGCGTCCCTCCATTCGGAGCCCTGCAGCGTGCCTAAACACCAATTTATGTCCACAGATATGGCATCGCCATACCCGGGAGAACCCGGTTAATATTTTATGAGGTATTTGTCTTCAGTGGTACAAACTGGGCATAACATATAGTGCACTAAAATGGCATATGAGTGGAAAATTGTAATTTTCACTCCGCACCATGCGCTGCGCATTAACCCCTTCGCGCACCATGACATAGCATGTCTTAGTGTGGGGGGTGATGCATGGAGCGTCTCACGTGAAAAATAAAAGTATTTAAAATGGCAAAATCGCTGTTTTCTTGGTCACCTTGGCTCTACCTAAAAATGTAATAAAAAGTGCTCAAAAAGTTGTAAGTACCAAAAAAAAAACGACCGCTCGTCCCTCAATAAATAAGCCCTCACACCGCTCTATTGACTGAAAAATAAAAAAGTTGTGGCTCTTGGAACGCGGGGAGGAAAAACTAAAAAGGTAAATAAAAAAATGGATCAGTCCAGAAAGGGTTAATTACTTTCTAATGAAAAACCATTTAGGACCACACGTGGGGTATTGCCGTACTCGGAAGAAATTGCTTTACAAATGTTGGGCAGCTTTTACCCCCTTTATCCTTTGTGAAATTGAAAAAATGCAACATTTTAGTGGAAGAAACGTCGATATTCATTTTCACGGCCTAATTCTAATAAATCCTGCAAAAGACTTGTGGGGTCTAAATGCCCACTATATCCCTAGATAGATTCTTTAAGTGGTTCTAATTTCCACTTTTGGGGTGTTTCCACTGTTTTGGTCCCTCGGGGGCTTTGCAAATGCGACATGGCACCCAAAAACCATTTCAGCTAAATTTGAGCTCCAAAAGCCAAATAGCGCTCCTTCCCTTCTAAGCCTTGCTGTGGGTCCAGACAGCAGTTTATTACCACATATGGCATATTTCCGTAATCGGGAGAAATTGTTTTACAAATGTTGGGGTGCTTTTTCTCCTTTATTCCTTGTAAAAATTAAAAATGGCTACCTTTTTTCAGAAAAAAAGTCGATTTTTACCTTTACAGAATAATTCCAATTAATTCAGCAAAACAACCGTGGGGTCAAAATGCTAACTTTACCCCTAGAAAAATTCCTTGATGAGTGTAGTTTCCAAAATGGGGTCACTTTCCGGGGGTTTCCACTATTTTGTTCCCTCCAGTGCATTTCAAACGCGACACGGCACTGAAAACTATTCCAGCAAAATCAGAATTTCAAAAGCCAAATGGTGCTCCTTCCCTTCTAAGTCCTGCTGTGGGTCCAAACAGCAGTTTATTACCACATATGGGGTATTGCTATAATCAGGAGAAATTGCTTTACATATGTTGGGGTGTTTTTTCTCTTTTATTCCTTGAAAAAATTTCTACGTTTTTTCAGAAAAAAAGTAGATTTTCATCTTCACAAACTAATTCAAATAAATTTAGCAAAAAATCTGTGGGTTCAAAATGCTAACTATACCCCTAGATAAATTCCCTGAGGGGTGTAGTTTCCAAAATGAGGTCACTTTTGGGGGGTCTTTATTGTTTTGGCCCCACAAGACCTCTTCAAACCTGACATGGTACCTAAAATATATGCGAAAAAAAAAAAGGAGGCCCCATAATCCACTAGGTGCTTCTTTGCTTCCGAGGCCGGTGTTTCAGTAAATTAGCGCACTAGGGCCACATGTGGGGTATTTCTAAAAAGTGCAGAATCTGGGCAATAAATAATAAGTTACATTTCTCAGGTAAAACCTTCTGTGGTATAGAAAAAAATGTATTACAAATGAATTTTGTAAAAAAAAAAAATTTAAATTTGTAACTTTCACCTCTACTTTGCTTTAATTCCTGTGAAAGGCCTAAAGGGTTAATACACTTTCTGAATGCTGTTTTGAATACTTTGAGGGGTGCAGTTTTCAAAATGGGGTGATTTATGGGGACTTTCTAATATATAAGGCCCTCAAAGCCACTTCAGAACTGAACTGGTCCTTCGAAAATCGCCTTTTGAAATTTTCTTGAAAATATGAGAAATCGCTGCTAAAGTTCTAAGTCTTGTAACGTCCTAGAAAAATAAAAGAATGTTCAAAAAACGATGCCAAACTAAAGTAGACATATGGGAAATGTTAACTAGTAACTATTCTGTGTGGTATTACCATCTGTTTTACAAGCAGATACATTTAAATTTCGAAAAATGCTAATTTTTGCACATTTTCTCCAAATCTTGGTGTTTTTTACAAATAAATATTGAATTTATCAACCAAATTTTTTCACTAACATAAAGTACAATATGTCACGAGAAAACAATCTCAGAATCACTTGGATAGGTAAAAGCATTCCGGAGTTATTACCACATAAAGTGACATGTCACATTTGAAAAATCGGCTTCGTCCTGAAGGCCAAAACAGGCTCAGTCCTGAAGGGGTTAAAGTATGTATTTTTATTTTCCAACAATTACAGACAAACAAATATTCAAAAATTCAACAACCTGTCCCCATGGCAATAACATCTCTGGACACGGATATCACTATGTTGCAGAAAATATATCCTACAAGTAATATAAATTATTACAAAGGATCCTCGTTAGAACGGTACGAGTATCAATGTTCATAGGACATGTAACGCATAAAGGAAACCATAAAGAAAGGGTAAGGGAAGGATAGAAGAGGGAGGGGGGGGGGAAGAGGATGGACACGTGTATCCCCCGCAGTACCACAATTCCACACTGATGTTTAAGGATTCATAGCCTGATTGGCATCACACCAGACAACTGATGCTCCAGGTGCCAGGTTGAGGAGCCAAAACATTCAATCAGCTTTTGTTTAATGTGAAGCAGTAAGAGAGGTATAAAATTCTCCCACAGCTTAAAAAAATCCCTCAGCTTTGTGCTCTATTCGGAGGGAGGTTTCCACCCAGTCTATTCGGAAAAGGTAAGATAGTTTTTCCAGGAAGATACGATGTGTGTGTGGGGGGGGGGGTGTTCGTTATCCAGACCTGGAGAATCGCCTTCCTAGAAGCCGCAGAGACATAGCACAGCAGTTTTAGTGATGGTTCGGGATATAGAGCATGGAAGGTGGCAGGATCCCAAAGAGACCCCACTTTTGGGTTGAGGGGCAGTGTCCGGACAGGGTATTTGACATAAAACATTGAATCTTACGCCAAAACTCAATAGTTGGGCATGACCAGAGGCAATGTAACAGGTCTGCATGCGGTGCTCCACACTTTAAACACGAATGGTCAGAGGAGTTACCCATGAGAAAGCCCCTGTAAGGGGACACATAAGCCCTATGTGCTATTTTAAAAGACATCTCCCAGTACATGGCTGACGGGAGGTATTTAGCGGCCGTGGTTACAGCTGATAAGATATCATCATGAGTGAGGTGTTCTAAGTGGTCAACTCAATAAGATACACCCGATCGCGATTTAGCGTAGTCCAGTGGCTGTCTTAAAACGTTCTAGTATGTAGTGATTAGTCTCTTTCGGTGTTGGTGAGATGGAGTTAATTGACAGAAGAAGTCATCCCAGTCTTGGTCTTGTAACCGTCTAATGACCTTGTGAGCATAGCTACAGGCCTGCATGTAGTAAAAGGGGTGTTGGCCCAAGAAATCGAATTGAATATGTAGTTCATTAAATGAACTGGGACGGCGAGTTAGCATGTTAATTATCTGACTAATACAGGTCAGCCCCCTCCGAGCCCATCCACGAAAGACCACATGGGGATTGGCGTTTTGGAAACGTTCTATATTTTTCAACGGCACGGGCACCTTCCCGTAAGAATACGGGAAGGTACTCGTGGCCAATAGAAGTCTATGGGCTCGTAATTACGGGCGTTTTTACGGTCGTGTGCATGGGGCCTAATAGAAGAGTCCATACAATGATTAAAAGCAGTATAAAAAAAAACAAAAAAAAACTGACACCAACTGTCTATACCAGGGGTCTCAAGCACGCGGCCCGCATGCGGCCCCTGAGGCGGTCATCTGCGGCCCGCGGGACACAGAGCCGCTAGTATCGGCTCTACTCCGGTACTCTGTGTAATCCCTGACATCGCTGTCCATGAATGGAGACGCCAGAGCAGAGTCCCAAGCCTCCACAGAGGGCACTGTGGTAGCATCTACAGAGGGCACTGTGGTAGCATCTACAGAGGGCACTGTGGTAGCATCTACAGAGGGCACTGTGGTAGCATCTACAGAGGGCTCTGTGGTAGCATCTACAGAGGGCTCTGTGGTAGCATCTACAGAGGGCACTGTGGTAGCATCTACAGAGGGCACTGTGGTAGCATCTACAGAGGGCACTGTGGTAGCATCTACAGAGGGCACTGTGGTAGCATCTACAGAGGGCACTGTGGTAGCATCTACAGAGGGCACTGTGGTAGCATCTACAGAGGGCACTGTGGTAGCATCTACAGAGGGCACTGTGGTAGCATCTACAGAGGGCACTGTGGTAGCATCTACAGAGGGCACTGTGGTAGCATCTACAGAGGGCACTGTGGTAGCATCTACAGAGGGCACTGTGGTAGCATCTACAGAGGGCACTGTGGTAGCATCTACAGAGGGCACTGTGGTAGCATCTACAGAGGGCACTGTGGTAGCATCTACAGAGGGCACTGTGGTAGCATCTACAGAGGGCACTGTGGTAGCATCTACAGAGGGCACTGTGGTAGCATCTACAGAGGGCACTGTGGTAGCATCTACAGAGGGCACTGTGGTAGCATCTACAGAGGGCACTGTGGTAGCATCTACAGAGGGCACTGTGGTAGCATCTACAGAGGGCACTGTGGTAGCATCTACAGAGGGCACTGTGGTAGCATCTACAGAGGGCACTGTGGTAGCATCTACAGAGGGCACTGTGGTAGTATCTACAGAAGGCTCTGTGGCACGATCTAAAAAAGGAGCTGCCTAACTTTGACATTTGTGTGTCTGCCAAACGCTGCTAACTAGTGTTATAGTAGTTCAAATAACTAATTAACAATAATTTTGTAATGTATCAAATTTGAAAGTAATGCTGCCCGTCAACTTCACATTTTTTCTATATGTGGCCCACTTACCCAGCCGAGTTTGAGACCCCTGGTCTATACTATCGGTGTGTGTGTGGTTTGCAGAGTTTCCAGGGTATTTCTATGAGATGCTGCTCCTCACTGCCTCCTGTGAAAAAACTGACAGAGACAAAGATATTTGCTTCATCGCTTCCCTTTCTCCCATCCCTTGGTTGAACTTGATGGATATATGTCTTTTTTCAACCGTACTAACTATATCACAAGCAGGGAGAGCAGTGTGAAGTTGTATCACATAAAAATACACTGCAGTCTCTCAGTGTGTGTACAAAAGTTCTAAGCCACTGATCTAGAACTTGCTACACTTAGAGGGGACTCAGAGCAGAGCAAGTGCAGCGTGATGAGACTCCGCCCACTCTGCAAAGCCAGAAGTACCATAGGAAATGTAGGCTGCATTAGGGCAACCATAATCAGAGGGGGAAGAACGAACCAAGATGGCAGATACACCACAAATGGCACATCATCTAAAACAGGTATACACAAGAGCCTCTCTGCACTGCTTATGCTGCACTACATAGGCAAAAAAAAATATTTGATAGAGTGTTTCTTTAACGATCACTGAACAATGTCAAACTACTTTAAGGGGCTTACCATCTGCTACAGCTTTCGCTCAAATGCAACGCACAACTGCTTACAAGTGGGTAATCCAATATTACAATTGCTGGTCACAACTAAAGCACTGGATATTTATGCAAAAGTAGAGAGATAGTAACAATATCAGCACACTTAGGCCTCATGCACACGACCGTAGTGGCGTGCATCGCTGTGATTTGCGGCTCGGACGGCCGGAGTGTCACCCGCAAATCGCTCATTAATTTCTATGAGCCTGGATCACAAAACACAGCCTCAATAAGACATGTCCGTTCTTTTCACGGTCCAGGCTCCTGGGCTATGCATGGACCGTGGAAACTACGGTCGTGTGCATGGGCCCATTGAAATGAATAGGGCCGCAATTCACCCGCATTTTTGCGGGTGAATTGGGGACGCAAAAATAAGTGTGTGCGCTTGGGGCCTTAAAGAGGCTCTGTCACCACATTATAAGTGCCCTATCTCCTATATATATGTATAATGTACATCACTACCAGCCTGGACGTAATGTTTATTCAGAATCCTGACATGTCTGTAGCGTCTCTGTGAGATTTACAGCAAGGCAAAGGTAATCTCGCGAGATTACGATGTAACCTGTCATTTCAAACGAGATTACGTTTGCCTTGCTGGAATCTCACAGAAAAGATTCAGAAGTGGTCAGGATTCTGAATAAACATGTCCAGGCTAGTAGTGATGTATATTCATTATCAGGACACTGTAGTAATGTTAGTGTTTGCGTATGTGGCTGCACATAGTGATATAACTATATCGCTAGTGCAGTGTAAATGAATGGAGAGAAGTGTATGATGCTGATTGGTCAGCGTCATACACTCCTCTGTATAACGCCCACTTGGTCTAAAGTAAAACACGCCCACTTCGGCATTAAGAAACTCATTAGCATAAAGCAAAATATCGCTCATAAAGTGGTTTAAAATAGATCGTTTTTCTAAATAAAAAGCATTACTGTCACTTACATTACAGCGCTGATCTTCTTATATAGGAGATCGAGGCACCACATAAGTGCCCTATAACCCCTTCCCGCTATTGGGCATAACTGTACGCCCGGAAACCAAGTGAGTTCCCGCAGACGGGCGTACAGTTACGCCCTGCAGATAAAGTGAGCATAGGAGCTGTGCGCGCTTTATCTTCAGCGGCTGTCAGCTGTTATACACAGTTATACACAGCTGACATGCCGCTGCAATGGCTGTTACAGTCGATCGCAGCCATTTAACCCCTTCAATGCGGCTTTCAATGACATCCGCCGCATTGAAGTGGTTGACAGAGGGAGGGATCGCGGGTGGCGATTGTTGCTATGGCAACCAGGGAGCCGTTACTAGGCAGAACCTAATACGCTGTCAGTTGAAGAATGACAATTACAATACACTGCACTACATAAGTAGTGCAGTGCATCGTACCGGGGATCAGAAGACCAGATCTTCAAGTCCCCAGGTCAGTGTAAAAGTACAAAATGTAAAAAAAAATGTGAAAGAAAAATAAATAAATAAAAGTCGCCCCGTTTCCCTGATCAACTCCTTTATTATTAGAAAAAAAATGAAAATATGAAAAAAAAACTATATATATATAATAGGTATCGCCGCGTTCGGAACGGCCTGATCTATAAAAAGATCACATTATTTTTACCGCATGGTGAACACAGTAAACATTTTTAATAAAAAATAATGACAGCATTTTATTTTTTGGTCATCTTGTCTCAAAAAAAATGTAATAAAAAGTGATCAAAAAGTTGCAAGTAACGCAAAATGGACAGTTATGGCTGTCAGAAAATGGCGACACTAAAACATGTTTTTTTTTTAGAAAAAAAGAGTATTTTTATTCTGGGAACGTTGTGAAATGTAAAAAACACTATATAAATTTGGTGTCGCTGTAATCGTATCGCCCCGCAGAATAAAGTTAACATGTTGTTTATACTGCACGGTGAACACTATAAAAAAAAAAAAAAAAAAAAAAAAAAAAAAAAAAAAAATCGCATGTACACCAAAATGGAACCAATAAAAATTACAGCTCGTTCCACAACAAAACGCGCCCTCACACAGCTTCGTCAACGGAAAAATAAACGTTATGACTCAAAACGCAATGATGCTAAATGACCGCCCAGACTCATTTTTAGGTCCAGTAGAATTTCACTAAATACCCCACATCATCATTTGCTGGACCCCACAGGTGGACCCTGTAGATGCAGCGGAGATGAGGAAACTTTAGGGCCTTGTGCGGCTTATAGGGCTAGTGAAGAAGTCACATATAAGGCAATACTGGAGCGCAGATATTTTGTATAATACCCAATAAACCCGGCCTGTGTATAAAGGATTGGTTTTAAAGCGTACCACAGCAATCCATGGATTATTCATTCTCCCCATTATTACATCATCCTATTATGACCTGATGCACTCCGCCCAGCTTACATATGCCCTGATGTACTCCGCCCAGCTTACATATGCCCTGATGTACTCCGCCCAGTTTACATATGCCCTGATGTACTCCGCCCAGCTTACATATGCCCTGATGTAGGGATGTCACGATACCAGAATTTGGACTTCGATACCGATACTTCGTTTAGTATTGCGATTGATACTTTTGCCAACAGTAATAAAAAAAAAAATTCTTCCATTTTCTGATGTGAGGCGCGACGTGTGATGAATTTTGAACGCGCCTCACATTAATAGTAATCCCATCATGTTTCTCAGTCATAATGGGTTAATGTGTGAGGTACATGATGGGGTTAATTACTATTAATGTGAGGAACATGTAAATTCATCGTACCTCACATTAATAAGTGAATGAAAGCCGTTTTTATTTCATTTTTTACAGCGTACACATCATAAATGATGCAAAAAAAATTGTTGTCCGCGCCATTACTGAATGTGTATATTTTATGTATTGAGACTTATTTTAATGTTTATTGTAAAAAAGGTGAATGTGTATTTTTTTTACATTTAACAATACTTTGTTTTTAAACTTTAATGTACTGACATATATCAGATATGTGCCAGTACATTAGCCTGTGGACAGATAGCACACAGGCAGTTGTTAGGACATACTTGGGTATGTCCTAACAACATGAAATATGGTAAGACAGCCCTGGGGTCCGTCAATAGACCCGGAGCTGTCTGCCCATATATGGTATGGCCCTCGATCGCGTCACAGGAATTCCCTGTGACGCAATCCAGGGGCATCCCCCCTTCTCATTTACCCCCTGAATGCGGCGGTCAGCTGTGATCGCAGCATTCAGGGGAATAACGGCGGAGATGAGAGGTTTCTCTGATCTCCGCCGTTATAGAGTGGGGCTGCGGCTGTGTAATACAGCCATTGCCCCGCTTCTGACAGGAAGTGCGTGCGCGGTCAGCATGAGGAGGTGCGGCCGGCGCTGCACTAATGAGCGGCAGTTCAGGCACTGGAGACAGAACATGGGGGTGTTTTGTAGTGCGCCCGCCATGTTCGGTCTTCAGTGCCGCCGCTCATTAGTGCAGCGCCGGCCGCATCGCATCATCCTGACCCCGCGAACTTATCATGACTCAGTAGCGGGGCTGTGGCTGAATTACACAGCCGCAGCCGCGCTCCCATACATTTATGTATTACTATACTGAGCTGTGCGGCTGCGCAGCTCAGTATCGAAATACAGGAAATAGCGGTATCGAACCGTTTAGGGATGCACAGTATCGAAACAGTATCGAAGTTTCGATGCACCGTGCATCCCTACCCTGATGTACTCCGCCCAGCTTACATATGCCCTGATGTACTCCGCCCAGCTTACATATGCCCTGATGTACTCCGCCCAGCTTACATATGCCCTGATGTACTCCGCCCAGCTTACATATGCCCTGATGTACTCCGTGTAGTTTCCCAAATGGAGACACTTTTGGGGAGTTTCCACTGTACTGGTACCTTAGGAGCTTTACAAATGCGACATGGTGCCGAGAAATCAAACCAGCAAAATCTGTACTTCAAAAGCTAAATGGCGTGCCTTCCCTTCGGAGTCCTGCCGCTTCCCCAAACAGCCGTTTATGACCACATGTTGGGTATTTTCGTACTCTGGAGAAGTTGCTTTACAAATGTTGGGGTGCTTTTCATCATTTATTTGTTGAAAAAAATAAAAATTTTGGAGATAAAGCTACATCTTATTGGAAAATAATGTAATTTTTCATTTTCACTGCCCAATTCTAATGAAATCTATGAAACACCTGTGGGGTCAAAATGCTCACTACACCCCTAGATGAATTCCTCAAATGGTAAAGTTTCCCAAATGGAGTCACTTTTGTGGGGTTTCCTTTGTTTCGGCACCACAAGACCTCTTCTAACCTGACATGGTGCCTGAAATATAATTTAAGAAAAGGAAGGCCCAAAAATCCTCTAGGTGCTCCTTTGCTTCTGAGGCCGGTATTTCAGTCCAGTAGCACACTAGGGCCACATGTGGGATATTTCAAAAAATTTCATAATCAGGGCAATAAATATTCAGTTGTGTTTCTCTGGTAAAACCTTCAGTATTACAGGAAAAATGGATTAAAATGGAATTTCTGCAAAAATAAATGACATTTGCAAATTTCCCTTCCACTTTGCTTTAATTCCTGTGAAACGCATAAAGGGTTAAGAAACTTTCTAAATGCTGTTTTGAGTACTGTACGGGGTGCAGTTTTTAAAATGGGGTGATTTGTGGGGGTTCCTAATATATAAGGCCCTCAAAGGCACTTCAGAACTGAACTGGTCCCTAAAAAAAAAATAGGCTTTTGAAATTTTCTTGAAAATGTGAGAAATTGCTGCTAAACTTATAAGCCTTGTAACGTCCTAAAAAAATAAAAGGATGTTCAAAAAACGATGCCAATCTAAAGTAGACATATGGAAAATGTCAGCTAGTAACTATTTTGTGTAGTATTACCATCGGTCTTACAAGCAGATACATTTGAATTTAGAAAATGCTAATTTTTTGCAAATTTCCTCAAAATTTTGGTGTTTTTCACACAAAAATATTGAATATATCAACCAAATTTTTTCACTAACTTAAAGTACAATATGTCACGAGAAAACAATCTCAGGATCGCTTGGATAGGTAAAAGCATTCCAGAGTTATTACCACATAAAGTGACACGTCAGATTTGTAAAATGAGGCCGAGTCATATGGTCCAAAAGTGGCTGCGTCCTGAAGGGGTTAAAGAAAAAGCAAGGATCTGATTTTTTGTGAAGCTAAGTATTCCAAAATATATGAAAGTCCCTTATTAGAAGCACTGGCAATGAGGAAGTAATGTGTGTATAGATTTTATTATAAAGGGAAATAAATGTTTCATTACTCATTGTTGTGTTTGTAGCGATTCTTATTTGCCACACATCTGGGTTACAGAATATGCCACGTTCTATAAATTTGGAAAAACCTCATTGTAGACACGTGACCATGCTCGGTACTGACAATTTGTCGTGGTTTCTATAAAGACTTCCTGTTTCCACAGCGTATTCATAGAACACCCACTGGCATGCAACTCCAATAAAAACAACATTGGTTGACGCTAGCAACGGCAAAGCCACTGCCCTTTCATCTCAGTGGAACATTACTTATTTCACAACAGTAAAAAACAGTGATAACACACAATGCATGTAAGGTTTTTGCTATTACTGTGGATTCCAAAAGGGCAAGTCAAACCTAAAGATGGGTAAATAAAATGTGGTTTGGAGCGGACAGAATAACTAGGTTTAGGCTGCGTTCCCACATTGCAGATTTTGCCAGCATTGTGTAAGCCAAAACCAAAACCGGATCAGGGAGAGCAGACCTTTAAGGCATTTCTTTATACATTTCTTCTGTTTAGATTTCGTTCCAAAAATTACATGCAAAATCTGCAACAAATCTGGACTGTGGGAACCCAGCCTTACAGGCTGAAAATTTCTTCAAGGGAGAAGTTTCTAAAAAGCTTCCATCACTTGCCCTGTCCCTGAGTGTATACTATGAAATGTGCTGCTATCACATTTCCTGACCTAGGGAAATTCCTGCTGATGAGAAGCAATAAGGCCCCCTGCACACGGCCGTAGCCGAAATCACGGTCCGTGATTGCGGGCACGGCCGACGACAGTTACCCGCATTATGGCAGGACATGCCACCGAAAATCATTCCAGCAAAATCTGAACTCCAAAATGACGCTCATTCCCTTCTGAGCCCTGCCGTGGGTCCAAACAGCAGTTTATTACAACATGTAGGGTATTGCGTGATCAGCAGAAATTGCTTTACAAATGTTGGGGTGCTTTTTCTCCTTTATTCCTTGCAAAAATGGGAAAATTCTATGTTTTTTCAGAAAAATATATTTTTACAGACCAATTCAAATAATATTTAGCAAAAAAACTGTGGGGTCAAAATGCTAACTATACCCCTAGATACATTCATTGAGGGGTGTAGTCTCCAAAATGGGGTCAATTTTGGCACCAGAAGACTGCTTCAAGCCAGACATGGTGCCTAAAATATATTCTAAAAAAAAAAAAAAAAAGCCCCAAAATCCTCTAGGTGCTCCTTTGCTTCGGAGGACGGTGTTTCAGTCCAGTAGTGCACTAGGGCCACATGTGCGATATTTCTAAAAACTGCAGAATCTGGGCAATATTGAGTTGCATTTCTCCAGTAAAATCTTCTGTGTTACAGAAAAAAAACAAATGTATTAAAATAAATTTTGGCAAAAAAAATATGAAATTTGTACATTTCACCTCTACATTGCTTTCATTCCTGTGAAACGCCTGAAGGGTTAAAGACTGTCACCACATTATAAGTTCCCTATCTCCTATATAAGGAGATGGGCGCTGTAATGTAGGTGACAGCAGTGCTTTTTATTTAGAAAAACAATCTATTTTACCACGTTAGGAGCGATTTTAGCTTTATGCCAATTAGTTTCTTAATGCCCAAGTGAGCGTGTTCTTACTTTAGACCAACTGGGCGTTGTACAGAGGAGTGTATGACGCTGACCAATCAGTGACCAATCAGCGTCATACATTTCTCTCCATTCATTTACTCTGCGCATAGTGACACTGCGTTGTTCACGCTGTGCTGTCTTTTACTGACACATTAACGTTACTGAAGTGTTTAGACAGTGAATAGACATTCCTTCCAGCCAGGACGCGATGCCTATTCACAATCCCGACACTTCGTTAACGTTTCTGTGGTACTTACTGCAGAGCAAAGCGTAATCTCGCTGTAATAGCTGCTAAAGTTCTAAGCCTTGTAACGTCCTAGAAAAATAAAAGGACGCTCAAAAAACGATGCCAATCTAAAGTAGGTATATGGGATATGTGAAATAGTAGCTATTTTGTGTGGCATTACTATGTTTTACAAGCAGATACATTTAAAGAGACTCTGTCACCAGATTTTGCAACCCCTATCTGCTATTGCAGCAGATAGGCGCTGCAATGAAGATTACAGTAACGTTTTTATTTTTAAAAAACAAGCATTTTTGGCCAAGTTATGACCATTTTCGTATTTATGCAAATGAGGCTTGCAAAAGTACAACTGGGCGTGTATTATGTGCGTACATCGGGGCGTTTTTACTACTTTTACTAGCTGGGCTTTCTGACGAGAAGTATCATCCACTTCTCTTCACAACGCCCAGCTTCTGGCAGTGCAGATCTGTGACGTCACTCACAGGTCCTGCATCGTGTCAGACGAGCGAGGACACATCGGCACCAGAGGCTACAGATGATTCTGCAGCAGCATCGGCGTTTGCAGGTAAGTCGATGTAGCTACTTACCTACAAATGCGGATGCTGCTGCAGAATCAACTGTAGCCTCTGGTGCCGACACGATGCAGGACCTGTGAGTGACGTCACAGATCTGCACTGCCAGAAGCTGGGCGTTCTGAAGAGAAGTGGATGATACTTCTCATCAGAATGCCCAGCTAGTAAAAGTAGTAAACACGCCCCGATGTACGCACATAATACACGCCCAGTTGTACTTTTACTTTTCAACACGCCCAGTTGTACTTTTGCAAGCCTCATTTGCATAAATACGAAAATGGTCATAACTTGGCCAAAAATGCTAGTTTTTTAAAAATAAAAACGTTACTGTAATCTACATTGCAGTGCCGATCTGCTGCAATAGCAGATAGGGGTTGCAAAATCTGGTGACAGAGCCTCTTTAAATTGAAAAAAAAAAAAAAACACATCATTTTTGCACATTTTCTAAAAATGTTGGTGTTTTTCACAAATAAGCAATGTATTCAGCCACAAAATTTTTGCGCTAACAGTGATAACGGGGTGCCGTGAGAACCGTCCAGGTGTGCCATAGCACTCCGCTCAACCACTGCAAAAAACAAAAAAACAAAAAAAAACCTGAAGATGTGACACACGCACGTCTGCTACAAGTACCGCACACCACTTCCCACTAGAAGAGCCTGACGGAGGGAGAGGAGCCGGCGCTGCAGGGACCTGGGAAGGGTAAGTATTTCTTACATGGTTTTTCAGAAATTGTGTGAGAACTGGAGCCAGGGGAATGCTGGCAGTCGTAGGTCTCTCCTCTTATACTCCTCTCTGTAATGTCCTCTGATATTACATAACAGTCTGCATGTACTGGGAGTTGTAGTTCTCTCCCATTATACCCAATTTATTCCTTCCCCAGGAGTAAGCACACTGTCTCTGATGGTCATTTTACCGTGAGTGGGGAGCAAATTGTCTGAGTGGTTTCCGCCTCTGGCCTCCTATTGAAATTAATAGGGGGCAGAAAAAATCTGCTGCGCTTATTTGGAGTGCTTTTTTGCTTGCGGTTTTTGTATTAGCTTCAACGGCTTAAAAAAATGTGGGCAAAAACGTGACGAAAAAAGCGTCAAACAATGCTGTCAATTCAAAATCTGCCACAAAATTCCCAAAGGAA
The DNA here is from genome assembly GCF_050947455.1 of Rhinoderma darwinii. NCBI lineage: Eukaryota > Metazoa > Chordata > Amphibia > Anura > Rhinodermatidae > Rhinoderma > Rhinoderma darwinii. The sequence continues at coordinate 239,051,598 of NC_134687.1, read as the reverse complement.
TTTGAGGCAGATTTTCTGTTGAGTTATTGTTTTTAGCAATTTTTGTCTTTTTGTAAACAATTTTTGGTAGGGGTGCCCTGAGGAAAAAAAAATTCTTCCAAGGGGTGCCTGGAGCCTGAAAAGGTTGGGAAACTCTGCACTAACATAAAGTCCAAAATGTCACGAGAAAACAATCTCACAATTGCTTTGATATGTAAAAGCATTCCAGCGTTATTTCCACATAAAGTGACATGTCAGATTTGAAAAAAATGGGGCTGGTCCTGAAGGGGTTAATTCCTCACAGATTTCAAGATCTCTGCTTGTTATTCAGTAGGAACATTTAGGGTATGTTAACACGCACTATTTGCAGACGTAATTCAGGCGTTTTACACCTGGAATTACCTCCGAAAATACTGCTTGAAAGCGTCGGCAAACATCTGTTTTACGATGTACTGTGCAGACGGTAATTTTTTTTTTACGCGCCTCTGTCAAAAGACGCTCGCGTCAAAGAAGTGCATGTCGCTTCTTGAGACGTAATTGGAGCAGTTTTCCATTGACTCCATCGAAAAATAGCTCCAATTACGTCCGTAATGGATGATGCGAAAAACGCCTGCACATGCATTACGTCAGAAATTCAGGAGCTGTTGTCTCCTGAAAACAGCTCCGTAATTTCAGCCGTAACGGACGTGCACGTGTGAACATACCCTTATGGTTTACTTTGTGGTTACATTTTTGTCCATGGTCATGTGATGGACATACAAGTGCATGTTTCGTTACAGTAAGGCCTTTTTCACACGAACGTGTTATACGTCCGTACTACGCGCGTCGCACGGCCCTATGTTAATGAATGGGGCCGTTCAGACTGTCAGTGAATTTCACGCAGCGTATGTGCGCTGCGTAAAACCCACGACATGTCCTAGATTTGGCTGTGTATCGCGCAGCACGCACCCATTGAAGTCAATGGGTGCGTGCAAATCGCACACAGAAGCACTTCCGGGTGCCGCCCGTGATGCGCACTAAAGTAGTAAAAATAAATTAATGAAAACAAAAAGGCACCACGTTCTTTTCTGTTTGTAAACATAAAACCAGAGTGTCATAATGATGCCGGCTGCGCGAAAATCACGCAGCCGCGCACCATATGCTGATGCCACACGGACCTTTTGCGCGCGCAAAACGCAGCATTTTTTGCACGCGCAATACGGACACGTCCGTGTGAATAAGGCCTAAGTGTATCTGAGTTGTGTCTAACGAGCAGTGCACCTGTGTCCATCACACGACCATGGACAAAATGTTATCTGCTGGAAGTAAACAAATGTTCCTACTGAATAATAAAAGATCTCATCCCCTTAATAACCAAGCCTGAAAAGGCCTAATGACCAGCAACATTTTTCTGTTTTTCCGCTCTGCTTTTCAGCAGCCATAACTTTTTTCTTTTTACATGGACGTGGCTGTATGAGGCCTTGTTTTATGCGGGAGAAATTGTAGTTTTTTTTTTTTACTGTGTAAGCCAAATTATTTTTTTTGTAATGTGAATATAGGAAAAAGCGATTCTTGGCATGTTCTATTTTGTTTATTCCATTCATTTTTCGCGCTAATTAAATGTTAAATTAATTCCTCAGGTTATTACGGTCATGTAGATACCTAACGTGTAGGTTTTTTGTCTTTATGTAATGTGTGGGCAATAAACAATTTGACATAAAATAATGACTTTTTTTGACAAATTTTTTTTCCCTTTTAGATAGCACCATTGGGGCTCCCTCTAGCAGTGGAATCCCCTGACCTAGATCAGGGGCTCCTTCTAGGAGCGTAATATCCAGCAAGAGAAATCGGCAACGCTCTGGCCGGAGAGTCCGCACCAGGAGAAGCGAATGGCAGAGCAGGGAGTGGCTAGTTTAGTACTCTGCCATAATATTCGATTGTATCTGCGTCCAATGAGGGGCATTTTAAACTTAACGGATTCCCCGACGCGGCAGTCTCAAGCGCCACTCTCTGCTAGAGTGATGCCTCTAGTGGCTGATGAAAAGACCGCTAGAGCCGTCATTTAGGGGGCGGGGCTTGCAGTGTGCATTGCAGGATCACTTGCACATCAAGTCCTGCCTCAGTGGTCCATGTAGTTGTGCAGTGATATTAGAACGGTCTATGGTAGTGTAGGGATGGTAAGAATGCATGTACAAATAACTGCTTTGGTAGGCATTGAAAAAAGTCCTGAAACCTTCCTTAAATGGGAACACCAAATCACTCACACCTTCCATTCCCCAAGAGAAGACTTGTAGCCCAAATGTCTGCAGTTTAAAGCAAACAGATTGGATTACAAATAATATGGTTGTTTTGAGAGGATCTGTCTATGCTGAGATTCAATTGCTTGCAGTTAGGCCTGGTTTACACGAACGTGTGCGTTTTGCGCACGCAAAAAACGCGGCGTTTTGCATGCACAAAAGGCACTTAACAGCAAACGAGGCCTTACAGGCACAAAACCTGGAGAGGGATTCTGATGACAACACTTCGTTTGGATTTTTGACAGGTACGGTGCTGTCATGAAGACCACGTGGCTTCAATTCACCAACTGCACCTGACAGACATTAGAACCTCTCAGTAATAAAGAATTAGGCTAAAAGAAAAACATCCCTGTTTAGAAGATATTAAAGGGGTTTTCCGGTACTTTAAATAATGATGGCCTATCCTTATCATAGGACATCAATATCAGATTGGTGTGGTCCGAATCCAGACACCCCACCTATCCGCCGACTGACACGACCCTCGTACCCATCATTTACAAGGCACAGCGTCGTACATTTGGTAGTGGCTGTCACCGGTATTGCAGCTTAGTCCTATTCACTGGACTAGGACTGAGCTGCAAAACCAGGCACAGCCATTACAAAATATACGGTGCTGTGCCTGGTAAATAAGGACGAGGACGTGGCGCTGAGCACCGTGGCCCCTTTACTCATCTGATCGGTGGGGGTGCTGGGAGTCTGACCCCACTGATATTTTGATGGGCTATGAAAAGGAAAGGCCAGCAATATCAAAGTCCTGGTAAACCCTTTTAAAAATTTTTTTTCAGGTTTCAATTTTAAGTATAAGCTAAACCTGTGTTCTTGGGAGCAGGAATCTGAGCACTCCGTATATCATTAAATATAATTCTACTCATAAGAACATTGGGATGCAGTTTTGAGAGTTCCATGGTTTGAAAGATACTAGAATTTAGTGGGTGATCCTCATAGCACTCTTAATACAGGACAGTGTAGTTCTGGTAACCGGACTGTAAGGGTTACTGTGTAGGTGGTCCATCAAATTCCTACAGCTTTCTGAGTGAATCTTTTTAACAGTTGCTGAATGAGGTCATAGGATTTTCGTCTTCCCATGATAATCCAAGATAGTCATTTCCTTGCTATTTTGCTACTTCTGTAAACCCGGTCTTAAACGATTCAATTTACTGCAATGGTCTGTTCACTAACAGAAATACAATATTTTATTTGTCAAATGACTGTTTCGAAAGTAAACAATTAGAAACAGATTAAAATGCTTGAAGAAAGTCTGCTAGCATGGAAGATGTTAAAAGAGGATGTTGAAATTATATTTAAAAAAGAAATACTGCCCCCCCCCTTTTCTCTTTTTTTTTAAAAACACAAGTCAGCGCACCAGTAACACCAAAGGCTTTAGCAGCCATGTCATTTTGTTGCCAGATGTTTAAAAAGAGAGGACAAAGAGTAAGGGGATGTCTTATGAAAGTTCAAACCATCTGCTGCTTGATCAATAACCATTATTTATCTCCAGGGAGGAAACGGTTATGAACGTCAAATCCACCACTCGGTTATGTAAACTAAGCTAAAAGTAAAACCATTTGCACATTGTCCTAGCTGTACAATGTACTACTGATGAAAGTAGATTCACTGTAAACACTACTGGGTATTCAAAATAGAATTTTCATTGTTTCCAAAAATAAAATATCTAAGCCCAACAAATAAACAAAATTCATAATACAGAGAATAGTGAAAACATTGTCTAAACTAAGTCTCGGTCTGACCCGGTTCATAAATATATGGCGATATTGCTGCTCTCGGAATAACAAAAGAAATTCTAAGAGATAAGAATAGAAAGCTAAATAAAACAAGTCAAATATATGAAAGTTGTGAGGTCTGCTAAATTTGCTGCCCCTAAAAAGATCCTACGCGTTTCTTCACAGAATTATTCCTTGTAGAAGATGATTAGGGGGTCTTACAGCGTATAAAAGAAGAGAGCTCTGGTGCAATAGCCATTTTTATTTTCTCAATTGCTTAAAGGGATTATGTAGGGACCAAAAAGCATTAGCAGTGTACTCACTGCAGTGTGTTAGTACACTCGCTAATATACATTCCAGGGCACCGGAAGTCTAGTTGCACAGCCTTTTTTGATGACGATAGGATGTTACCAGCCCCGCTAACGGGGTCTGTCACATGAAGAGTCGGATCATCAAATAAGGCTGTGAAACTAGACTTCAACCCCTGGCAGCGCTATAAAAATCTTAGAATCAGCGCGACAGGGGAAAAGAATGTATATTAGTAAGTGCACTCACATACTGCAGGGAGTACACTGCTAATAATTGTTGGTCCCCACATAACCCCTTTAATCTCAAACACGTGCAGTTATGTCATGGACACTAGTGTGTTAGCGCTTCCCCACGTAACTGTACGTGATGGAGTTGGCTCAGAAGTTGAGCCAGCGCCATCACCAGCAGGTGTTCTATGTATATTATAGCTGGACACCCTGCTGTAATGGCCAGGACCGGAGCTAGCCTCCGATCTGGCCGATTAAGCCCTTTGATGCAGCAATCAAAAGCGATCGCTGCATCTAGGTGGTTTCTAGCTGGTCGGCACCCCTGCAACGCGGTTGCATGGTTGCCATGGCAACCGGAGGCCTAACAATGGCCTCCTGGTCTGCTAAGTACGGTAGCTTTTAGGCCCCGCCAGGAGGCTTGCTGTCAGGGCCAGGAAGATGACGCAGGCTCAGAAACAGAGTCTGCACCATCAGCTGCGGGTGGCAGCGGTTTGTCACAGCTGACACCCTGCTGTAAAGGCCCGGACCGTAACCTCCTATCTGTCCGGTTAACCCCTTAGATGCAGCAATCAAAAGCGCTCCCTCCTCAAAAAAAAATAAAAAAAAGTGTGGAGGTGCCGATGGTTGCTATGGCAACTGGAGACCTGACAATGGCCTCCTGGTCTTCCTAGTATGTTAGTCTATTAGGCCCCACCCATCTTATAGGATGAGTCTAATAGGCTTGCTGTCAGTGAATGACTGACAGCTCTAATACATTGAACTATGTAGGTAGTGCAGTGTATTAGAATAGAGATCAGGGCTTCATGCCTTCAAGTTAAAAAAAAGTGTTGTAAAAAAATAAAAGTTTCAAATTTAAATAAATAACCGCCTTTTTCCCCATAAGAAGTGTTATTATAGGGGAAAAAAATGAATACATTAAAAAAAAAAATGTACATATTTGGTATCGCCGCGTCCATAACTACCCAAACTATAAAAATATCAAATTTTTCCAGCACGGTGGACACAGTAAAAAATTTTTTTTTTTCGTCATCACCCCTCCAAAACAAGAGGTTATGAAAAAGTTGCATGTACCCCAAAATAGTACGAATAAAAACTACAACCCGCCCTGCAAAAAACAAGCCCTTAGGCCCCATGCACACGAACGTGCTTTTGCAGCCGCAATTCCCCCGAAAAGCCACGGGAGAATTGCGGCCACATTCATCCCTATGGGGCCATGCACACAACCGTGGTTTCCACGGTCCGTGCATGGCCCAGGAGCCCGGACCGCAGAAAGAACGGGCATGCTTTATTATGGCCGTGTTCTGCGGTCCAGGCTCATAGGAAATAATGGCCGCGGCCATGCGCACGGGCCGCAATTTACAGGAGGCTTGCGGGTGACAATCATGGCAGTGCACATGGCTACGGTCGTGTGCATGAGGCCTAACAGCTTTGACAGAAGTTTGTGGTCAAACTGCAACCGAGAAACTGCAGGAATTTGCTCGAGGAGATGCACAAGATGACGGGCGCTCTCCAATGCCTCAACGCACACGTGGAACTGATAGATCAGGCACCGCTGGGACTTCCTTCAGAGTAAGTTCAGGTTCTTCAGATGAGGAAGTCACGGATAAACTTCTGATGGCGATCTCGCCCTGTAAAACCTTGCTTATAGGAAATGCTCCTTCTACGGACCGAATGTGTTACAGGTCACATGGTTATGATTAATGTTAGGTCATGGAATGTCAGGGGCATGGGTTCAGCTAAGAAAAGAGCTATGTTATTTGCGCAGGTACGAAAATACTCCCCACATATACAGTGTTTTCAAGAGACACATTTGATTCCAGATACAATACGTGTGTTAAATAGACCATGGGTACAATGGTCCAGACATTCCTGTTATTCGTCCTATTGTTGTGGGGTATCCATACTTATACACAAATCCCTTACGTGGGAGGTAGACACTGTTCAAATTGATGCTGATGGCTGTTTTATCTTCATACATGCATTTATAAATAATGTCTCATACCTTCTTATAGGACTATATCTTCCTCCTCCGGCATCACTGTTCCTAGTACATCAGGCTGCTAATTTTTCGGCAGCGTATCTTGGAGCAATATTGTTACGTATACGCGACATTACCATGGTTATGGATATCTATACACCTCAAGGGTGCAAAATGGCACATAAGAACTTTATTCCTACCTGGATGAGGTTACTTTTCCCACTCTGATAGAATATCTCTTGAGGCCGACATTGCACGAGATGAAGTTGCGCGAGCGCCTAAAAGATTTAGCGAAGGGCAAATCGCCTGGCTCAGATGGGATACCGCCTGAGGTTTATTGTTAGGGTATGTTCACACGATGAGAGGCATTTACGTGTGAAAAGACAGACTGTTAACAGCTGCCTCGTTTCACACGTAAATGCTCCTCCTCGCATTTTGCGAGCCGTCTGAGACGCTCGTAAATCTTGAGCTGTGCTTCATTGAGTTCAATGAAGAACAGCTCAAATTACGTGGCAAATAAGTGTCCTGCACTTCTTTGCCGAGGCAGTCCATTTACGCGTCGTCGTTTGATAGCTGTCAAGCGACGACGCGTAAATTACAGGTTGTCTGCACAGTACGTCGGCAAACCCATTCAAATGAATGGCCAGATGTTTGCCGACGTATTGTAGCCCTATTTTCAGGCGTAAAACGAGGCATAATACGCCTCGTTTACGCCTGAAAATAGGTCGTGTGAACCCAGCCTAAATATGCAGATCTCCTGACTCCCATTTTACATACAATGTTTCTTTGCTTGCACGCTCAGGGATCTCTACCTGAATCACTGAATGATGCCACTATTGTAAATTTTGCTGAAGCCAGATAAAGATCCATTGGACTGCGGATCATATAGGCCCATTTCACTTTTAAACATAGACTATAAAAGTACTTACTAAAATTTGGGCAAATAGATTGAATGCGGTTATACTAAAACTTACACACACACTGATCAATCAGGATTTATGCTTGGGAAGTCTACATCAGACAATATTCGCTGGGCCCAGATTAGTGCTGCAAGTTGGATTAGCCTTACAAACGGATTGGGCTATGGCTGCGCTAGATGCAGCCAAGGTGTTAGATTCCATCGAATGGCCTTATCTAGCAGCAGTTTTGAACTGATTTGGGTTTGGTCCCCAGTTTATTCGCTGGATTTCTACATTATATAAATCCCCAAGGGCCCAAGTTTAGATTAATGGACTACTTTCCCCATATCTTCAGTTGGCAAGAAGGACAAGACAGGAGTGCCCTTTGTCTCCATTTATATGGATATGCCCAATTTATGGCCTATTCTTGAGGGTACACCTACTTCTCGGAAGAGGTTTCTTCCACTTCACAGAATAGCTGCACAAGTGTGGCTTGCTACTAAGAAACTGCTCGTATTCACCAGCATTATTACTGAACAGCCCTTGTGCCATAACCCCTCTCTGGTGCATATGACTGCCTACTTGAACCCACAATTCTGGATAGGACATGGGGTGAATTGTGTTGGGGATTTATTTTCGGATGGTAGTGTGAAGACATTTACACAACTGCAGGCAGACTTTGATATCCCTAGGGAGTCATAATATAAATTTTTGCAGATTACACACACCCTACATTCTCAATACCCTTCAACATCTAATTCTCCTCTTATTGGGATTGTCAAATCACAAGGGCCTAGGAGACTCATCTCTGCTATATACCACTTCCTCATTCAATCGAAACTGGCGGCAGCTGCGCTGGTGGTGGAGGATAAATGGAAAAGCTCATACCCGAAATAGACTGAGACTTGGAAGGATCTGTTACACATTTATTAGTATCCCCAGCCGACAAGAATAGGATGAAACAGCTTTTCATTATTTACCCAAGGTATTTGACCCCAGTAAGGCTCCATGAAATGGGTAGGTGCCCTACCACTGAGTGCAACAGATGTAGAGCTCCTGGGTCGGACTTTTGGCATACGATTTGGATGCGTCCATGGATTCAATCGTTATGGTCTGATGTAGTAGCGCTGCTTAATGATATTCTTCAGTTTCCAATACCTACAACACCTTTACTATGCTTATTTTGGATTATTTCAGAAGACCTATGGTCTAACCATACTAGAATATATAAGGGAAGTGCTATTTATGGCTCTTAAGTCTGTGGCGCTCAGATGGATGGGCCCAAGGCCTCCCACGCTTTCTCAATGGAGATCTCTGGTCAACTCCATGTTGCCATATGCTAGATTGGTATATAGGAATAAGGAATGCGTAGAGAAATGTATTAATGTCCGGGGCCCCTGGTGCAATTCGCCGCTTACTTTATTTACCCCACACAGATTGGCTGATCTTAGGGATGCCCTATTAACACCTACCAGCTCGAGTCAGTAACTATACGTCGTCGTGGGAGGTTACTTCCCGCACGAGGACGCATGGTTATTAAGTCATTGCCTGTGCACACTATCGGTGACATTGTGCATCGGGAGGTCAGCGGTCTCCGACACTCCACTCTTGCAGGCCAGTGGTCCTTTGCCGCTGATTTTGGCAATTAACCCCTTAAACGCGCCAATCTTTTGCGATCGCCGCATTTTAGGAGTTTCTAACACATCGGTCTGAAAACGCAGGATTTGCCGATGGTTAGCGTGCCAAACGGAGACCAAACGATGGCCTACTGTGTCTGCCATGGACGGAAGCCCATAAGGACCAACCTCTGGCTGGTCCTGATAGGCTTCCTGTCAGAGTGACAGGAAGTCACTGTGTCGTTCCCGATGCACACGGTCGGCAACAGTGTGCATTGGGAACCAGGAGGTGAGCTGTCCCCGACAGCTGACACTCCAGTGGTGCCAATCAGCAGGTCATTGCCGCTGATTAAGGCAATGAACTCATTAAATGCAGCGATCAATTGCGATCGCCGCATTTAAGGGGTTCGTAGCACATCGGCAGCCCCCATGCAATCGTGGGGGTTGCCATGGCAATCAGAGGGCGGACAACGGCCTCCGGGTCTGCCATGTGTTTGAGTGACTGTGATGTTACACTGACAGTTGGAATACACTACACTACCTAGGTAGTGTAATGTATTATAGCAGTGATCAGTGCTGGTCAAAAAAGAAAGTGTAAAAAGTAAAGAATGTAGGTTTTTTTCCCCTATAATAAGTCTTTTATTATAGGAAAAAGAGGAAACTGGTAAAAAAAAAAAAAAAAAAAAAAAGGAAGTACACATATTTGGTATCACCGCAATATTTTTCCAGCATGGTGAACACCGCAAAAAAAAAAAAAACTATGCTAGCGTCGCTATTTTTTGGTCACCACCCCTCCCAGAATATAGAATAAAAAGTGATCAAAAAAAGTCGCATGTACCCAAACATAGTAGCAATAAAAACGAACACCCGTCCCGCAGAAAACAAGCCCTTACACAGGTTTTTTTTTTTATTACGGGAAAAAAAAAAAAAATTATGGCTCTCAGAATATGGCAACACAAAAAATTTATAATTTCATACAAATTTGATTTTATTGTGAAAACGCTGCAAAACATTAAAAAAAACTATATACATATGGTATTGCCGTAATCGTACCAACTTGCAGAATAAAGTAAAATGTAATTTATTGCGCACAGTGAACGCCGTAAGAAATAAATTGAAAACTCCAAAATCAATGTTTTTTTGGTCACCTTAGCTCTAAAAAAATAAAATTTAATAAAAAGTGATTAAGACGTATGTACCATAAAATGTTACCAATAAAAACCGACAGCTCATCTTTTCTTTTTTTTTTGTTAAACAAAAAGTATTTTCTTTGTAAAAATAGTAAAATGTAAAAAAAACTATATAAATTTGGTATCACAGTAATCGTATTGAGACACAGAATAAAATTAAGTTGTCGTTTTACCACACGGTGAGAGAAAACAACAAAACCTCAAAAACAATGGAAGAATTTCAGCCAGCAAATTTTTTTTTTCAGTATCCCAGTACATTATATGGTACTTTAAATGGTGTCAAAAGAAATTACACACCGATCCATTTACGGAAAAATTAAAAAGGTTATGGGTCTTGGAAGGCAGGGGAGTGAAAAACGAAAAAGCAAAAAAGGATCAGTCCTGAAAGGTTTAATTAATTTCTAATAAATAAAAAATACATTTTACGATCACATATGGGGTATTGCCGTACTTGGGAGAAACTGCTTTACTAATGTTGGTGTGGTTTTTCTCTTTTATCCCTTGTGAAACTAAAAAAAAAAAATATTTTAGTGGGCAAAAACGTTGATATTCATTTTCACGGCCTAATTCCACTAAATTCTACAAAAAAAGCCGTGGGGTCAAAATGCTAACTATACCGCCTAGAAAAATTCCTTGAGGGGTGTACTTTCCCAAATAGGGTCACTTTTGGGGGTTTCTACTGTTTTGGTCCCTCCAGAGCGTTGCAAACTTGACATGGCACCGAAAACCATTCCAGAAAAATCTTCGCTCCAAAATCCATTCTGAGCACTGCTGTGGGTCTAAACATTAGTGTATGCCCACATATGGGGTATTGCCGTAATCGGGAGAAATTATAAATGTTGGTGTGCTTTTTCTCCTTTATTGCTTGTAAAATTGAAAAAACTATGTTTTAGCAGGGGGAAAAAAAAAAAAAGTAGATTTTCATCTTCACCGACTAATTTAATTAAATTCTGCAAAAAAACAAAAAAAAACTGGGGTGTCAAAATGCTAACTATACCCTTAGAAAAACACCTTGAGGGGTGTAGTTTCCAAAATGGGGTCAGTTTTTGGGGGGGGGGGTTCGATTGTTTAGGCACCACAAGATCTCTTCAAACCTGACATGGTGCCCAAAAAAATATTCCTAAAAAAAGAAGGCCCCAAAATCCTCTAGGTGCTCCTTTGCTTCGGAGGCCTGTGTTTCAGCCCATTGTTGCGTTTCTCTGGTAAATCTTTGTGTAACAGAAACATTTTTTATTACAAATTAATTTCAGCAAAAAAGAAAGTGTAATTTCTAAATTTCACATCTGCTTTAATTCCTGTGAAATGCCTAAAGGATTCAAATATTTTCTGAATGCTGTTTTGAATACGTTGAGGGGTGCAGTTTTCAAAATGGGGTGATTTATGGGGACTTTCAAAAATATAAGGCCCTCAAAGCCACTTCACATCTGAACTGGTCCCTGAAATTTTCTTGAAAATGTGAGAAATTGCTGCTAAAGTTCTAAGCCTTGTAACGTCTTAGAAAAAGGACGTGAAAAAAACGATGCAGGCAAAGTAGACATATGGGAAATGTTAAACTAGTAACTATTTTGTGTGTTATTAGATTCTGTTTTACAAGTAGATATATTTAAATTTATAAAAATGCTAATTTGGGCAAATTTTCTTTAAAATTTGAAGTTTTTCACAAGTAAATATTGAATTTATCGACCAAATTTTTTCACTAACAAAGTACAATATGTCATAAGAAAACAATCTCAGAATCGCTTGGATAGGTTAAAGAGGCTCTGTCACCAGATTTTGCAACCCCTATCTGCTATTGCAGCAGATCGGCGCTACAATGTACATAAGAGTAACGTTTTTATTTTTAAAAAACGAGCATTTTTGGCCAAGTTATGACCATTTTCGTATTTATGCAAATGAGGCTTGCAGAAGTCCAACTGGGCGTGTTTAAAGTAAAAGTCCAACTGGGCGTGTATTATGTGTTACATCTGGGCGTGTTTACTACTTTTACTAGCTGGGCGTTCTGATGAGAAGTATCATCCACTTCTCTTCAGAACGCCCAGCTTCTGGCAGTGCAGACACAGCCGTGTTCTCGAGAGATCACGCTGTGATGTCACTTCCTGCCCCAGGTCCTGCATCGTGTCGGACGAGCGAGGACACATCGGCACCAGAGGCTACAGTTGATTCTGCAGCAGCATCGGCGTTTGCAGGTAAATCAATGTAGCTACTTACCTGCAAACGCTGATGCTGCTGCAGACTCAACTGTAGCCTCTGGTGCCGATGTGTCCGACACGATGCAGGACCTGAGGCAGGAAGTGAGTGACGTCACAGCGTGATCTCTCGAGAACACGGCTGTGTCTGCACTGCCAGAAGCTGGGCGTTCTGAAGAGAAGTGGATGATACTTCTATACACAACGCCCAGCTAGTAAAAGTAGTAAACACGCCCCGATGTAACACACAATACACGCCCAGTTGTACTTTTACTTTTCAACACGCCCAGTTGTATTTTTGCAAGCCTCATTTGCATATATACAAAAATGGTCATAACTTGGCCAAAAATGCTCGTTTTTTAAAAATAAAAACGTTACTGTAATCTACATTGCAGCGCCGATCTGCTGCAATAGCAGAAAGGGGTTGCAAAATCTGGTGACAGAGCCTCTTTAAAGCATTCCAAAGTTATTACCACACAAGTGACACGTCAGATTTGAAACAATCATCTGTGTCCACAAGGCCAAAACAGGCTGTGTCCTTAACACACAACGCTTCCGGATTGTGAGATATGGTTTATCAGGGGGAAAAAATATAAAATAATATATATATATATATATATATATATATTTTATTTTTTTTTCTATTTTTTTTTATTTCATTATTTTTGAAGCATATGTATTTCCTTATCCATACTCTATCATAATATTGTTCTGTATATTTTATTTAATAATTGCTGTACAAATAGTGAAAGAACTCTGTCATTGACATGTGATACTTTTGATATTGTAGAGATGCTATGCACACGTGTGAGCTGAGCGTTAAATTTCTAATAAAAAAAAACCATGTGGGGTCAAAAATGCTCACTAAATAGAAAGGGTTGGGCCCTTGGTAGTTGGCAGGTCTGATATACAAAATTGAAAAACAAATGCCAAAGGCAGAGAGAACCCTATTTCCCAACTACTGCCAAAATAGGCCTCAAACGCGCATTGTGATTTTTTTACTCCTAACCCTGTCATATGTCTAGGCAAATGATAAATGCCTTGAGGGGTGTAGTTACTAAAATGGAAACTTCTCTGGGTTTTCCACTGTACTCTGGTACCTAGGGGAACTATGCAAATGCGACATGGCGCCTGTACACCAATCCAGCAAAACCTGCGCTGTAAAAGCCAAATTGCGCTCATTCCAATTTGAGCTCTGCCAAGTGCCCAAACACCAGTTTAGGTCTCATGCACACGACTGTAGCCATGTGCACGCCCATCATTTTCGGGTCGGATGGCAGCGGACTGTCAGCCGCGAGCCGCTCGCAAATCGCGGGCAATGCACATGGCCGCGGCCATTATTTACAATGAGCCCGGACCGCAGAAGACGGCTGTAATAAAGACATATCCGTTCTTTCTGCGGTGCGGGCTCCCGGGCCATGCACAGACCGTAAAAACTACGGTCGTGTGCATGGCTCAATAGAAATGAATGGGGCCGCAATTCTCCCGTGGATTTTCGGGGGAATTGCAGCCGCAAAAGCACGTTCGTGTGCATGGGGCCTTAGGGTCACACGTAGGGTATGGCCATACTCGGGAGAAATTAAATAAAACCTCGTAAAAATTAAAAATTGGCAGCTAAAACTACATATTTTAGAAAAAAAATTGCATGTTTCACTTTTACTGCCTAAGGCGGGATTCACACGACCGGGTCGCGTCCGAGCCCGAGTGCTGGCCGGTAAAATCGGCCATTCTGCCCGGCCGGTTTGCATAAAGTTATGCATCCGTGCCGGGCCGGGCAGATCCGGACAGTGACATCAGCGGCAACTCCTGAAGGGGAATCCTCATGTGTTCGGGGATTCCGCTTCAGGAGTTTCCCCTGATGTCACTGCCCAGATATGGACAGAGACATCAAGCGCTCTGTCCAGGAGCGGAATCCCCGAACACACGGGGATTCCGCTCCTTCAAGGAGCTAAAGTGCGGCTAGCACATAGCAGAGCGGGGAGATACCTCCCCGCTCTGCTATAGTGGCGTCGCTACAGTAGTAGCAGCCGCAGCAGCAGCTGCTGCAGCTGCTAGCAGCGCCATCAAAGGTGTCGCCGGGCCAGGGCGCTTTTAAAACAAGCAGGAGAAGGGAGCCAGCGCAGCACTCCCTTCCACCTGCTGTACACCCCGGCCCTGCCACACCGTGTACAGCGATGCCATTCGTCAGAATGGCATCAACTCCACCTCCTCACATGCACTCTGCGCTGTGAGGAGGAGATAGAGCGCAAGAGCCGGAAAACCCGGCCGTCACTCGGGACACATCCCGGTGATGGCCGGATATTACCCGGCCCCATAGACTTCTATGGGAGCCGGGCGGCCGGGTACCCGGGCGAAAATAGAGCATGTCCTATTTTTTGCCGGGCGGTTTTCCCGGCCGTCAAAAAATCGGTCGTGTGAATAGCCCCATTAGGGGTCTATTATTCCTAATGCAGCCGGGTGCTGGCCGATTTATGAACGGCCGGCACCCGGCCGGGAAACCCTGCCGTGTGAATGAGGCCTAATTCTAATAAATTCTATGAAACACCTGTGGGGTCAAAATGCTCACTACACCCCTAGATGAATGTCCTGTGAGGCGTAGTTTCCAAAATGGAGTTACTGCTCAGGGGCCTCTGCAAATGCGACATGGCGCTCAAAAACCAATCAAGTCCGCTTGCCAAATAGCGCTCTGAGCCCTGCGGTGTGTCCAAACCGCAGTTTATGACCACATATAGGTTATTGTCGTACTCGGGAGAAATTGCTTTACAAATGTTGGGCAGCTTTTTCTCCTTTATTCCTCGTGAAAATTTAAAAAAATGCAACATTTTCGTGGGAAAAAAAATTTAGATTTTCATTTTTACAGCCTAATTTCAATAAACGAAGCAAAAAAAACAGTGGGGTCAAAATGCTCATTATACCGCTAGATAAATTCCTTGTGGAGTGTAGTTTGCCAAATGGGGTCACTTTTGAGGGGTTTGCACGGTTTTGGTCCCTCCTTCCTTTCTGGGCTCTGGCGTGTGTCCAAACAGCCATTACCACATATGGGGTATTGCCGTACTCGGGAGAAATGACTTTTCAAGTATTGGTGTGCTTTTTCTCCTTTATTCCTTGTAAATATTTCTACGTTTTATTGGAAAAAGTGTAGATTTAAATTTTCAAAGACTAATTCTACTGAATTCAGCAAAGAACCTGTGGGGTCAAAATGTTCTTACACCCCTCAATAAATTCCATGAGGGGTGTAGTTTGTCAAATGGTGTCTTTTTGGGGGTGTTTCCACGGTTTTGCCACTACAAGACCTCTTCAAACCTGACTTGGTACCTAAAATATATTCTAATAAAAAGGAGCCCCCAAAATCCACCAGTTGCTCCTTTGCTTCTGAGGCCTGTGTTTCAGTTCATTACCACACTAGGGTCACACGTGGGATATTTCTAAAAACTGCGGAATCTGGGCAATAAATATTGAGTTGCGTTTCCTTGGTACAACCTTCAGTGTTACAAAAAAAAAAAATTCGAGTAACGTCCTAGAAAAATAAAAAGGACTTTGAAAAAACCATGCCAACATGAAGTAGACATATGGGAAATGTGAACTAGCAACTATTTTGTGTGGTATTATCGGTGTTACAAGCAAATACATTTAATTTGAGAAAAATGTAAATTTTTGCAAATTCGCTCTCAATTTTGGGGTTTTCCACACAAACCGAATGTAATCGACCGAATTTTACCACTAACAAAGTACAATGTGTCACGAGAAAAAAAAAAAATCTCAGTATCGCTTGGATTCATAAAAGCATTCCAAAGTTATTACCGCATAAAGTGACATGTCAGAATTGACAAAATTGGCCTGGTCCATAAGGCCAAAACAGGCTGCGTCCTTAAGCGATTAAACCACTTCCCACACCTTCGCGTAAATGCATGTCCAGGTGAGCAGTAATTTCATGCACCTGGGCGTGCAGTTACATCCGCGCTTAAACTGTTAACCGACGCGTGCCGCTACACCTAAGCGGTGGTTAACTGTGCAGGGTGTCTACCTTGCTTTCCGTGTTGCTGATCAGCGGCCCATCGCCGCTGATTTAGGCTATTAACCCCTTCGATGCGGCGGTCGATTGCGATCGCCGCATTTAAGAGGTGTAGAGCAGATCGGCAGCCCCCACATGCATTTGTGGGGGCTGGCGAACCTAGTCACGGCAACCGGAGGCCAGACAATGGCCCCTGCCATGTACGGAAGCCTATGAGGAGCAGCCGAAGACTGGTCCTCATAGGCTTCCTGTCAGAGTGACTGTCACATCACAATGACAGTTAGAACACATTACACTACGTAGGTAGTGTAATGTATTCTAGCAGCGATCAGTGCTGCAAGTCTAAATGTCCCCTAGTGGGACAAGTAAAAAATAAAAGATAAAAGGTTTTAAAGAAGTGTAAAAATAAAAGTTAAGTTACATACATGCCTTTTTTTTCTACGATAAGTCTTTTATTATAGGAAAAACACGTTAAAAAAAAAATATTTGGTATCACCGCATTCGTAACAACCCAAACTACAAAACTATAATATTTTTCCCGCACGGTGAACACGGCAAAAAAAAAAAAAAAAGGGAAAAAACAATGCCAGAATCGCTCTTTTTTGCTCATCACCCGTCCCAAAATATCTAATAAAGAGTGATCAAAAAGTCACATGTACGCCAAAATAGTACCAGTAAAAACTACAACCAGTCCCGCAAAAATCAAGCCCTTACATAGCTTTTTTGACTGAAAAATAAAAAATAAAACAAAGTTATGGCTCTCAGAATATGGTCACACAAAAAATATGATTTTTTAAAAATAAATAAGTGATTTTAATGCGCAAACGCTGCGAAACATAAAAAAATTATATACATATGGTATCGCCGTAATCGCATTGACCCGCAGAATAAAGTAAAATTGACATTTATAGCCCAGGGTGAACACGGTTAAAAAAAAAATAAACTGTCAGAATGTCTGGCTTTTGGTCACCTTGCTTGCAGAACAAATAAAGAAGTTCTGGCTCTCAGAATATGGCGATGCAAAATGTGCAGTGTTCCAAAAGCGGATACGATTGGGCACCATTTATCAGTGCGACACTGGGTACACATCTGAGTATTATTATTTACTGCATTATTATACCCGCTTATTATACCCCGATGTTCTCCGCACAGATTAAATACGCCCCCACATTATAAACTGAAATACCAGCAAAACGCCAAACAGAACTACTACCAAGCAAAATCTGACTTCCAAAAGCCAAATGCTACTCCCTCCCTTCTGAGCCCTACAGCGTTCATAAACAGCAGTTTACGTCCACCGATACGGCATCACCACACCCAGGAGAACCCGGTTAATATTTTATGACGCATTTGTCTTCAGTGTCACAAAGTGGGCATAACATATAGCGCACTAAAATGGCGTATCGGTGGAAAATTTAAATTTTCACACTGCACCCTCCGCTGCGCATTAACCCCTTCACGCACCACGACTTAATAGCGTGTCGTGGTGTGGGGGGGGGGGGTGATGTATGGAGCGGGCTCACGCTGAGCCCGCGCCATACGCTGCGGGTGTCAGCTGTGTATTATAGCTGACACCTGGGACTAACTGACAGGAACAGTGATCGCACTGTTACAGGAGCCTGTACAATATACTGCAATACATTAGTATTGCACCAGCTATCTACCGATTGCTGGTTCAAGTCCCCTAGGTGAACTAATGAAATGTATAAAAACAAAAAGTAAAGCGAAATTTTTTTTTATAAATATTTAAAGTCCAAAAACAAAACAAAAAACCTTTTCCCATTTTTTCTCTAAAGTATTGTAAAAAAAAAAAATATACAAAATTGGTATCGCTGCGTCCGTAAAAGTCAGAACTATTACAATATACCATTATTAACTCGCACGGTGAACGCCGTGAAAAATAAAGAATTTACAACTGCAAAATCGCTGTTTTTTGGTCACCTTGGCTATCAAATAATTTAGTAAAAAGTGCTCAAAAAGTTGTGTGTACCAAAAAATGTTACCAATAAAAACTACAGCTCGTCCCGCAAAAAATAAGCCTTCACACCGCTCTATTGACAAAAAAATAAAAATAAAAAGTTATGGCTCTTGGAAAGCCGGGAGGGAAAAACGAAAAAGAATGCAAAATATGGATCAGTCCGGAAATGGTTAATTAATTTCTAACGAAAAAACATTTATGACCACAAGTGGGGTATAGCCGTACTCGGGAGAAATTGTTTTACAAATGTTGCGGTGCTTTTGCCTCCTTTATGAAATGGAAAAAAATCAACATTTTAGTGGAAATAATGTTGCTATTCAATTTCACAGCCGAATTCTAATAAATTGTGCAAGAGACCTGTGGGGTCTAAATGCTCAATATACCCCTAGATAGATTCCTTAAGTGGTGTAGTTTCCCAAATGGGGTCACTTTTGGGGGTTTCCACTATTTTGGCCTCTCAGGGGCTTTTGAAAATTCGACATGACACCCGAAAACAATTTCAGCTAAATTTGAGCTCCAAAAGCCAAATAGCGCTCCTTCCCTTCTAAGCCCCGCTGTGGGTCCTAACAGAAGTTTATTACCACATATGGCATATTTCCGTAATCGGGAGAAATTGTTTTATAAATGTTGGGGTGCTTTTTCTCCTTTATTCCTTGTAAAAAATAAAAATAAAAAGTCTTACGTTTTTTTCAGGAAAAAAAAGTAGATTTTCACCTTAACAGAGTTAGGCTGAGTTCACACGTTGCGGATTTGTCGCAGATATTGTTGCGGTTTTGACGCAGATCTCACCCTTTTGCATTGCAAAGTGTAAAATCTGCGCTGAAAATTTGCCTCAAATCCGCGACGTGTGAACTCAGCCTTAGGCCTTATTTACACGAATGTGTGCATTTTGCGTACGCAGAAAATGCTGCGTTTTTTTCGCGTTGCAGTTCTGTGTGTCATCAGTGTTTGGTGCGTGGATGCGTGATTTTCGCGGATATGGCATCCTTATGACATGCGGTTTTGAGGTTTAGAAAATGAAATGAAGGCGGTGGTTTTATTTTTCCCTTCATTTCTTGAATAGTTGCGCGAATCACACGCAGCACACGGAAGTGCGTCCGTGTGCTGCGCGTGATTTTCACGCACCCATTGACTTCAATGGGTGCGTGATGTGCAAAAAACGCTAAAGTATAAGACATGCTGAGAGTTTCACGGAGCGGACACGCTGCGTGAAAAACAAGGAATGTCTGAATGGCCCCATTGACTTACATAGGTTCGTGCGATGCACGTGATTTACACGGACGTGAAACACGTTAGTGTAAATAAGGCCTAATTCCAATGAATTCAGCTAAACAACTGTGGGTCAAAATGCTAACTTTATGCCTAGAAAGATTCCTTGAGGGGTGTAGTTTCCAAAATGGCATCACTTTTGGAGGGTTTCCACTGTTTTGGTCCCTCCAGTGCATTGCAAACGTGACACGGCACTGAAAACTATTCCAGCAAAATCCGAAATCCAAATGGTGCTCCTTCTCTTCTGAGCCCTGCTGTGGGTCCAAACAGCAGTTTATTACCATATATGGGGTATTGCTATAAATCGGGAGAAATTGCTTTACATATGTTGGGGTGTTTTTTCTCCTTTATTCCTTCTAAAAATTTCTACGTTTTTTCAGAAAAAAGTGTAGATTTTCATCTTCACATACTAATTCAAATAAATTTAGCAAAAAAACAAACAAACTGTGGGTTCAAAATGCTAAGAACGCTTCAAAACCTGACATGGTGCCTAAAATATATTCTAAGAAAAGAAGGCCGAAAAATCCAGTAGGTGCTCCTTTGCTGCTGAGGTCGGTGTTTCAGTCCATTACCACACTAGAGGGATATTTCTAAAAACTGCAGAATCTGGGCAGTAAATATTGAGTTGCGTTTCGCTGGTAAAACCTTCTGTGGTACAGAAAAAAATTTATTATAAATGAATTTTTGGCAAAAAAAATAAATAAATGTAATTTGTAAATTTCACCTCTGCTTTGCTTTAATTCCTGTGAAACGCCTATGGGGTTAAAACACTTTCTGAATGCTGTTTTGAATATTTTGAGGTGTGCAGTTTTTAAAATGGGGTCATTTATGGGGAATTTCTAATATACATGGCCCTCAAAGCCACTTCAGAACTGAACTGGTCCCTGAAAAAAATAGCATTTTGAAATTTTCTTGAAAATGTGAGAAATTGCTGCTAAAGTTCTAAGCCTTGTAACGTCCCAGAAAAATAAAAGAATGTTCAAAAAACGATGCAAACAAAGTAGACATGTGGGGGATGTTAACTAGTAAGTATTTTGTGTGGTATTACTATCTGTTTTACAAGCAGATACATTTAAATTTAGAAAAATGCAAATTTTCTCTAAATCTTGGTGTTTTTTTTACAAATAAATATTGAATTTATCGACCACATTTTTTCACTAACAAAGTACAATATGTCACGGGAAAATCTCAGAATCGCTTGGATAGGTAAAAGCATTCCAAAGTTATTATCACATAAAGTGAAACATGTCAGATTTGAAAAAAAAAAACAACGGCTTCGTCCTGAAGGCCAAAACAGGCTAAGTCCCGACGGGGTTAATATTTAAAAAAAATACAAAAAATTTCCATTAAAATCATTTTTGCAAGGGGGAAAATGTTTTTTACCCTTAACTGCTTTTTATATTTTTGAACATAGTGAACATGCACTTAAATCTCCACCAGGAGCAGGAAGAAAGCCCCAATCCTCTCACGATCCCATGGATCTAACCTAAATAAAAACAATACACTTGGTTGCAGAAAAAAATCCATGTGGAAATCAGTGCATGCTGCATATTATCAAATGATCTGCATGCCCATTCTCTTGCGGTAATGCCATGGATTGTCACTGCATATTTCCCCCTTTGCAACGCATAGGGTGAAATCTGCTGTAAAACCTCTCTCTGCTACATCTGGACTTACAACACACTGGCTTTTTGGGCTCTGGAAAAGAGGATTCCACAGAACGAATGGAAATGGTTAACAATTTAAGCATTTCATTTAAGATGAGTTACTCAAACTTTGCACGCATGTGTTTAGGCATACAACTATGGTTAAACATATGAATGCCTTTGTAAAATACTTCAATAATAACCTCACGCAAGGTTGTACTAGCAGTTTTAAATTAAGACCAAAAGGGAGAAATTATTTAAAAAAAACAAAAACACACACTTCAAAGACACCAGGGTAGCCACCCACGCGGTAGATTCGTTACAGATATTCTTGGCAGCAAACCTGCAGTGGATTTTGGTACGGATTCACTGCAGATTTCCTCCCTTCTACTGTGGAAAAACGTGAAATACGCTGTGAGAAACCATAACAGAATGAGCCTCCTGCGGATTTGAAAAGCCGTAGCATGATCAGATTTCCACGCAGAAAACGTTCTGCAGCATTTGGAGATTTGTTCAAATCTCACCCACCTAGCTGGTACAGTGCGCCAATCCACATGACATCTGCAGCATTTTCATCACATGCGTAAACACGGAACGCTGTGTTTTTAAAACACACTGTATGTATGAGAGATTTCACAACATCCTTCAGGGAGCACCGAGCAGAGGACCATATATTATAAGCTTTGAACACAACTAGTGCTCAGTTTAATGGGGTTGTTTGGTTTAGGGTATGTTCACACGCGATTTTCGCTGCGTTTTTTACGGCCGTTTTTGGAGCTTTTTTAACTAGAGTATGGAAAACGGCTCCAAAATCGTCCCAAGAAGTGTCCTGCACTTCTTTTTCGCAGCCGTTTTTTTTACACGTAAAAAAACACCGCGAAAAAACGCTCCGTCGGAACAGAACGCCGTTTTCCCATTGAAATCAATGGGCAGATGTTTTCGAGGCGTTCTGCTTCCGATTTTTCGGGAGTTCACGGGCCGAAAATAGGCCGTGTGAACATACCCTTAGACAAAGAAAGACAGTAAGAAAACTATAACAAAAAAAATAGCTCATAAGAAGTGTGGGGGGGGGGGGGGGGCGGAAAGCTATGAAGAAAAAAAAAAATAACTCATTAGGCAGTGGATAACATTTGTTCAATTCTATTCAGCCGTTAGTTATGTTAATTATTTTTGAGAATAGCGTTTTACCCGGCTTTCTAAGGCGTTACGCACATGGCAAGAGCTGTGCGCATAGAGCCTTAGGCCTGGTTCACATCGCGTTTTAGCTCTACGTTTAGCGCGTACATCGGGAATGTTCTCAACATACACGCTAAACGTGTCCAAAAGGCTCCATTAGCCCGACAGAGGCCAAAACAGTGTCATTCTGGCCACCGTCTGTATACTTTTTTTTTTTTAGACTAAAACAACATAGTAAATTACGCTATTCCTGAGGGATCCCGCAAATAAATCCTTTTTTTTTTTTTTTTTTTTAAACATGGGAGCCGGTGTGTGACAAATGAAACTTAATGGCATCTGTCAGAGCTGTACGTCAGATGTATACCTCAGGGAGCTTCCCCAGGACCGGAGTCCCCGGGAACATAATCCGTTATCACTCGGCACGGGGACTCCAACCCTGGAAAAGCCACTAACATCAATGTCCATATATGGACAGTGATGTCAGAGGCTTTCAACTATGGAGTCCCCGACCAGAGAATCAGAAGTGCTGTTGTCAGGGACTCTGGGACCGGAGAAGCCCCTGACGTCACTGTCCATATGTAGACAGTGACGTCAGGGGCTTTCAACTACTAGGTCACCGACCAGAGAATAAGTGGTGCTCTAGCTGGGAACTCCAGGACTGGAGAAGCCTCTGAAGTCATATATGGACAGTGATTTCAGGGGCTCCTCCAGCCCTGGATTTCCCAGCCAGAGTGCTTCAATGCTCTGGGATTCCAGCATCTCAAAGTTCCTAACGTCACTTTCCATATATATATATACAGTTAACATCAGGGGCAGAATACCCAACCAGAGCATTGCAGACTCTCTGGCTGGGTATTCCAGCATCTTAAATTTAATACATGGACAGTGACGTCAAGGGCTTCCCCAGGACCGGAGTCCCCGGCCAGAGTGCTTGCACATTATGGTTCTGTGCAACTCCGTGGTTGGAGCTGTAATATGGTCATTTACACATGACCCCTTAGTTTTGAACCCAAAGTCTGCCTATTTATGTATAGTGTGTAACTTAGTCAGATTTGTTCTTCAGGAGCCCAATAAAGCGACCGTATTTTTTCCCTCCCATAAATACGGGCCCTTTGTCACATGTTTTTAACCCGTATTTACGGACCCGTGCCCGTAAATACGGGTCCGATGTCATCCGTATTCCACCCGTATTAACGGACCCGTAAAAAAAAAAAAAAAAAAAAAAAAAAAAAAAAAAAAGGGGGGGCTGGAAATGAGGTCACATGATCGCTCAGACGCCATTTTCTCTGCTTCTCTTTATTCAAACATTTAAATCCACTGACGTCGCCTAGCAATGCTCCTGTTATTACGGGTGCACACACGTAGACTTCTATGGGCCTGCCCGTGCCGTAGTTACAGCCTGAAATAGGACATGTTCTATATTTTTTCAACGGCCCGGGCACCTTCCCGTACGCAAGCGGGAAGGTGCCGTGGCCAATAGAAGTCTATGAGCCCGTAATTACGGGAGTTTTTACAGTCGTGTGCATGGGGCCTCAGACTGTGACACCATGGTAATTTATTGTATGTGATAACTACATTGAGATTATATGCGCATGTTGTTTTTATTCAGTGTATTTTGACAGCAAAAAAATCTCAATGCAATAGTGTATAATTGCATTTGCTTCATATTGCATGCAATATCCCTATTCTAAGAAAAAAACTAATTCTCAATTGTGATATCGCATGTGATTTAATGAAAACCCATAAAAATACATTATGTGCAGGATGATTAATGTGATAATAGTGCACAAATTATCAATATGGAGCCCTGGCCTAACGGTTTAAATTTTTAGGCCAAGTTTAGACAGTGGATTTGCAGTGTGGATTCGCCACTGCAAATTATATTATAATAAATGTGAATGGGGTGTACACACACACACACACACACACACACACACGTAGTGAAAAAAATAATAAAAATCAGCACGGAATTGAGGACCTGCTGCAGATTTTCAAATCCACAGTATGTCAATTATGTTGCGAATTTTCAGCCTCAGGCCGGGTTCTCACGGGTCGGATACGCTGCATAAAAACTGGGCAGCGTGTCAGACATGGAACCCGCCGCACATTCCATCCGAAAACTGCACTGTTGTGCGTTTTTTCGGACGGAATTTCCGCTGCGGAAAGCAATGCCGGAGGAAAAAAAAAAAAAAAAAAAAAAGGTCATACTTACCCCCTCCCTCTCTTCTGCACATAGTCCGGCCTCCTAAGATGATGTTGAAGGTCATGTGACGCTGCAGCCTGTGATTAGCTGCAGCGGTCACATGGGACGAAACGTCATCCCAGGAGGCCACACTGCAGGAAGGAGAGCGTTCTGGGTAAGTATGATTTTGAGGGAAAAAAAATGGGGTAAAAAAAAAAAGGTCTTACGCCAAAATGAAAGAACAAATTCTGAACACACGAGTACCAGCTTTAGAAACTCTGCGCGATGCAAATGCATTTTTAAGTATCCTGTCAGAGTTTATGAGAATGACGAGAACAGCCGAGCACAATACTCGGCTGTCTCCATCGGTCCCATAGACATTGAATGGAGCAGCAGTGCACAACCACCGCTCCATTCAAAATCCTCCCTACTACAAACGTGAACCAAAGGAACGGTGTCAGGATCCCTGTTCTAGAGATTGGTAGGGATCCCAATGGTGGGGTCTTCAGATAACATACATTTGACACCTATCGTGCAGATTTTGAATTCTGTAGAATTTGTTAAAGAGGCTCTGTCACCAGATTTTGCAACCCCTATCTGCTATTGCAGAAGATAGGCGCTGCAATGTAGATTACAGTAACGTTTTTATTTTTAAAAAACAAGCATTTTTGGCCAAGTTATGACCATTTTCGTATTTATGCAAATGAGGCTTTCTAAAGTACAACTGGGCGTGTTGAAAAGTAAAAGTCCAACTGGGCGTGTATTATGTGCGTACATCGGGGCGTTTTTACTACTTTTACTAGCTGGGCGTTGTGTATAGAAGTGTCATCCACTTCTCTTCAGAACGCCCAGCTTCTGGCAGTGCAGATCTGTGACGTCACTCACAGGTCCTGCATCGTGTCGGCACCAGAGGCTACAGTTGATTCTGCAGCAGCATCAGCATTTGCAGGTAAGTAGCTACATCGACTTACCTGCAAACGCCGATGCTGCTGCAGAATCATCTGTAGCCTCTGGTGCCGACACGATGCAGGACCTGTGAGTGACGTCACAGATCTGCACTGCCAGAAGCTGGGCGTTCTGAAGAGAAGTGGATGACACTTCTATACACAACGCCCAGCTAGTAAAAGTAGTAAAAACGCCCCGATGTACGCACATAATACACGCCCAGTTGTACTTTTACTTTTCAACACGCCCAGTTGTACTTTTGCAAGCCTCATTTGCATAAATACGAAAATGGTCATAACTTGGCCAAAAATGCTCGTTTTTTAAAAATAAAAACGTTACTGTAATCTACATTGCAGCGCCGATCTGCTGCAATAGCAGATAGGGGTTGCAAAATCTGGTGACAGAGCCTCTTTAAGAATTCTTTGCCATTTCCTCCCTGCTATGGGTTGGATACTCCAGTGAATGTCCATAAGGATGGCACATCATGTGAGTGGGCCAGCCAGTGATGGCTTATGTCTCTATGGTGAGTGGCCACTCACATGACCGCAATGACACAGGAGTGTAAACAGGGGTGGAGGGAGGCCCAAACAGCAGAATTCTAACGTTAAGTACATTGAGGATAGTTCCAACTACATACACCACTGTGGTCTGCAGCGGTCACTCGATAGCTAAAAGTCACGCTACAAAGAGTCACAGTGGAGCCCTAGCCTAAATGTTTTGCCATTTCCGTTGGCCCAAATAGACATTGAATGGAGCAGCAGCACACATGCGCGACAGCCACTCAAGATCTTCCTCACTGCGATCGAGCAGTGAGTAGTAACAGGACCCCGGTTCTAGTGATCGGTGGGGGTCCCAGTGATCATACATTTGTCATCTATCCTATGGATAGGTGTTAAAATTCCTTTGTGAGAATACCCCTTTAAACACAAACTTAGTTACCTCAAAAAACCGAACAGACCAAATTTTTGTCAGTACTACCCTAGTATTAAAGGGGTTTTCCCATCAGGGACATTTATAAGATATCCACAGGATATGCCTTGAATGTCAGATAAATGCAGGTCTCACCTCTGAGACCTGCACCTATCTCTAGAACGAGGGCCCACGAAACCCCATTCTACTTCTCTGTTTTGCAGAAGAAGTGTGTGATTTCCGACGATGAAGAAGAAATCAGCGCTATTTCCGTAACTCCCATAGTAGTGAATGGCAATTATGGAAACAGCGTAGCATGCGAGCTACGCTGTGTCCGTAACTACCTTTCAGTTCTATGGGACAGTTCTACCTCAATGGCAGATGTTGGGGGAAAACAGAGATGGGGCATGATGGATTTCAACATGACCAATCTTCTGTTACCGCAGGAGATAGTTTGGGCCACAAGTGTCTGGCAATGGCTGCTCGGCCAAGGTGACTGCATGTTTATGTCGGAATTGACAGAAATAGCTGTTGGCCAAAAGAAGTCTAGTGTATGGCTTAGGCTCCGTTCACATCTGCGTCAGGGTCCAGTTCAGACGTTCCATCGGAGCTTCCCGTCAGAACGGGACCCTGACTCGATTTCAATGGCGGCGGATCCGGTGCCAATGGTTTCCATTTGTCTCAGTTGTGCAAGGGTTCAGTCGTTTTGACGGAATCAATACCGCAGTCGACTACGCTATTCCAGAAACCATTGGCAATAGATCTGTCACCATTGATATCAATGGTGATGCAATGAGAAACTCATTGTCTCGTTCTAACGGAAAGCTCCGACGGAACGTTACAACGGGACCCTGCCGCAGACGTGAACGAAGCCTTACTCTTCGAAAGCTTCTGCACCAGAATGATTATCACCATATACCAAAGCTGCGTATATAGGCAGGGAGATACATGGAAAACGAACATGGGGTCTTTGTTTGCATTATAGTGACATCACACATTAGACAGGGGCCACTTATTTGGCATGAGAGAATTCGGGTATTATGCGTTTGGGTAAATATTTTTAATAAACCCATCTACCTTACAACAGAATGTGAAAAGATATATGAAAGTATTTTGTTTTGCCTATTTTTCTCTAAATAAAAAAAAAACAAAAACAAAACCACAAAATAAAAATATCCATCTTGGCAAACAAATAAATGTGCCCATCGTTTAGCGACATGTAGTGGTGTGAAGAGGCCGGTCCCTGCGGCCAGAACCGGTTACATTTACCTTTTGGAGCGTTGCAGTAGCGCCCCTTTCGCCAGGTGTCCCTTGCAGCCATGGAATGCTGTCCAGTAACTTGGATCCGACATCCTAAAAGTCTAGTAACGGGTGGGTACACGGGCATTCAGGGCTTGTACTCCATTCCTATACTCCAATGGCCCACAAAATCCCCAATGATCCAGATAGAGGTGGCGTATGTTCTGGACTGGCTCTCCTTTCTCCCGGCCACACCAGCCTGTTATATAACTACAGGGTGGACAGGAATGATCGTGTCCTGGAGGCGAATGGCAGGAGGAGGGTGAAGGGTGAAGCTGGAGTTACTGCCCTGTCCACAAGTTCTCCATACTCAGCACTCATTAGATCTAGAGGACCAGCTCCAGATACCACACAATGTTTACCAATGCACTAGAGAAGGCCACATCTTCCATGAGCCTTGTGCCAACCCTGCACTTGCTGTAGCCCTGTGCCTGCCCAGTTGTCGCATAGAGTTCCACATAAGGGCACGGTGGTGCTGCTGCCTATACACACTCCCATTCCTTTATACCACACTGTACGTTACCGGCTTCTATTAGTTCCATTGTTTTCCTCCGCTTTTTAAAAACGGTTCGTATTAGTAAAACAATCCAAAGCAGCCGCCATGCTGTAATGCCTGTTACAAGAGGGTGGAAGACTTGCACGCCCGGTCCATGTGTAAGATTACCACAGACCAGTTGTATTGGAAGCCCGGGTCCCGCCGGTCAGCTTACAACGAGGGGCTACAACGGCAGGAAGCTGGGGCGGTGACGTCAGCGGTGGGCGGCCCCTGTGGCTAACACTGTCAGTGCCGGAGCGCAGCATCTCATACTCACTCACATTACCGCACCACTGTATGTTGGGCAGTCAATAATACAGCACTTTTTACATGCGATGTTCATTGCCGCAGCAACAATGTTACAAAACTAATGCAACATGCTGTGAATGCCACACAGAAAACGAATGCCACGTGTCGTACATGTACGGCGCAGGGATTGTACAGGCAGAAATCTCCGAAAGAAAAATCCAAAGTGGAAAACAAAACAAAACCTTTTTTCCCCTTACAAAATGCTTTTTTATTTTATCCCAAAAATACGCATAATTGGTATCGCCACAACTGTAAAGACCGCTATTATAAGATGAATGCGCTATTTATCCCACAGTCACTGCAGTAAAAAAAATTACAAAAAATTCCGAAATAGCTGCGTCTTGTTCATGCAAAAAATAAGCCCTCATGAACCTCTAGTGCAAAGTTAGTTAAACATAAAAAAATATATAAATTTGGTAACGTCGTAAACATGATGACCCGCAGAATAAACTTAACTTTAACTTAATGGAGGGTGGAGGGGGGTTGTACTCCATGGTAAGTTGGTGAATGTACTGTACTGGTTGTTAGGCCGGGTTTACACGAGCGTGTGCGTTTTTCGTGCGCAAAAACCACTTAACAGCTCCGTGTGTCATCACCATATGATGCGCGGCTGCGTGCTTTTCGCGCAGCCGCCATCATTATGACACTCCATTTGGATGTTTGTAAACAGAAAAGCACGTGGTGCTTTTCTGTTTACATTCATCCTTTTGACAGCTGTTGCGCGAATCACGCAGTTCGCACGGAAGTGCTTCCATGCGGCATGCATGGTTTTCACGCACCCATTGACTTCAATGGGGGGTGCGTGATTTGCACAAAACGCCGAAAGAACGGACATGTCGTGACTTTTTTTCAGCGGACTCACGCTGAGTAAAAATCATGCACATGTCCGCACGGCCCCATAGACTAATATAGGTCCGTGCGACGCGCGTGAAAATCACGCGCGTTGCACGGACGTAATTCCCGTTCGTCTGAATGAAGCCTTAGAGCTACAATCATGTGTCTACAAAATGTGAAGTATGCCTTAAACGCTATATAAACTTTTTTTTTTTTTTCAATAAAACAATGTATTATGGTGTTTTAAGCAACTTTAATTGTTTTTTTATTTAAAAAAAATTTTACTTTTTGAGGTACAGCTTCTACGTATACTAGACACATAGAAGCTGAATCTTCAGCTCAAACCTGAATCCGTCAGGTCCGCTGGACTGACAGGTTCAGTGACAGCGGGTCCTGCATGTCTCTGACACAAAGGATCCACCTGTAAACGATCACATCTATGTTATAAACTTAGCTGTGATCGATAGCCACTAAATTTTGTCTCAGAGACAAGCAGGAGCCGCAGACACTGAACCCGTCAATCCTGCGGACCTGACGGATACAGGTTTGAGAGCAAGATAGAGCTGCTCTGTATACAAGATACAAAGCAGCTCTATCTGAAAAAGTAAAAACATTTTTTTTTTTAAAAACAATTACAACGTTGCTTAAAATACCATAATACATTGGTTGTTTTTTTTTTAAAGTGTTCAAAGGTTTACATAGCCCTTAAACTTTATTGATGCTTAAAAAAAACATTTTCAAATGACTTTTTGTATTATAATTTTTTATTTATTTATGGTTTTATTTATCTTATTTCCTGAAACAGGCCTTTAAATTATACTTTTCCCTGTTTCTTATTGCCATAGTATTTACAATTCTATAAAATAACATGTAGCCTTAACAATCATTTAATGGTCTTACTTAAACTAGTGCTGTACATTCATATATACAGTGGAGATTTATTAACTCAATTATGACCACACATAGTGTATGTACGTCATAGGGGGAGGAGGGTTGTATGGAGCGAGCAAGTAAAAAACAGTTAAACAAAGGTTGTTTTTTTTAGAAAACAAAAATATTGAAAATGCTTTTATTTTGTAAAAGTATTAAAACATAAAAAATAACTATAATAATTTGGTTTCGCCGTAATTGTATAACAGAATAAAGTTAACATGTAATTTTTACTGCAGGATGAAAGTCATAAAAACTAAACCCAAAAAACTATGGGGAAATTGCTGTTTTGTTTTTTTTAATTCCACCTTACAAAATTATTTTTCAAAGTCTCAGAGTACATTAAATAATGGCATTAAAAGCTACAATTATAGCTACGTCAATGGAAAAAGTTATGGCTCTTGGATGACGAAGAGGGAAAAATTGTAATAAAAAAAATCAAAAATGGCCTGGTTATTAACGGGTTAATACAATCTAAAAGATAGTATAAACTAGACCAGAAAGCAGATACTGCGCCAAATTTATCACAGTGGCGCAACGCTGTATGATAAATATGATGCGTCTTGCTGTACATATTAGATAATTTTCTCTTCTTTACGGCACCTGCTGGCTGACGTACTGTACATCAATATTTTGCACCAAAAAAATGGCGCACGGCGTAAACAAATCTGTTGCATTTTACAACTCCTCGGAGTCACACACCTTTTTTGTAGACACTTTTCAAAACGGTCTAGGAAGTTGCAAAAAGTGTCTAAAATACTTAATAAATTTGGCTCATGCCATGTACACTAATTTGTAGCGCAATTTGCCAGAATTCTCAGAGTATTTTGCATGAAAAATCTCCCCAATGTCTGTGCACAGGGCCATACAGCACAGTATCATGGATATATTCTTCGTGTGGCTTCTGATGGGGTCAAAAGACTCTTAATCTGACAAAACAGGTCAAACGTGTTATCACTGTGAGACTTAAAGAGGCTCTGTCACCACATAATAAGTGCCCTATCTCCTACATAATGTGATCGGCGCTGTAATGTAGATTACAGCAGTGTTTTTTATTTAGAAAAACGAACAATTTTGAGTTAGACCTATTTTAGATTTATGCTAATGACTTTCTTAATGCCCAACTGGGCGTTTTTTAGCTTTTGACCAAGTGGGCATTGTAAAGAGAAGTGTATGACACTGACCAATCAGCATCGTACACTTCTCTCCATTCATATACTCAGCACATCGTGATCTTGCGAGATCACGATGTGCTGTCACTTACTCACACATTAACTGTACTGAAGTGTATTGAGAGTGAATAGACATCGCTTCCAGCCAGGACGCGATGTCTATTCACAATCCCGACACTTCGGTAATGTTTGTGTGTGACTTACTCACACAGCACAGCATGATCTCGCGAGATCACGCTGTAAATGACAGCACAACGTGATCTCGATGTGCTGTGCTGTAAGTCACACACAGACGTTACCGAAGTGTCGGGATTGTGAATAGACTTCCCGTCCTGGCTGGAAGCGATGTCTATTCATTCTCAAGACACTTCAGTAAAGTTAATGTGTGAGTAAGTGACAGCACATCGTGATCTCGCAAGATCACGATGTCTGAGTACATGAATGGAGAGAAGTGTATGACGCTGATTGGTCAGCGTCATACACTTCTCTCCACAACGCCCACTTGGTCAAAAAGTAAAAACACGCCCAGTTATCTATTAAGAAATCTATTAGCATAAATCTAAAATAGGTCATAACTTGGTCAAAATGGATCGTTTTTCTAAATAAAAACCACTGCTGTTATATATATTACAGCGCCGATCACATTATCTAGGAGATAGGACACTTATAATGTGGTGACAGAGCCTCCTTAAAGCGTGCCTAACTTTTCAGAATAAGCTGTCATATGTGTCTACATGAGGAATAACACTATTTCTGGTCATTATGTGACTTGTATATGGTATTATTTAGCAGTTTTCCCCTCTTCAGACTCGATCTCTAATTCTCAGTTTTTTCTGAGATAGTGGGTGGAGACTAACAGCTTTCATATTTTCTATACACAGCTCTTCTATCTCTATCTATCAGGCCGGATTCACACGAGCGTTGCGTTTTTGCGCGCGCAAACAACGCAGCGTTTTGCGCGCGCAAACACTATTTGACAGCTGCGTGTGTCATCCGTGTCTGATGCGCGGCTGCGTGATTTTCGCGCAGCCGGCATCATAGAGATGAGGCTTGTCGACGCCCGTCACTGTCCAAGGTGCTGAAAGAGCTAAATCTTTCAGCACCCTCGACAGTGAATGCCGAACACAACAGCGAAAAACCTGTTAAAAAAAAGATAAAGTTCCTACTTACCAAGAACTTCCCGGCCGTTGCCTTGGTGACGCGTCCTTGGTGACGCGTCCTTGGTGACGCGCCTCTCTTGACATCGAGCCCCACCTCCCTGGATGACGCGGCAGTCCAAGTGACCGCTGCAGCCTGTGATTGGCTGCAGCCAGTGCTTGGCCTGTGATTGGCTGGAGCTGTCACTTGAACTGAAGTGTCATCCCGGGAGGTCGGACTGCAGGAAGGAGACAGGAGTAATCGGTAAGTTAGAACTTCGGTTTTTTTTACAGGTTCATGTATTTTGGGATCGCAAGTCACTGTCCATGGTGCTGAAACAGTTTAACTCTTTCAGCACCATGCACAGTGAATGTCCCCCGACGTCGCGGACCGGAATTTTGTTTGCCGGGTTCGGCCAAAACGAGTTTGGCCGAACCCGGTGAAGTTAGCTTCGGTTGTCGGGGTTCGCTAATCGCAAAGACACTCCGTTTGGATGTTCGGAAACAGAAAAGCACGTGGTGCTTTTCTGTTTACATTCATCCTTTTGACAGCTGTTGCGCAAACACGCAGTTCGCACGGAAGTGCTTCCGTGCGACATGCGTGGTTTTCACGCACCCATTGACTTCAATAGGTGCGTGATGCGTTGAAAACGCTGAATCAACGGACATGTCGTGAGTTTTTTGCAACGGAGCAACGCTGCGCAAAAAACGCTGCCATGTCTGCACGGCCCCATTGTCTAATATAGCTACTAATATTGCACGCGCGTATTTTACGTTCGTCTGAATAAGCCCTCACATAGATATATAGAAGCAGCAGCATTTAGGAGATTATACAGCAGTTTTGAGCGGTGTAGCTGTGAATCCTGCATTGGGGTGAGAAATAACACTTACCAGAAGCTGCAGCACGTCTGTGTGTCAATCTGCTTCCTCCTTCTGCTCCCCTCTCCTTAGACTTCTATGGACAGTGTGTCTCTGTCTCAATCTTAACAGATTGCTATGGGCAGGCTAATAAGAGACACCCCCCACTTCCTGCAGTCTGCCTCCTCTACTCTGTAATAAAAGATGGATTTTGCTTGACAACAGGGGGCAAATAGCAGATTACAGGAAGGAAGACACCTAGTGGCAGTAAATTTACACGGAATTTGCATGCATAAAACAACTACATTTTGAGGCTGGTGTTATGGAATTGCAAGTTCAGCAATTCCCTAAAGGCTCCTGGGGACTGCCTGGAAAATAAATCCGCAACCTCAAATCCGTCACAACTTTGATCGACATAGTCTAAGGCTACTCTAAGGCCTTGGATGGTTTTTGCTGTATAGAACCCAGGTTGTCTTAGCAGAGTTCAGTGTTGGATAAGTGGTGCAATGCAGACAAACTCTCAGGATTCTGTTGTTGTACTGCAAAATTACCACTAGTGGCCGCTGTTTTACACTTTGAAGAATTGTGCTGCACTTTTACTCCTTACCACTGGAGGCTGCTGTTTTGCCCTTGAACTTGCCCTTAACCAAGATGGCAAATGTTGCATCGTGTGGAACCATCTTGTTTCCTGTTTGGGCCTACTTCAGACCACATGGAATACCAAACATTGCTTGAGTATTGTGACTTGTTCCAGTCTCCTGCTCCTGAGAACTGTCTTTGCCAGACTGTTCCACCCTCCAAGCACTGTTCCTGGGAACGTCTCACCGGGTTCTGCACTGTGCTCCGCTCGCTACTTCTGACCATAGGATTCCAGCAGTGTTCGCCAGTATCGTAACAGGATACTCAAGCCATTTCCATGGAATCCGCCAGAGAAGCAAGTTTGGAGGTTCGTATGAACAATATGAACTGTTTGCTTACTAACATCTTTGCTGACATGCAAACTTTAAAGACTAAATATTTGGCGTTTGAAAATCAAACAACCCATGATGTTCAAGTTTATGGACAAGCTACACAGGGTTTACAAGGCATGGTGGCTCAGCAAGCAGAGCTGATCCGGGAACTTCAGAATCGAGTTGTGACCCCAGCCTCTTCATCTACCCTGCCGCTTCCACCATTCAGGTTTGGTGGGGATCGTGACAAATACCGTGGATTTATAAACCAATGCAAGTTATATTTTGGTGCACATCCTGCTCACTTCCCTACTGATAATTCAAAGGTGCTGTGTATTATTATGCTTCTGACACATAAGGCTGTAGCCTGGGCAAGCCCTCTTATTGAAACCAACGATGCTCGGCTTGATGACTTGGACGCCTTCCTAGCAGCCATGAGCCAAGTATTTGATGATCCTAACCGGTGTACTACAGCAGAAGCAGCGTTGATGGCTCTACGTCAGGGCAGACGCTCTGTTGCCGAATATGCCACAGATTTCAGACAGTGGGTGATGGATACTGAGTGGAATAATGCTGCAAAATTAACATTCTTTAAAAAAGGACTATCTAGTGCACTTAAGGACGAGTTAGCACGGGCTGAAGCTCCCACAGAGTTTGATGATTTTGTACACCATTGTATTCGAATAGACACTCGGCTGTCAGAGCGTCGACAAGAAAAATGGGGTTCTACCTGGTCCCGTAATAATAACTATTACTCGTCTGCTCCAGCTCCCACTCCTAGAGACTCTGAAACAAAGAATTACCAAGAACACCAAGCTGAACCTATGCAAATTGACAGTATACAAAAGCGTGAAAGTGCCGACAGAAGAGAACGAAGGTTTCGAGAAAATCAATGCTTCTATTGTGGTAAAACTGATCACTTCCTTATCAATTGTCCATGTCGTCAACGCAAGATGGTGGCGGTAGTAGCAGATCAGGACTTCTCTGATGTAGAATCTGTTTCTTCTGAACAAGTGCCACCAGTGCATGCACTCATTCATTCAGTCTCCTGCACAGCACCCAATATTAAAAAAGAACACAAAGACACTCATTGCTTTATTCCCATCAAGTTTAGAATTGATTCTCAATGGATATCCGCCTCTGCCATGGTGGACTCTGGAGCAAATGGGAACTTTATGGACATTTCTTTTGCTAATAAACATGGTGTAAAATTTCAAGAGAGACTGTCACCCATTCTTATGGAAACTGTAGACGGATCCCCTCTGAACTCAGGTCCAGTTGATCAAGAGACTGAACCATTGGAGATAATTATGAGACCTAATCACCATGAGGTTCTATCTTTCCTATTCATTTCATCCCCACATTTTCCAATTATTTTTGGACTACCATGGCTGCAGGCTCAGAACCCTACAATTGACTGGGAAACCAAAGAAGTGTCTTTTCCATCGGAGGTCCCCTCCTCAGAGTCTTTACCAGAACAATCTCACGAAAAGATTGAAGGGGAGCTTGAAGTATCTCCTAAATTACCTCCTCTATATGACGAATTTACTGATATATGTGACAAAGAGAATGCTAATAAACTTCCTCCACATCGACCTTACGATTGTCCGATTGAACTGTTGCCTGGAGCAGCTATACCTTTTGGATGCATCTACCCATTAGCAGAGCCGGAACTGAAGGCTCTTAAAGAATACATAGATGAAAATTTAGCTAAAGGTTTTATTCGTCCATCTTCATCGCCAGCAGGTGCACCTATATTTTTTGTTAAAAAGAAAGACGGCTCTTTGAGACCTTGCGTTGACTATAGAGAATTAAACAAAGTCACAATTAAAAACCGTTACCCTCTGCCATTGATTCCGGAGTTGCTGGATAGAGTTCGTCAAGCTAAAATATTCACCAAATTGGATCTTCGAGGTGCATATAATTTGGTTCGCATTAGACCAGGTGATGAATGGAAAACAGCGTTTAGATCACATTATGGACATTATGAATATCTAGTCATGTCTTTTGGACTTTGCAATGCTCCTGCAACCTTTCAGCATTTTATTAACGATATCTTCAAGGACTTGTTAGATCAGTTCGTAGTCATCTATCTGGATGACATATTAATCTTTTCTAATTCTGCAGAAGAACATCAGAATCATGTGAGAATGGTGTTGGAGCGTCTGAAAGCATATCAACTCTATATCAAGTTGGAGAAATGTGAATTCCATCAAACGGAAATACAGTTCTTGGGTTATATCATTTCTCCCCTAGGGTTACACATGGATTCTAGCAAGATTCAAGCAATTAGAGACTGGCCAACTCCAAAAAATGTGAAAGAGGTCCAACGATTTGTAGGATTTGCTAATTTCTACAGACGTTTTATCAAGAATTTTTCGGGCATTATTACACCAATTACCCAATTAACAAAGAAAGGGATACCTTTTGTGTGGTCTCCTCAGACACAAGATGCTTTTTTCAATCTGAAAACAAAATTCACAACAGCCCCTATACTGGTTCATCCTAACCCTGAAAAAGCGTTTATTGTTGAAGTGGATGCTTCAGACGGTGCAATAGGGGCTATTCTATCACAGAGAACTGGAGAGAAAGATTTGCTGCACCCTTGTGCTTACTTTTCTCGAAGTTTGACTTCTGCTGAAAATAATTATGACGTGGGGAACAAGGAACTCCTAGCCACCATTGCTGCTTTCAAAGAATGGAGACATCATTTAGAAGGCACAGCTCAACAAATAGTGGTTCTAACTGATCATCGTAACCTTGAATTTGTTAGATCTGCCAAATGTTTGTCTCCCCGCCAAGCCCGGTGGAGTCTGTTTCTAAATCGTTTCAACTTTGTGATCTCTTACAGGCCTGGTTCCCGAAATGGTAAGGCCGATGCCTTATCTAGGTTGTTCTCCAATGACTCCTCCTCGACAGTACCACCAACAACTATTCTTTCCGAGTCCAATTTCCTGGGGGTGATCCATAGCAAGGACTTGCTTGATGAGATAAAGGAAGCCTATGAGACCGACCCAATTATTTTGCACCCACCAGATGAAGTGTCCCTAACTTTCAAAAATCAAGTATGGACTAACAAGCACTGCATTTACGTTCCAGAAACTGTAAGATTAAACGTGCTAAAATTAATGCATGACTCTAAACTAGCAGGTCACAAGGGGATTCAGAAAACACAAGAATTTCTTTCTGGTGGCCCAATTATCAAAAAGATGTGAAGAAATATGTTTCTTCTTGCAACACCTGTGCCATGTACAAAACTCCTCGTACCTCACCCATGGGATTATTGCAGCCTCTGTCAATTCCATCTCGTCCTTGGGGATCTATCTCTATGGACATTATTGTCAACTTACCAGTCTCCAAAGGGAAGAATTCCATCTTAGTAGTGGTTGATCGGCTCACTAAAGCAGCCCATTTTATTCCTTGCCCTGGACTAC
Organism: Rhinoderma darwinii; assembly: GCF_050947455.1. Lineage (NCBI taxonomy): Eukaryota > Metazoa > Chordata > Amphibia > Anura > Rhinodermatidae > Rhinoderma > Rhinoderma darwinii. The sequence continues at coordinate 239,013,643 of NC_134687.1, read as the reverse complement.
CTTCTGCTAAAGAGACTGCTGATCTTATAATTCAGAATGTGTTTCGTCTTCATGGAATACCAGATGAAGTGGTTTCGGATCGCGGAGTAGAATTCACATCAAGATTCTGGCGGAGTTTTTGCACAGCACTCGACATAAATGTCAGTTTGTCTTCTGCTTTTCATCCCCAGTCTAATGGTCAGACTGAGCGCACAAATCAAACGTTAGAACAGCATCTCCGATGCTACATCTGCCATTTACAGGATGACTGGGTCGATTTACTTCCAATGGCGGAGTTCTCCTACAATAATTCTCAGAATGCCTCCACTAAACAAACACCGTTTTTTGCAAATTTGGGTTACCATCCCAGTATTCTTTCTAATCTTCCCAGAGAAACTTTTATTCCTGCAGTGACTGACAGAATACAATCACTTCAACAGAATCTGGAAATGCTAAAAATTACATTATCAATTGCCCAGGAGAAATATAAGGAAACAGCAGATAAATCTCGTAGACCTTCTCCAACCTTCAAAGTGGGAGATGGCTTTCCACCAAGAATCTGAAACTTCACTTACCTTCAGCAAAATTGGGCCAAAAATTTATTGGTCCTTTCAAGATTATTGGACAAGTAAACTCAGTGGCTTTTCGTCTCAAACTTCCCAGACCAATGAGAATACATCCAGTGTTCCATGTATCCCTACTGAAACCTGTTGTTCCAAATCCATTTCCAGGACGCCACCTGCCTCCCCCTGATCCTATCGAAGTTGATGGACAAGAACATTATACTGTTGAAAACATCCTGGACTCCAGGATATTCAGAAATCTGTTGCAATATCTAATAAAATGGCAAGGATATGGCCCTGAGGATAATTTGTGGGAACCCGTAGGCAATCTCAATGCTCCTCGACTGGTTAGGGAATTTCACCAAAGATATCCAGATAAACCAAGTCAAACATCGTCCTGAGGCCGCTGTCGAAAGGAGGGAGTAATGTCAGGATTCTGTTGTTGTACTGCAAAATTACCACTAGTGGCCGCTGTTTTACACTTTGAAGAATTGTGCTGCACTTTTACTCCTTACCACTGGAGGCTGCTGTTTTGCCCTTGAACTTGCCCTTAACCAAGATGGCAAATGTTGCATCGTGTGGAACCATCTTGTTTCCTGTTTGGGCCTACTTCAGACCACATAGAATACCAAACAGTGCTTGAGTATTGTGACTTGTTCCAGTCTCCTGCTCCTGAGAACTGTCTTTGCCAGACTGTTCCTACTTCCTTGCTATTTACTACTACTCGTGTTCCACCCTCCAAGCACTGTTCCTGGGAACGTCTCACCGGGTTCTGCACTGTGCTCCGCTCGCTACTTCTGACCATAGGATTCCAGCAGTGTTCGCCAGTATCGTAACACAAACCTGAACAGGAACCAGACAGCCAAAGGGTAAACAGTAAGCCAGTGGATATCAGGTAAAGCAGAGGTTAAAACCAGCCGGAACCAGCCGGGAGCAGATAATCAAAATCGGTAAACAAAGGGTTATCCAAATATACTCCGAGGTCAATTTCCAAGATGTCCAGAAGTCAGAGGTAAAGAGTGTAGGTAAGTAGCTTGATCAAAACACACGCAGACAGGAAATTCACAAGCAAAGAACAGGTGGAGGAAGCCAGGTATAAATACTAACCCTACACCTGATAGGCATAAGGGCAGAGAAAAGAGATAGTGTAGCGTCCATGGCCGCGGGTCATCGAGTTTACTCACCTACTGACGCCCGCAGCCATGGATCCGTGAGCGCTGGTCCCCATCTCCTTCCTAGGAGACACCAGCGCTCACTTCCGCCCCGTTCTGCTGTGTCCCGCGCACAAAGGAAATCGTCATCATCATCAACTGCCATGATTTCCTGGTCTATAAGAAGGCCCCAGGACTTCTGATCCTTGCCTGAGCGTTGTTAGTCTATCCCAGTCTGTCTCGCAAATGGTCCCTTAGTGTTTCCCCGTTCCAGTTGTTACCCGTGTCCTGTTACCCGTTCCTGTATCCCGTATTGTTCTTGTTCCTGTGCCTACCAGTGTTGGAGTCGTGTCTACTGCACCTGCTGTCGTTTGCCACGTTCAGTGTCGTTTGCCACGTCCAGTGTCTTCTGCCTCGTCCAGTGTCTTCTGCCTCGTCCAGTGTCTTCTGTCACGTCCGGTGTCTTCTGCCACGTCCAGTATCTTCTGCTACATCGGATACTGCCCGCCACGTCTGGCGCTACCTGCTGCACCGGCCTCCATCCGTGCTGAAGCCACAGCCACCGTCTGGACTAGTTCGGGTACCCAAACTTTGCTATCTGCAATTGACTTTCGTGTAGACTGTGACCTGGTCAGCTGCCTCCCCGCTACGGCGGAGCGGCCTAATGGGTCCACATACCCTGTGACCGTGACAGATAGGCTCAAAGTAAAACCAGAATCGCCCAGAAGCTAGAAAAGTAGTCATGGTGATCTTAAGGGAAAAGGCGTTCCCTTAACAGGTGGGTTCACACTGTGCGTTTTTGTGTTTGTTTATAGCATGTGTTTCTTTGTTTTGTTTGATGAACTCCCATTAAGTGTTATGGGATTGACTATACCAAAAAAATAAAATAATGCAAGCTAAAAACGCAACAAAAACGCACAGTGTGAACCTAGCCTAACAGTAAGTAAAAAACAAAGTGTATATATATATATATATATATATATATAGAAAGTCCACAATCCAGCAGCACCAGTCAAAGTTGTGGATGGGTGCGCGCCCTGGGAGCTTGATCACTGCTCCAAATCCAAGTATAGTCGTCCAAAGACAGGAAGCACTCCAAGTTTTAGTGAAAAAAATGGCTTTTATTTAGCCCTTGTGCAACGTTTCGGCTCAGCGTACGGAGCTTTTTTCAAGCAGGCGTGAAAAAGGCCCCATACGCTGAGCCGAAACGTCGCACAAGGGCTAAATAAAAGCCATTTTTTCACTAAAACTTGGAGTGCTGCCTGTCTTTGGACTATATATATATATATATATATATATATATATATATATATATATATATATATAGTATTCTATTAGATTAGCATGTTGTTTATACTATTTAAATAAATTAACACTTTTAAAGAAAGCCTTTGAAGTGTTCGGATTTTAACTTATTATCGAAGACAAGTGACCCAGATCGTCATTGAAAGTCGGGGCTAAAAACTTTGGGCACCGCAGTCATTCCTATTACCCCATCTCTTTGTTCAATCAGGCGTGCGGTTTTCGAACATTTATTGTAACCTGCACAAACTGACTCCTGAGACGTATCACGCAATACGCTGTCCCCTAGCTCCTTTTTTATCTCCCTTAATTATAACTCCATATGAAATCAGATGTAGACAAAGGTATACTATGGCGGCTGGCCCCATTGATTTCTATGGGTGCTGTAATATGGCCCAGGACAACTTGGAAGTTGTATGGATCCACTTTTTGGCTAAAAACATAAAAAAATACTGCATAAAAATATCACTGTGGGAACAAAGTAAACAGTTCATTCAATAAACACAGTATCCATGCAGATGTTAATGTCTTGGAATTCCTTCTTGACTGCATGATTGAGATCTGCAGTATGCGTGACTCTGGGTAAATGCTTTCACATCATTGTGTGCCCAAACACTGCATCATGGAAAAATAAAATGTTTTGTCTGGAAGTCCTCATCTCTGGCAATACTCAGTCTACATGATGTAAACTCTGTTGGTATTGTTAAAGGGCAATGTCAGCAAGAAAAAAAAACATGCAGTCAAATGATAATGATAAAGGGAAAGTGGAATCAACAGCTACTCCTAGTCATAGAGAAATAAATGTGTTGATCAGTAGGACTGATAACAAGTATCAGAGCGATAATCGCTGTTACTTTGGTAACTAAGTGTCCTCTTACATGGCCCGATGTGCAAACGAGCGCCGATCAACAAGACAGCTCATTGATCGGCATTCGTTTGCTCCTTTCACAAGGAGCTACGTGTTATGCCTCTGGATCCTGGCCGGCGTCTCCTCCCACTCAGAAGTCGGCACACTGCTCTCTTCTACTGCTGTTGCCTGTAGGGTGCGCGCGCGCACTCATCCTCGGTCTTAAAGGGCCAGCGCACGCACCAGGTAATTCACCCCAAGCCAATCCCAGTATACCTGGGAATTTAAAAGGAACCCTGCCCACTTCCACTTTGACTGAGCAATGTTGTGTTTTCCCAGTGGTCGTCATGCAAATGGCTCCTTAGCTGTATCCTGTATCCTGCATCCCGTATCCTGTATCCAGTATCTGTGTCCATTGTCCGAGATGACTTCTATGTTCAAGTCCATTGTCCGAGACGACTTCTGTGTTCAAGTCCACTTTCTGAGACGACCTCTGTCTTCAAGTGCATTGTTCGAGATGACTTCTGTGTTCAAGACGAGTATCTGAGACAAATCCCGATAGTCCGGCACCAGCCTGCTTCTAATTATCCGGTACAAGCCAGCAATCCAGGTACTTTCTCTCTAGTGACTGTCATTGACATTTTGTTTGATCAGCTGCTACTCCGCTACCGCGGAGCGGCCCAGTGAGTCCACATACCCCATAGCTGTGACAGTTTGCTCAGGCCATGGATCCCGCTGGTCAATCCAAGATGCCGGTCCAAGCAATGCAAGCAGATATGCGAGATCTCCGTGCACGCAAGGCTCATCTTTTGCTAGCGGTCAATGCTATTGCCACTTGCTTGTATCTTGCTTCTGTTGCTGCCCCACCTACTCCACTGCCCACCAGCACTCCACTCAGTTCTGGGTCCGGAATTTCATTGCCACTTCCACCTCGTTACAATGGGGATGCAACAACCTGTAGAGGTTCTCAATCAGTGCAAGATCCACTTCCAGTTGCATGCACACCTATTCCCCTCTGATCTTACCAAGGTTGCCTTTTTTGTCTCCCTCCTCTCTGGCAAAGTTCTGGCATGGGAGAACCCTATCTGGGAACGTGAGGGGCCGGAATCTTCCAATCTACAGCTATTCCTGGAGAGTTTTTGCAGTGTGTTTGAAATACCGAGGCCTAACATCTTGTGAAGCTGCTTCACTTCTAACTCTCCTCCAAGGGGAGTCGATGGTTGGAGAGTACGCTATCCAGTTCTGTATTTTGACAACAGAGCTTGCTTGGAATAATGAGGCCATAGTGGCCACCTTCTGGCAAGGATTAGCGCCTCAAATAAAAGATGAGCTGGCGACCCGATATCTTCCATCTTCCTTGGATGCCCTAATTCATCTGGCACCACGCATCGACATGAGGTTCCAAGAACACGCCAGGAAGTACATAAGGAGAAAGGTCCTACAGACTGGCGCCTAGGTTCCAGAGACCTCTGATACATCCTTCTGTTGTCCCTGAAGAGCCAATGCAGGTGGGCAGACTCAGGCTGTCTGACCAGGAGCAGCAGCACAGACGGCGTCTCCTAGGAAGGAGATGGGGACCAGTGCTCCCAGATCCATGCGGGCGTGGGGAGGTAAGTTAACCTGGACGGCTGGCGGCCATGGACGCTACAGTATCCCCCCTCTTACGCCCCCTCTTCTTGGGGCCAGAGTGAGAGAGGAATTTCTTCAAAAGGGTAGTTGCATTGAGGTTCTCCTCTGGCTCCCAGGACCTCTGACCAAACCCCCTCCAATCCACCAAATAAAAGTCTTTCCTCTCACTCTCTTGGTGTCCAAGACCTCCTTAACCTCGAAGGTGTCTGAAGGCCTCCGCTGGAGGCAACCACAGGGCTAGGAGTCTTGGTAAAGGGGTTCAGAACCACTGGTTTCAGGAGAGAGACATGGAAGAAGTTGGGGATCTTGAGGGTAGGAGGCAGCCGAAGCTTGTAGGCGAAAGGGTTGATCTGCTGCAGGATCTCGAAGGGTCAGAGGAACAGCGGACCAGAGCGGAAGTGAGCGCTGGCGTCTCCTAGGAAGGAGATGGGGACCAGCGCTCACAGATCCATGGCTGCGGGGGTCGGAAGGTAAGTAAACCGGACAGCCCGCGGCCATGGACGCTACACTAATCATTTTTACAAAAGTATATATATATGAATACTGTGAAAAAGGGACCAATTGCCTCACTAGCTGGATATTCATTCTCCTCATACAATTCCTCCAAAACCCTAAGGGTACTCCTCTCTCTACGATCAATATCACTAATATCATGTGAGTTTGCTTTATGATACTTATGTAATGCAAGTTTTCTAGCAAACAAATTTATATCTTTAATCCATAAAAATTCGTCATATGCCGGTGTAGGGGTATAAGACAAACCCCTACGTAAAAGATGCTCTTGATGGGTGTCAAGTTGGTAACTGGAGAGATTGAAAATCTGCATTTAGTTTTCTACTATATCATCCCTTATCACATGTCTTCCCAATCCTAATTGGGGTTGGGTCCCCATCGTAATGTTCTTGGTCCTAAAAAAGAAAAGGCATTGGGGGAGCTATGGAAGTCCCTACTGGACATGAGATATTCGTACCGGTCTGATTTGCCATTACACGGATAGGGTTGGATGCCATGACCGATGTTCAAGAGGTAAGTGAATTGGTAGATAAGGATGGTACTGTAGAAATTGTAGAAGGCCCCCCATAAATTGAATTTGGTCTGCAGAATGCAGCGTTAGTGATATTAGGGTGAGTGTGAACTTGTGATCTAGATGTCTCAGAATGTCCTGCTGTTTTTTTTGGAGGGATGTAATTTCGATTTCTGATTTTATGTTTGATCCCTAGTCTTGCTTGTTCGTTTATTTGTCTAGAGTCATCTGTACCTGATAAATCAGACTCTGACTGCTCGGTATATCTGGTTTCACAATTAGATCTCGTATCCTGATTGTAGGTGGGACGTGATCTACGAATATAGACTTGTCCAGTATCAAAATCTCTATGGTCTCATACGTATTTCCGATGTTTCCTATCCTTAATTTCCCCTTGTAGATTTTCTATATTTTTTTTGTAATCAGGATTCACATAATGTAAACTCCGGTAGGGAATTAAATGGCTGTATGTCACTAACCTCTTTTTCAAGTTGTGTACTGATTTTAGAAAAATCATGCTTCTCAAACTCAAGAAGGTAGTTGAGCAGACATAAAGAATTGTTGGTAAGAAGATCTTCCCACCCTTTAATGAAATCAATATCACCACGATGTGAATTGGGAGTAATATTAATGCGCAAACCCCTATAAACAATTTCCCAGCATGATCTCACATATTGCTTGTAGGTCTTTTGTAGGTCTTTGAAAGCTGTATTTATGTCAGACTGTTGAAGAGGTATATTCTCCGTAGAAAATACAAATGCAGCCTCAGCTCATGAACTTCAGGAGACATAGACGAGTGTCGATTGGGCCCAGTTAACCCTCTCACTGACAGAATGTGGTGCCGAAACCCAGGACCTGATATCACAGCTGTCTTATCCGGAGCCAGATGGGAACCTAGGAGCACATGCATCGGTGAACTCAAAAGCTGCAGCATAAAAAGTTAAGAAGATTTATTTGTTACGAACCTTTTCTTTCTTCACCTTTCATGTGCCCCTCCTTCCTCTCTGGGTAAGCAATTGTACGTATAAGTCAGGTTCCAAGAACTGTGCATTTACCTATGTCTCCCTGAAGAAGTGTGTATGTGAACGCGTATACTATCTCTTATCTTCTGCTGGTTGCATACTATGAGTCTGGGATAGTCCTCATGTGTCCCCCTGTTGTGACCATCTCGGGTGGGCAACGCACTATCCTAGAGTTGTGTTTTGGTGAAGCGGCTCTGGGCCCCCGGTGTGCAGCGAGCATGCCACCTCACCATCCTTTTTCCTTCTTGTGTGTGTCTATGGAAAAACTTACGCAGATTGAAGTGATCATCCTCATGTTAGGGATAGTGTTCTTTTTACTGTTTATAATTTGGATAATGAGGAAAATAGTTAAGGATCAAAGGAAGGGATACCCTACTGCCCACTTGGTATAAATTACCCCAAAGGAGCTTGAGTCCTCATAAGGGACAACAGGAGCTAAGGGAGTAATATGTAAAGTGTGCCAGCACTAAGAGAAATAAGCACCAGGGTGTGAAGAGCATTGAGCCAGACCAGAATGACTTAAACTAGCAGATATGGGAAATCTGCTAGGCAAGTGGGGGCAGGGGATCCCTGGACAACAGACAGCCATGGACATAGTAAGAAGGAGAGAAGGAAAGCAAGCTGTATCAGTATGTAAAAAGTTGATGAGGAAAACTGGGATGGTGGAGACAGGAGAATTGGATGTGCATAAATTGGAAAAGTTCAGTAGAGTGCATATGGGTTGCTACAGGATGAGAAACTGCAGGAAATGGCAAGTAAGTGGGCGAAGGTTGCTGTCTGAGGTAGTGACAAGAGAAGGGTGCAGAGAAGTGAGGGTAGGGAACACAGTTTTATATGAATGTGTACAGCCAGTTCAGAATAAAGTAGGTCCTCCTCCGTATAACGGACCTGTCGGATGGACAGCAGAACCCTGACTGGAGGGATACGTGTGGTGCATGTGGAGCTCCTCGACGCTGCACCACAAAATGACCTCCCCTCTGATGCCTGTCCTTACCACTAATCATGTGGTGGATAGTCCTCAAGGACAAATAACCTTCCCCCGACTGTACCCTAACTTGACAGCCCCAGATCTAATGTCTTTTGACGGATCCAGGGCTTCCACCCCCGCCTATGCCAAAGCTGAGGGAGTTAAGCTTCCCACAACCCTCTGATCCCCGCCACTCCTGACTACCCAAAATCATCCAGATAGTGAAACCCCAGGAGTATCGTCACTGGAAACCAGGTGATCAGTTGGACATGATTAAGCAGCTAGTTGATCCGGACCAACAGCCGATGATGTTTTCTAAACAGCTGAGACAAGTCCAGGTGACATATAACTGCACTTGGTTGGATCTTGAAGCTTTAGTTCATGCCAAGGCCGGGGAGCCGATGGCAAATATAATAGACCAGACTACAAATAATACAAAAATGTATAGGAACGGTATGGACGGACAAGACTCTTTTAAAACCCTCCCATCGGGTATAGAATACTACAATTTGATAGAATCCTGGACGCAGAATAGACAGTTGGAGAATTCAGTAAATTTGTCTGACTTGACACAACAAACAGGGGAGACTGTAGAAAAATTATTTTCTCGGTTATAGCTCAAATGGACTGATATGGGATATAGTCCTATGAGTAACTTAGACACCTGACTCCTAGCTCAGGCATTTATGGATGACCTCCGTAAATACTTAAGGGATCAGGTGTCAGCTGCCCACCCCGAATAGAGATGTCAAAACCCCTCTGACTTACTGTTAGTAGCAAAGGGCATAGAACAAGGAACAATTTCATCACACCCTAAAGGGGTGATGCCCTATCAGCAGTATAATGGAAGAGGCGGAGGGCGGGGTAGAGGAGGTGGACGAGGACGAGGTGGTAGTGGTAGAGGAGGTGGGTGGAATAATGGGCCAATAATTTGTTTTGGGTGTGGAAAGGAGGGACACATACGACGCAACTGTAACTCCATCACACCCAACCATACTGACGAGACTGACACTACCCAATAGGAAACAGGTGACCCAGTTGGCGTGCACACTTCAGTAATGCCCGATTCCCTAGGGCCTCCCCAATGATAGAAGTGACAATGGAAAATGGGTGGAATCTGGATTTTCTAGTCGATACTGGGGCAGTCAAATCAGTAGTACACTCATCTGAAGTGTTTCCTTATGAAATAACTGATGATTTTCGTGACTTGTGTAGGAGTGGATGGACAGCCTGTGGACTCCCTCTTGTCCACTCCAATTCTAATATCCGTATACCCCAGTCGCAAAATGTTACATAGTTTGTACGGTTGAAAAAAGACACATGTCCATCAAGTTCAACCAAGGGATGGAAAAGGGGAAGTAAAAAATTTCTACGCATAGGAGCTAATATTTTTTTGTTCTAGGAAATTATCTAACCCTTTTTTAAAGCCATCTACTGTCCCTGCTGTGACCAGCTCCTGCGGTAGGCTATTCCATAAATTCACCGTTCTCACAGTAAAGAAGGCTTGTCGCCTCTGCAGGTTGAAACTTTTTTTCTCCAGATGGAGGGAGTGCCCCCTTGTTTTTTGAGGGGGTTTTACATGGAACAGGATTTCACCATATTTTTTGTATGTGCCATTCATATATTTATATAAGTTAATCATGTCCCCCCCTTAGTCGTCTTTTTTCAAGGCTAAATAGGTTTAGTTCTTTTAATCTCTCCTCATAACTTAGATTCTCCATGCCCCTAATTAGCTTCGTTGCTCTTCTTTGTATTTTTTCCAACTCCAGGGCATCCTTTCTATGAACTGGAGCCCAGAACTGAACTGCATATTCTAGATGAGGCCTCACTAATGCTTTGTAAAAAAATGTTAACAAGATTCATAGTCAGCAAAACAGCACCTATGCATTTAATAGCGACATAAGTACTTAGTGCCCTTCAGGCATCTATAAAATTTGGGGAAGATGGAAATATTACCTTGTCAACACCAATAGATGAGGGTATTGTCTGTATGATAAATGCCCTTGTACATTTGGAAAATAGCCCCTCAAAGACGCTTTCCAGGAAGTGATAAAATACCTTTAGCTAGAATTAATGATCAATTATGGGCAAAAAGTAAGACAGATTTTGGAACATTGCTGGTTCCCCCAGTTATGGTCAATCTCAAGCCTGGGTGCAGGCCACCCATGCAACAACAATATCCTCTCACTCCCCAAACAGCAATCTTGAAATATGTTGAAGACTTACTAAAAGCTGGCGCCTTAGTGGAAACAAAGTCAGTTTGTAATACCCCACTGTTTCCAGTCAAAAAGCGAGCATTGAAAGGTCAGCCAGCAGGTAATCTAACCTTTCCCCTCACACAAATGCTTCCCTTGTAGAGCCCGAAGGGAATGTTATCAGGGCCGCCATCAGGGGGGGACTGGGGGTACTGCAGTGAGGGGCCCGGGCATAAATTAAAAAAAAAGGGGCCCGCACTCTGCCGCTGGAATTAATATACTCACGGCAGTGTGACTCTTACGATTTAATTTCGGTGAAAGGAACAGGTCCCATCACGAAGCAGGGGCCCGTTCATTACATCAGAATAAAATCGTAAGGGCCCGCTGGAGAGTGACATGTGCCTGCCCCTCCTCCTCCGCAACAGCTGACAGCGTGTGGGGAGGAGACAAGGGGTGGAGACATCACAGCAGCGGGAGTTATGAGCTCAGCCTCGGAGGATACGTCCAGCAGCAGCAGTCGTCGTCTTCTTCTTCAGACACAGTGAGTACTAAGTTATGCCTGTGTCCGGCTGCTGCTGCCCGGAGCCTCCTGAAAAAATCTCCTCCTGCCCCCATAGAAAGTAAATATCTTACCCACCTCTGTATTATGTTAACACCGCAGCATAGGATTGTATCAGCTCTACGGCTCTTATCTCCCGTCCTGTGTAACATGTGACAATAAACCTGTCTTCTCCCTCTGTTTACACAGGACAGGAGAAAAGAGCCGTCGTGGAGCTGAGTGATACAATCCTATGCTGCAGTGTGAACCAATACAGACGTGGGGAAGATTTTTGCTTTCTATGGGGAGGGGGTAGAGTTAGATGATAATGGGGGCAGGGAGATGATAATGGGGGCAGGGACATGATAATGGGGCAGTGAGATGATAATGGGGCAGTGAGATGGCATTGGGTAGGGAGGGAAATGATGCTAGAGTGGGAAGGAGATAATAATGGAGGGCGGATGGCACTTGAGTAGGGATGCACGATGCATCAAAACTTCGATACGGTTTCGATACCATGCACCCCCAAACGGTTCAATACCGTTATTTCATGTATTTCGATACTAAGCTGTGCGGCCGCACAGCTCAATATTGTAATACATGAATGTATGAGAGCGGAGCTGCGGCTGTGTAACACAGTCACGGCCCTGCTCCGGAGTCCTGACATGTGTGCGCCGCCAGGATTATGTGATGCGGCCAGCGCTGCACTAATGAGCGGCGGCACTGAAAACAGAACATGGCGGGCGCACTACAAAACACCCCCACATGTTCTGTCTTCAGTGCCTGAACCGCCGCTCATTAGTGCAGCGCCGCCCGCATCACCTCGTGCTGACCGCGTGCGGGGCGGGGCAATGGTTGTATTACACAGCCGCAGTCCCACTCTATAAAGGCAGAGATCAAAGAAGCCTCTCATCTCTGTCGCTATTCCCCTGAATGCTGCGATCAAAGCTGACTGCAGCATTCAGGGGAAAATAAGAAGGGGGGATGCCCCTTAGATCACATCACAGGAATCCCTGTGACGCGATTGAGGGACATACCATATATGGGCAGACAGCCCAAGGTCCAATGAAGGACCCCAGGGCTGTCTTACCATATTTCCTGTTAGGGCATACTCAGGTCTGTCCTAACAACTGCCTGTGTACTATCCATATATAGATATATACCAGTACATTAAAGTTTCAAAAAGAAAGTAAAAACATAAAGTAATGTTAAATTAAAAAAAAATACACATATACCTTTTTTACAAAACACATTAAAATAAGTCTCAATACATAAAATATTCACATTCAGTATTGGCGCGGCCGTAATAACCTGCACAACAATTTTTTTGCATCATTTATGATGTGTACGTTGTAAAAAATAAAATAAAAACTTCTTTCACTTATTAATGTGAGGCACGAGGTATTATGAATTTTGAACCTCCATGTGCCTCACATTAATAGTAATTAACCCCATCATGTACCTTACACATTAACCCTTTATAATTGAAGAACATGATGGTCTTAATTACTATTAATGTGAGGCACATGGAGCTTACATTTACCATCACACCTCACGCCTCACATAAGAAATGGAAGAACTGTTTTTTTTTTTTATTACTGTTGGCAAAGTATCGCTTTGTTATCGAAATCGCAATACTACACAAAGCATCGGTACCGAAGTCCAAATTCTGGTATCGTGACATCCCTCCACTGGAGGAGGCATTATACAATGGGGGGGGGGGGGGGTAATAATTGCTTGAAAAGTGATGATATCTGAAGGGAGGGGAGAAATTATACATGGGGAGGGGTAGAGGAAGGAGAGAGTATACCTGGGTAGGGGGAGAAAGCTTATACCGGAGGCATAGTTAGCAACAGTCCTGAATTTGCAGGGACTGTCCTGAATCTAAAGAGGCAGTCCCGGCAAATTACTGTCCCAGACGTGTCTCAGCCACTGCCATATTCAATTGTATCTGCGTCCACAGGATGCAGATACAATTGAATACTATGGCAGAGCAGGAAAGTATCAGCTTCCTGCTCTGCCATTCACCCATCCAGGAGCGGAATCCCCGGCCAGAGAGTTGCCGACACTCTGGTCGGGGATTCCTCTCCTAGAGGTAGCCCCTGAGGTCACTGTCCATATATGGACAGTGAGGTCAGGGTCTCCTCCTGGACTGGAATCCCCTGTAGAGAGTGCCACACACTCCCCTGTAGATAGCGCCTCACCCACCCCTGCAGATAGCGCCACACACAGCCCCCTGTAGATAGCGCTACACACAGATAACGTGTGTGCAGCGTGTGAAGAGAATGCAAAAGCATCATCCTGACATGCCCGTGGCGGTGGGAGATCTTAGGGACTACATTTTGGTGAGTGACTCTGCTGTGTATAGGGCTTCAGTGCAATGATTTTTGTTTATAGTGCCCTCCTACACCCTGACAGATTCTACATACACACACACACACACACACACACACACACACACACACACACACACACACACACCCACACACACATACACACACACTCACTTTCCCTTTTTGCCCCCCACAGAGCCGCTGTCTCTTGTCTCTTCCTTGTCACTCCACAGAGCCCCTGTGAGGTTGCGTCTCCCCCCTGGCTACCACTGCTACCTTCAGTTCTCCCAGCCCTGGCACTTAGTTTCTCCCCTTTGCCCTCCGACACCCACCTCCTGTCTCTGCCCTGCTCCTCCAAAGAGTTTTCTTTTTAATGTGCCCTACTTCCCGCCCCTTTACATTTCACACCCCCTCCTAATAACGAGGGGGGCGGGGGCCCAGACTCATTGGCAGTATGGGGCCCAGAAATTCCTGATGGCAGCCCTGAATGTTATTATACCTTACTAGGAGGAGTGGGAACTGGTATGGGAATACTGAACTCCATACAGGTAGAAAGTATGCTCAATAGACAATCAGCATTGGGAGGGCACACATCATTGTCTATTGAGACCACTGCCACCTGGTTGCCAACTGGTGTAAAAACTCAGTTTAGTCAACTAAAATTGTCTAGTGAATTAGCAGAGATATTAACATTTTTGCCTGGTCTCCTGACGTATATCTCCGATGGAAAGCTGCAACATATGCCACTGTATAGTCATACAAAGGGATATGTCGCCAATATGGACAGTGATGTCAGGAGCTTCCCCAAGGATGGAGACCCGATGCAGTGTGCTTCTGATGCTCTGGCCGGAGATTTGGGCATTGTAAAGCTCCTGACATCCCTGTCCATATATCCTCTTTGCTCTTACAGTAAAGAGCATAGAAACCTTCTTTCCTCTAAAAAGAGAGGTGCCCCTTTGTTGAAGTTACAGTCCTGGGTATAACCAGATCATGGGAGAGATCTCTGCATTGACCTTAGATATATTTATACATAGTTACTAGGTCACCCCTCAGCCGTTATTTTTTTCTAAATGAAATAACCCTCATTTTTTTTAAATCTTTCTGGGCACTGTAGTCCCTTTATTCCATTTATTACTTTAGTTGCCCACAAATGATCCCACTCAAGCTTTACTACAGTATGTATTTCTTGGGCACTGGTGCCCAGAACTCTACATATTATATCATTGCTGTCAGACTAGTGATTTATAGAGTGGTAGACCTATGTTCTTGTCATATGCAGGTGTGCCCCTTTTGTAGCAACCCTTGATCTTATCTGCCTTGGGAGCAGCTGCCTGACACTGTTTGCTACAGTAAAGTTTACGGGTAACATTTCTAAGTCCTATAAGTGCATAACTTTACGTTTATCAGTGTTAATCCTCATTTTCCCTTCTCTGCCCATGACTTCATCTTATCCAGATCCATTTGTAACATAATACCGTTCTCTTTTGTGTTTATTACTTTACACAGCTTAGGCGGGATTCACACGACAGGGTTTCCCGGCCGGGTGCCGGCCGTTCATAAATCGGCCGGCACCCGGCTGCATTAGGAATAATAGACCCCTAATGGGGCTATTCACACGACCGATTTTTTTTTGACGGCCCGGGAAAACCGGCAGTTAAAAAATGGGACATGCCCTATTTTCGGCCGGGTGCCCGGCTCCCATAGAAGTCTATGGGGCCGGGTAATACACGGCCATCACCGGAATGTGTCCCGAGTGATGGCCGGGTCTACCGTCACTCGTGCACTCTCTCCTCCTCCTCACAGTGCAGAGTGCATGTGAGGAGGAGGAGTTGATGCCATTCGGACGAATGGCTACGCTGGAGATACTGTGTGGCAGGGCCGGGGTTTACAGCAGGTGGAAGGGAGCGCTGCGCTGGCTCCTTTCCCCTGCTTGTTACGGTTCCCGACAGCTGGCTGTGTTTTTACGGCCAGCGGTCAGGGTCCTTAAAACCCGAGCCATAGACTTTTTACGGCTCGGGTTTTAACTTGCTGCCCGCACGATCGGGCAGCTGAATGTCGGGTCTCCGGCTGTCAGAGACTGCCGGGGACCCTGAGGAGAGGATAGAAGCAGCTTTCGCTGCTTCTGTCTTCTCCGATGTCTTTTTACACAGCGTTCAATGAACGCTGTGTATAGGAATAGAGTCAGCAGCAGCAGCGGCGCTGTCTCTATTCCTCCTGGTGATCATGTGACTGGTCACATGATCGCCGGGTGCCGTTAGTGACAGACTGCTGCTGGGTCTAACTAGACCCAGCACAGCCCTATTAGTGACAGCTCCAGTTACAGGGGAAAAGCCTGGTGTAAAAGAAAGAAAAAAAATATTAAAAGTTCCAAAAAGGTCTTTTTTGACCTTTTGAGGGACAGACCATAATAATAAAAAAATAAGTAAAGTGCAAAAAATTCATCCGATTAAAAAACGGTCAGGGTAAAAACCGGATGCAAATCGGGTCCAAATCGGCCGGTAAAAACGGCAACACGGCCTGGAACAAAATCGGAACGGATGCAAACCGGCCGGGAAAATCGGCCAAAAAAGGCCGATTTTCCCGGCCGACACTCGGATCCTGTCGTGTGAATGAGGCCTTAGTATCATCTACGATGCATATTGAAAGATTAGACAACTCTTAGGCCTCATTCACACTACAGGTTTTCCCGGCCGGGTGCCGGCCGTTCATAAATCGGCCGGCACCCGGCTGCATTAGGAATAATAGACCCCTAATGGGGCTATTCACACGACCGATTTTTTGACGGCCGTGAAAACCGGCCGTCAAAAAATAGGACATGCTCTATTTTCGGCCGGGTACCCGGCCGCCCGGCTCCCATAGAAGTCTATGGGACCGGGTAATACACGGCCATCACCGGAATGTGTCCCGAGTGATGGCCAGGTTTTCCGTCGCTTGCGCTCTATCTCCTCCTCCTCACAGCGCAGAGTGCATGTGAGGAGGAAGAGTTGATGCCATTCGAACGAATGGCTGTACGCTACACTGTGTGGCAGGGCCGGGGTGTACAGCAGGTGAAGGGAGCGCTGCGCTGGCTCCCTTCCCCTGCTTGTTTTAAAAGCGCCCTGGCCCGGCGACACCTTTCATGGCGCCGCTAGCAGCTGCTGCTGCTGCGGCTGCTACTACTGTGCTAGCCCCACTTTAGCTCCTTGAAGGAGCGGAATCCCCGTGTTTTCGGGGATTCCGCTCCTGGACAGAGCGCTTGATGTCTCTGTCCATATCTGGGCAGTGACATCAGGGGAAACTCCTGAAGCAGAATCCCCGAACACATGATGATGTCACTGTCCTGATCTGCCCGGCCCGGAACGGATGCAAAACTTTATGCAAACCGGCCGGGCAAAATGGCCGATTTTACCGGCCGACACTCGGGCTCGGGCGGGACCCGGTCGTGTGAATCCCGCCTTAATGTAGATTAAAGATCGTTTGTTTGTTTTTTTGCTTTTCTTTTCCTTTTCCTTTCTATCTTACATAGTTTTAAAACAGCGAGGGGTCACATTGCTTTAATACGCACTGATTGGACATTGATCATTGGCTTTCCTGAGACAACCTATGCCCAGCTGAAAATTTTGAAGTGTACCTCCACTTGTGATCTCCTGGGTGTGCAGAGTAGTCCCATGCACACGCGTTGAGTATCGTGTATGGGTCCAATTGTAATTAATAGTACCAATGCATGATACTCTCCGGACGTCGTACAGCTGCCACGGCATCTGTGCCACCCAGTGTGCAGGAGCTTTTCTTCCCTCCAATTTCAGCTCAGGAGGAAGAACACAAAGTTATACGTAAAGTTATTTGTAAGTCAGTACATCTGGGTAATGTTTTTAATTTGAGTTTTTTCCTTCTCGCCTTCCATAAGCCATAAGCCTTTTTCTTTTTCCGTCGACATAGCCGTATCAGAGCTTGTGTTTTGCGGAACAAGTTGTAGTTTTTAATGTCACCATTTAACCCCTTGCCGACATCGGGCTCACGCTCGTTTAACCCCTAAGATTGTGATGGTCAATAGTGACCGCTGCATTTAAAGAGGCTCTGTCACCAGATTCTCAAATCCCTATCTCCTATTGCATGGGATCGGCGCTGCAATGTAGATAACAGTAACGTTTTTTTAAAAAAAAAAACGTTCATTTTTGGCCAAGTTATGAGCTATTTTATATATATATGCAAATGAAGTTTGAAATGGACAACTGGGCGTTTTTTTTTCGTTATGTCCAACTGGGCGTGTATTGTGTTTTTTAACTGGGCGTGTTTACGTGTATGACGCTGACCAATCAGTGACCAGTCAGCATCATACACTCATCTCCATTGATTTACACAGCAGCGATGTGCAGCCACATAAACAGAGATTAACGTTAATCAAGTGTCCTGTTAATGAATACACACGATCATCCAGCCTGGACGTCATGTGTATTCAGAATCCTGACACTTCTGAATCTTTTCTGTGAGACTCCGGCAAGGGAAGCGAAATCTCGCGAGATTACGGAGGTAAACGAGATTTCGTTTCACTTGCTAGAAATCTCAAAGAAAAGAGTCAGAAGTGTCATAACAAACGTTACTGGTATCTACATTGCAGCGCCGATCACATGCAATAGGAGATAGGGATTTGAGAATCTGGTGACAGAGCCTCTTTAAGCGGTAAAAAAAGAGGGGGTGGCTCCCTGTGACAGCCCCCCCCCACAAGGCCTCTTGGGCTGCCATCTTTGTGTTGCTATTACGCGCTGCCAGAGGCAGGGCTTATTAGAAGACGGCAAAAAACACAGTATAATGTAATACAGAAGTATTGCAGTATAAAAGGGACTAATAAAAAAAAGTTAGAAACAGTCAACATTTTTGTTATGTACAAATAGAATTGAGTTCATAAAAACCCTGTTTTCTCATTTTCCCTCCAAAAGCAATGTAAAAACTAACATTATTGTTATCACCACTTCAGTAACCCATTAGTGACTGCTAATATGCCTTTTCACGGCGCTGCATTATAATAAATAAACAGAGCAGGGAGCCGTTAAATCTCCCTGCTATCAGCTACCAGAGGTAGCTGAGGGCTGGGGGCATTAGTGCTCAAATGGGTGAGATCGATATCACTATCGATCTCAACCATTTAACCCCTCAGATGTGGCGCTCAATAGCGAGCGCCGCATCTGAGTTGTTTTGGAGAGAGGGAGGGAGCTCCCGCTCATCCCACCGACACCCGGCGATAAGATTGCCCAGTGTCTGTGCCTTCTATGGCAGCCGGGGACCTAATAAAGGCCCCCAGGTCCGCCTATAGGGCCAGAGGCATGGCCAAGCAGATGCCTGTCCATTTTAAACAGACAGGCAGTAATATACTGCAATACATAAGTATTGCAGTGAATTATAAAAGCGATCAGATGATCGCATATTAAAGTCCCCTAGTGGGACTACTAAAAAAGTTTAAGAAAGTTAATTAAAAAAAATGAAAAACCCCCTTTTTCCCCTTACAAAATGCTTTATTATTAAAAAAACATAATAAAGTAAAAAAATTTACACATATTTGGTATCGCCGAGTCCATAACGACCCCAACTATAAAGCTATTACATTATTTAACCCGCAGGGTGAACGCCGTAAAAAAATAAAATAAAAAACTGCTGTTTTCTGTGAATCCTGCAATAAAAAATATTTGATAAAAAGTGATCAAAAAGTCGCATCTACTCAAATGGTAACGCATAAATAAAAGCCATCATACAGCTACATCGGTTGGAACAATAAAAAAGTTATTATGGCTGTTCAAATATGGAGACACAAAAACAAATAATTTCGAAAAAAAAAATGTTTTTACTATTTAAAAGTAGTAAAACATACAAAATCGATACAAATTTGGTATTGTTGCAATCGTAACAACACGCTGAATAAAGTTATTGTGTTATTTATACCACACGGTAAACGGCGTAGATTTAGGAAAAGTTAACCCCTTCAGGACCCAGCCTGTTTTGGCTTTCAGGACCCAGCCAATTTTTTCAAATCTGACATGTGTTACTTTATGTGGTAATAACTTTGGAATGCTTTTACCTATCCAAGCGATTCTGAGACTGTTTTCTCATGACATGTTGTACTTTATGTTAGTGAAAAAATCTTGTCAATAATTTTGGTATTTATTTCTGAAAAACACCACAATTTAGAAAAAATGTACAAAAATTAGAATTTTTCTAAATTTAAACGTATCTGCTTGTAAAACAGATAGTAATACCACACAAAATAGTTACTAGTTAACATTTCCCATATGTCTACTTTATGTTTGCATCGTTTTTTGAACGTCCTTTTATTTTTCTAGGACGTTACAAGGCTTAGAACTTTAGCAGCAATTTCTCATATTTTAAAGAAAATTTAAAAATGCTATTTTTTCAGGGACCAGTTCAGTTCTGAGGTGGCTTTGAGGGCCTTATATATTAGAAAATCCCCAGAAGTCACCCCATTTTGAAAACTGCACCCCTCAAGGTATTAGAATCAGCATTCACAAAGTGTTTGAACCCTTTAGGCGTTTCACAGGAATTAAAGGGAATGTGTTGCCAGCAAAACATGTTATTTTTTTTTTTTAGTTAAACAATTAGTGTGTAGGTGATTAAACATTGTTCTAATTTTTTTTATTTTTTCCACGAGTCAGGAAATATTATAAATTGGATTCAATTTATAATATTTCCCAGCACTGGTCACTAGATGGAGCAATTCCCAAAATTGCAGCATTGCATGTGGTAAAGCAACCACATTGCTTTATGCTGCAAAATTGGGAAAAAATCCCTCGCTCTAGTGAGCTCTCAGAATCCCCCCCTCCTTTATCCTGGCTAGTGCCGGGAGAAACGAGGGGTTTGAACGGTCTAACCTCCTACACTGTGTGTCACCATTTTTTGAGCTAACACACAGTGTAGAAGGTTTACATACACTAGTAAAACACACTGAAACACGCACATACATAGAAATCACTTACCTGCTCCAGTCGCCGCCGCTCCCTCCGGTCCGTCCGGTCCGTCTGCTGCCGCTGCTCCATGTGCACAAGTCCGGAAGCCGCGACCGGAAGTAGTAATCTTACTGCCCGGCCGCGACTTCCGGTCCACAGGAAAATGGCGCCGGACGGCGCGCATTTCAAATCGGACTGTGTGGGAGCGGCGCATGCGCCGTTCCCACACACACGGCGTACACCAAAGTGGATGGAACGGGCCCCGTTCGCAGTCCCTATGGGACTGGAGCTGCCGTATTCCATGTCTGTATGTGTCGTTAATCGACACATACAGAAATGGAAAAAAAAATGGCAGCCCCCATAGGGAAGAAAAAGTGTAAAAATAGAAAAAAGTAACACACAAACACACAAATAAATACAAACGTTTTTAATAAAACCCTAACATAAAACTGATATATATATAAAAAAAAAAAAATTTGGTGACACTGTTCCTTTAAAGCAAAGTAGAGGTGACATTTTTTTGCCGAAATTCATTTCTAATACATTTTTTTTTGTAACACAGAAGGTTTTACCAAAGAAATGCAACTCAATATTTATTGCCCAGATTCTGCAGTTTTTAGAAATATCCCACATGTGGCCCTAGTGTGATAATGGACTGAAGCACTGGCCTCAGAAGCAAAGGAGCACCCAGTGGATTTTGGGCCTCCTTTTTTTTAGAATATATTTTAGGCACCTTGTCAGGTTTGAAGAGGTCTTGTGGTGCCAAAACAGTGGAAACACCCCAAAAGTTACCCCATTTTGGAAACTAGACCCCTCAAGGAATTTATCTAGGTGTATAGTTAGCATTTTGACCGCACAGGTTTTTCGGTAAATTTATCAGAATAAGTCTGTAAAAATGAAAATCTACTTTTTACTGAAAAAACATAGAAATTTTTAATATTTACAAGAAATAATAAAGAAAATGCACCCCAACATATGTAAAGCAATGTCTCCCGATTACGGCAATATCCCATATGTGGTAATAAACTGCTGATTGGACCCACGATTTAGTTACTTTCCGTTTGTCTCTGTTCGCTAGGTTTCCATTTTTTTTTCACAGAAACAAAAGTTATGCCGACACTAACGTTAGTGTGAACTTAGCCTTACATAGTTACATAGTACAGTTGAAAAAAGACTCATGTCCATCAAGTTCATCCAATGGATGGGAAAAAGGGAAGGGATGAAACAAGAATTCTACACATTGACATAGGAGCTGATATTTTTTCATTCTAGAAAATTATCTAAGCCTATTTTAAAGCCATCTACTGTTCCTACTGTGACCAGTTCCTGCATTATGCTATTCCACAGATTCACAGTTCTCACAGTAAAGAAGGCTTGTCACCTCTGGAGATTGAACCTTTTTTCTCCAGACGGAGGAAGTGCCCCCTTGTCTTTTGAGGGGGTTTTTACATGGAACAGGTTTTCACTATATTTCTTCTAAGGGTCATTCATATATTTAGACAAGTTAATCATATCCCCCCCTTAGCCATCTCTTTTCAGGGCTAAATAGGTATAATTATTTTAATCTTTCCTCATAACTTAGATTCTCCATGCCCCTTATTAGTTTAGTTGCTCTTCTTTGTATTTTTTCCAACTCCAGGGCATACTTTCTATGAACTGGAGCCCAGAACTGCACTGCATATTCTAGATGAGACCTCACTAATGCTTTGTAAAGTGGCAATATTACATCCCTGTCTCGCGAGTCTATGCCTCTTTTAATACATGACAATATCTTGCTGGCCTTAGAAGCAGCTGATTGACATTGCAGGCTGTTATTTAGTCTATGATCTACAAGTACACCCAGATCCTTCTCAACAAGTGACTCTCCCAGTATAGCTCCCCCTAGGACATATGATGCATGCAGACTGTTGGTACCCAGATGCATAACTTTACATTTATCTACATTAAACCTCATTTGCCAAGTGGATGCCCAAACACTTAGTGTATCCAAATTGGCTTGTAATTTATGAACATCTTCCATAGACCGAACAATACTACATAGCTTGGTGTCATCTGCAAAAATAGAAATCGTGCTATTAATCCTCTATATCATTAATAAATAAGTTGAATAATAGTGGTCCCATCACTGAAGCCTGGGGTACACCACTTATAACCGGGTACCATTTAGAGTAGGAATCATTGACCACAACTCTCTGGATACGGTCCTTGAGCCAATTCTTAATCCAATTACAAACTATACTTTCTAAACCTATAGTCCTTAATTTACCCATTAGACGTCTATGAGGGACAGTGTCAAATACCTTTGCAAAGTCCAAAAATAATATATCCGCAGCGGCCCCTCTGTCTAAGCTTCTGCTCACCTCTTCATAAAAACAAATCAGGTTGGTCTGACAACTTCTGTCCTTAATAAAACCATGCTGGCTGTCACTTATAATACTATCTTTCGTCACATAATCCTGTATATAGTCCCTCAATAGCCCCTCAAACATTTTCCCCACGATGGATATTAAGCTTACTGATCTATAGTTATCCGGGGAATACCTAGAGCCCTTTTTGAAAACAGGCACCACATTTGCCCTGCGATAGTCCCTTGGCACTATACCAGTCACTATAGAATCTCTAAATATTATGAAGAGGGGGACAGAAATAACTGAACTAAGTTCTTTAAGAACTCTTGGGTGTAAACCATCTGGTCCCGGAGCCCTGTGCTCATTTATTTTATTTAACTTAGCTTCGACAATATCTACATTCAGCCAATTCAGTATATTAATTGATGTATTAACAGCACTGGCACTGGCTACATCAGCTGCTCTTTCTTCTGTTGTATATACAGAGCTAAATAACCCATTAAGTAACTCTGCCTTCTCTTGATCCCCTGTCACCAACTCCCCATTACCACTATTTGGGGGTCCTACATGTTCAGACCTTGACTGTTTTGCATTTTGAAAAAAATGTTGGGATTTATTTTAGCCACCTGCCTTTCATTTTGTATTTTTTGCTGATTTTATAATTTTTTTACAGATTTTATTAAGCTTTTTGTAATTTACAAATGCTAGAGCTGTACCCTCAGATTTGTAATTGTCAAATGCCCTTTTTTACAGAATCTGTAAGCCATGTGTGGTTTAATAATAGTCGTTTATACCTGTTACCTATAGGAATAAATTTTGCACTATAATTACCTAAGAGATTTTAAGATCTCCCATTTATCATTTGTACCATTATTTGACATTAGTTGTTCCCAGTCTATATCCTGAATTGCAGCCCTCATCCTGGGGAAATTGGCCTTCTTAAAACAGTGACATTCCCAACGAGCTCTGTATTATTAGAAATGACTAGACCCAACAGAGCATCACTACTTGTCAGGTCTTCCACAAACTGGGCCATAACATTTTCCTGCAACAGGTTGAGGAAATTTTTCCCCTTTGCAGTTGAAGCTGAACCATGACACCAAATTAATATCTGGGTAATTAAAATCTCCCATTATCACTACAGTACCCCCCTCTGCTGCCCGCTCAATCTGTTTATATAGCTGAACTTCCATCTCCTCAGTTATATTGGGGGGTCTATAGATTACACCAACATTTTTTTTTTCAGTGTTTACCTCCCTTTGTAATTCCCCCCACAAGGTTTCAACCTCCTCACAATCTTCACCCTCTAATATCTCTTTCACACTCGCCTTCAGATCACGTCTCACATACAGACATACACCACCACCTTTCCTATTTGTCCGGTCTTTCCGAAACAGTGTAAAGCCCTGTAGATTTACAGCCCAGTCATGTGAAGTGTCCAGCCATGTTTCAGCAACACCAACTATATCTATATGCTCCTCCAGTACCAAGGCCTCCAGTTCCCCCATTTTGCTTGCTAGACTTCTGGCATTTGTGAACATACACTTTAACTTTTTCCTTCCTTTAAATTTTTCACATTTAGTATCAGAAATGTGATTATTTGACATGTTGTTTTGTAACAAAAGGATCTCCTTATCTTGTTGCCTAGCCCTCTCCCCAAAGTCTATTTCTCCCCCACCAATATAATCTGACCCCTCTCTGACCTGACTACCCCTTTATTTTCTACATTGACCTCCCTCCTCAGCCCTAGTTTAAATACTCCGCCACCCCAGCTAGAATTCTCTCCCCCAGCACAGCGGACCCCCTTCCATTTAGGTGCAAATCATCTGCAGAATACAGTTTGTACCCCAATGAAAAGTCAGCCCAGTGCTCTAGGAACCCAAAGCCTTCTCCTCTACACCAAGACTTAAGCCATGCATTTAACTCCCTGAGCTCCCGCTGTCTTTCCTGTGATGCGCATGGCACAGGCAGTAGCCTAATTCTTTAAAATTGTTCTTAATAGGTTAAATAGCATTATATTCTAACCCCTTCCCGACATCTGCCGTATATATACGGCGGAGGTCGGATAGGAGAGTATGGAGCGGGCTCCATAGAGCGAGCATGACGGTTGTGTGTAACAGCCGACACTCCAGTATAATGAGCGAGATCCCGCTTTAACCCCTGCGGCAGGGCTTCGTTGGAGACTGTGAGCATAAGGATATAATGCAACACATTACCGGTAGTATTGCAGTATATGATGCAAGCGGTTCAAGTCCCCTGGGGGACTAGTAAAAAAAGTTAAATACAGTTAAAAAAAACCAAAAAACCCTTTTCTCCTTTTCCCCCAAACACAATGCAAAAAAATAAATAAACAAGTCTTGAATTATAATAGTATGTTATGATTTGATCTACAGGGAATGCCCCCGTCTAGGTTTTTCTTTTGTATTGCTTGATGTACCGTTTACATTTCCTTGTAAAACTTCAATAAAAATTATTGAAACACAAAAATGAAAATAAATTAACATAAAACCGCATTCGTAAAAGTCCAAACTATTACAGTATGACATAATTTAACCCGCACAGAGAACGCCATAAACAAAAAAAACAAACGCCAGAATCAGGCCCCATGCACACGACCGTGCCCGCAATCACAGCCCGCTTGCGGGCACGGCCGGCTGCTGACTGACAGCCGCATTTTCGGGCCGTGCTCCCATACAAAGTATGGGAGCACGGCCCGCAAAATGCGAAAGAACGGACATGTTCCATAATTCCCGGAACATTTCCACGGCACTGACACCCTTCTGTAGTGCTACGGAAAGGTGTCAGTGTTCAATGAAAGTGAATGGCCCCGTTTTTGCGGACCGCAATTGCGGTCCGCAAAAACTGAGGTTTTTTGCTGTCGTGTGAATGGGGCCTCACTGTTTTTTGCTCACTTCATCTCGAAACTGAAATACTGAAAAGTGATTAAAAAGTCTCCAAAATTTTAATATCGTAGCCTCTTGATGTGCTCTTCAGTCATGACACTTAACAACGGAACTCGTCCCTTCCTTTCCCCCCTCTGTCGTTCTTTTTTTCTCATTTCCTTTTTCAAAGTTTCTTTTAAGTTATGTTTCGCTGTGGGCCTTGATGCATGTCTGCAGGCTCAGGATGCAGGGGATTAGCCCCATTTATTGCTTGACTATACTCTGTTTCTACATCTACCTTACAGGATACCGTAAGGATGCAGCCGGGACTGTCTCTGTAAATTCGGGAAAGTCCCGGCAAATTTGGGACAGTTGGCAAGTATGCTCTGCCGTAGTGTACAATAGTATTAAATGTGGCTTTGCTACCACTGCAGCATCTATAGTGGCTGCTCTTGGCGCCACCGGGCATGGGGGGGCCATGTCGGTGGGCGGCACGGCCCCCCTCATGCTGCAGTCCCTGTAGCAGCCACTTTGGCTGCTACAGCGGTACTTACAACACTGGGCAATACCAATAACGTTTACCTTTTTATTTTTTTACAATACTTTAGGGGTAAAATGGGTAAGTGTAATATCTCGCTGCGGTGAGATATAACACTTACTAGGAAGCTGCTGCAGCAACAGCACTGTCTCTTTCTGCCTCTCTTTCTCACTCTGCTTCTGCTCCCTCCTCCCACTACCTTCTCCACAGACTTCTATAGGCAGCATGTAACCTGATCCTTCAGTGAGCTGATATTCGGTCTTGTCTGGAGACAGAAAAAGCAGTAAATGGAGAGTGAGTGAACAGTAAGGCCTCATGCACACGACCGTATTTTTTCCCACCCGTAAATACTGGCGTAAATACGGGTCCGGTGTCACCCGTATTCCACCCGTATTTACGGGCACGTTTTTGGCGGCAAAATAGCACTGCACTAATCGGCAGCCCCTTCTCTCTATCAGTGCAGGATAGAGAGAAGGGACAGCCTTTTCTGTAATAAAAGTTAAAGAAATTCATACTTACCCGGCCGTTGTCTTGGTGACGCGTCCCTCTCTTCACATCCAGCCCGACATCCCTGGATGACGCGGCAGTCCATGTGACCGCTGCAGCCTGTGATTGACCTGTGATTGGCTGCAGCGGTCACATGGCCTGAAACGTCATCCAGGACGTCGGGCCGGATGTCGAGAGGGACGCGTCACCAAGGCAACGGGCGGGAGACCGGACTGGAGGAAGCAGGAAGTTCTCGGTAAGTATGAACGTCTTTTATTTTTATTTTTTACAGGTTTATACTGATCGGTAGTCACTGTCCAGGGTGCTGAAAGAGTTACTGCCGATCAGTTAACTCTTTCAGCTCCCTGGACAGTGACTATTTACTAACGTCGCTTAGCAACGCTGCCGTAATGACGGGTGCACACATGTAGCCACCCGTCATTACGAGAGCTCCATAGACTTCTATGGACTGTCCGTGCCATTATTACGGCCTGAAATAGGACATGTTCTATCGTTTTCAACGGCACGGGCACCTTCCCGTGAGAAAACGGGAAGGCACCCGTCGCCAATAGAAGTCTATGAGCCCGTTATTACGGGTCGTAATTACGACCCGTAATAACGGGAGTTTTTACGGTCGTGTGCATGAGGCCTAAGGCTGTATTCACAACATTAAGGCTACATTCACACGACAGAGTGTTAAACGGGCCCCGCACGGGTGCAAATCGGCCGTGAAAAAAAGCTGTTTTTCACGGCCGATTTGCACCCGTGCGGGGCCCGTTTTCACAGGTCCCTCATAGACTTGAGTCTATTGAGGGATCCGGGAAAACGGGCAAAAATAGGACATGTTAAAAAAAACAGCCGTGTGAATAGCCTCATAGACATGCATTAGTTTTAATGCAGCCGTGTGACAGCCGTTGAAAAAACGCCCGTCATACAGCCAACGTTCCCTGTCATTTAATACCTAAGGAGGAGGGGGGAGGAGCCTGATTAGTGAAGAAAGTCATTTTTCTCTAATAAGATATATTACAAATGTTCCTATGTTCGCTTGTACTATTGATTTATGCGAAGTTTGTTCAAAATACAGTGCCTATTTAAATGAACTAGTCACCACTTTGAAATCCTGCCTCTATTTTAATAATTGGTTTTATTTTAGACATTAATAGTAGCTAATAATAGCGGTCATTCACATAAACTTAGTTTAAAAAAAAATTGATTACTAACACATATAAGGAAAAAATATTAAGATATTAAACAGTGAGAAACATAAAATCAGAATTCATCAAATTTCAATTTGCAGGTAAATATTTAACACACTGGTATTCCACTATCTACAAGGGGGAGGGCTGTGTGGCAGTATCTACAGGGGGGGCTGTGTGGCACTATCTACAGGGAGGGGCTTTGTGGCACTATCTACGGAGGGGTGTGTGTCGCAGTATCTACAAGGGGAGGGTTTGGCACTATCTACAGGGGGGCTGTGTGGTACTATCTACAAGAGGGGGCTGTGTGGGACTATATACAATGAGGGCTGTGTGGCACTATCTACAGGGGGGATTGAGTGGCACTATCTACAAGAGGAGGCTGTTCATTATGTCACCATGTAGTCTCATTAGCCTCAGTTATACAATCTGTTTTAGTCAGGCACGCTGACCTCTTTAACCACTTCCTGACCAGGAGCTTTACCCCCTTCCTGACCAGGCCAACTTTTAAGATTTAGCCATGTGCCAATTTAAAAGCAAATTGTTGTTCTATTATTTTTCCAACCTACATGTATTTGGTCTTGTTTTTCTCAGAACATATTGGGCTTCCATATTGTGTAAAAAAATGTATATATTTAACTTTTTTTTAAAATATGGAAGGAAAAATGGAAAAAAAAGTTAACTCCTTAACGCCGAAGGACGGATATATCCGTCCTCAGCAGCTGCTAGTTCGCGCAGGAGGACGGATATATCCGTCCTGTGATCGCGCGGGTACTGACAGCGTACCCATGCGATCAGCGGCAGGAGCACGGCTGTTATACTCAGCCTGGCTCCTGCTGCAACTGCCGGAATCGAAGCACGCTCCGATTCCGGCAGTTTAACCCATTAAATGCCGCTGTCAATAGTGACAGCGGCATCTAATGTGTTTGACAGAGGGAGGGAGCTCCCTCTGTCACCCGATCGGCGCCCCCGCAAACAAATCGGGGGTCGCCGTCGGGTTTCCATGACAGCCGGGGGTCTAACAAAGACCCCCAGGTCTGTCTTCAGCATCTGCCTGTTAGGCGATGCCAGAGGCATGACCTAATAGGTTGCCTGTCAGTTTTACACTGACAGGCAATAATGCTTCGGTATACTAAGTATACCAAAGCATTATATATGCGATCAACAGATCGCATAGTGAAGTTCCCTGATGGGACTTAAAAAAAAAATGACAATCAGTTAAATAAAGTTTGTGAAAAAAAAAAAAAAAAAAATTACAGTCAAAGTCAAATAAAACTACTTTTTTGGCCCAAAAAGTGGTTTTATTTAGTAAAACTGTCAAAACAAATCACACATACACATATATGGTATCCCCACGATCGTAACAACTTGACCAATAAAATGAACACATTAATTAAACCGCCGGATGAACGGCGTCCAAAGAAAACGCAAAAAACAACGGCAAAATTCTCTCTTTTCTCCCATTCCCCCCCAAAAAAATAAAATAAAAGTTAATCTATAAGTCCTATGTACCCCAAAATAGTACTAATGAAAACTACACATTGTCCCGCAAAAATCAAGCCCACATACCGCCACATTGACGGAAAAATAAAAACGTTACGGCTCTTGGAATGCGGCGATGCAAAAACAAGTAATTTTTTTCTAAAAGGGTTTTTATTGTGCAAACGTAGAAAAAACATATAAAACCTTTACATATTTGGTATCCCCATAATCGTGCCGACCCATAGAATAAAGTTAACATGTTATTTACGCTGCATAGTAAACGGCGTAAATTTATAACGTGAAAATTAATGCTGGAATAGCTGCTTATTTTCAATTCTCTCCTAAAATAAAGTTAATAAAAGTTAATCAATACATTATAAGCATCTAAAAATGCTACAATTACAAAATACAACTCGTCCCGCAAAAAACAAGCCCTTATACGGCTATGTCGACGGAATAAAAAAAAAGTTACGACTCTTGGAATGCGACCGTGAAAAAACAAGAAATAATCCTTGGTCATTAACGTGCAAAATGGCCCGGTCATTAAGGGGTTAAAAAAAATGTGAATGTGTGATTTTAGGTGATATTTTTTTTTATATCTGGTGCATGCCACTGGGTAAACACACCTGAATACATATTTGGCAACTTCTGCCGACTTTAACGATACCAAATATGTGTGCATTTCTTACACGCTGTTCAGACGAGTTGTAATGTTACGTGTCACTGTCAAAAGACGGCGCGTAAAAATACGCCCGCGTCAAAGAAGGGCATGTCACTTCTTGGGACGTTTTTGGAGCCGTTTTTCATTGACTCCATTGAAAAACAGCTCCAATTACGTCCGTAAAAGACGCTGCGAAAAACGCGAGTACTTGCAAAAATGTCTGGAATTCAGGAGCTGTTTTCGCGTTTGCGTGTGAACATACCCTTATACTGTGAACCGCTGCTACAAGTGTGTCCGCGATTCACAGTGTGAGCAGTAAGGGTATGTCCACACGGTCTATTTTCAGACGTTTTTCCATCCGTAAACGGACAAAAAACGGCCGAAAAATCGGAATCAGAACGCCTCCAAATATCTGCCCATTTCAATAGGAAAACGGCGTTCAGTTCCGACGGAGCGTTTTTTAGGCGTAAAAAAATGGCCGCGAAAAAGAAGTGCAGGTCACTTCTTGGGACGTTTTTGGAGCCGTTTTTCATTGACTCTAGAGAAAAAAGCTCCAAAAACGGGCATAAAAAACACTGTGAAAATCGCGAGTGGCTTAAAAAACTTCTGAAAATCAGGAGCTGTTTTCCCTTGAAAACAGCTCCATATTTTGAGACGTTTTTGAGTTTGTGTGTGAACATACCCTAAGGCAGGGGTCTCAAACTCGGCCGGGTAAGTGGGCCACATATAGAAAAAATGGGAAGTTGACGGGCCGCATTACTTTCAAATTTGATACAATACAAAATTATTGTTAATCAATTAGTTATTTGAACTACTATAACACTATATTACTATAAGGGATCGTTTACACGAGCGTGATATACGTCCGTGCAACACGCGTGATTTTCACGCTTGTCGTATGGACATATCTTAGTCTATGGGGCAGTGCAGACAGTCCCTGATTTTTGCGCAGCGTGAGTCCGCTGCGAAAAACTCACAACATGTTCTATATTTGTGCGTTGTTCGCGCATCACACAAGCATTGAAGTCAATGGGTTCGTAAAAATCACGCATGCCACACGGAAGCACTTCCGTGTGACGCGCGTGATTCGCGCAACAGCTGTCAAACTATGAATGTAAACAGAAAAGCACCACGTGCTTTTCTGTTTACAAACATCCAAATGGAGTGTCATAATGATGGCGGCTGTGCGAAAATCGTGCAGCCGCGCATCATACGGGGATGGCACACAGAGCTGTTAAGTGCCTTTTGCGCATGCAACACGCAGCGTTTTTTGCGTGCGCAAAACGCACACGCTCGTGTAAACTAGCCCTAATAATAATAATAATAATAATAATACATTACTATAATAATAGCGCTAGGTTTAAAATTTGAGAGATTTCTCCACGTGCTTATTTCAACAATCCAGTTTTACAGTTTAAGTGTCGCTAAATGCAGTCCGGCGGCTCAGTTAGCAGTGTTTGGCAGACACACATGTCAAGATTCGACAGCCCCGTTTTAGATAGTGCCACAGTGCCCTCTGTAGATGCTGCCACAGTGCCCTCTGTAGATGCTGCCACAGTGCCCTCTGTAGATGCTGCCACAGTGCCCTCTGTAGATGCTGCCACAGTGCCCTCTGTAGATGCTGCCACAGTGCCCTCTGTAGATGCTGCCACAGTGCCCTCTGTAGATGCTGCCACAGTGCCCTCTGTAGATGCTGCCACAGTGCCCTCTGTAGATGCTGCCACAGTGCCCTCTGTAGATGCTGCCACAGTGCCCTCTGTAGATGCTGCCACAGTGCCCTCTGTAGATGCTGCCACAGTGCCCTCTGTAGATGCTGCCACAGTGCCCTCCGTAGATGCTACCACAGTGCCCTCCGCAGATGCTGCCACAGTGCCCTCCGCAGATGCTGCCACAGTGCCCTCCGCAGATGCTGCCACAGTGCCCTCCGCAGATGCTGCCACAGTGCCCTCCGCAGATGCTGCCACAGTGCCCTCCGCAGATGCTGCCACAGTGCCCTCCGCAGATGCTGCCACAGTGCCCTCCGCAGATGCTGCCACAGTGCCCTCTGCAGATAATACCACACACCCCAAGTAGATAGCTCCATTGGGGCTCCCTCTAGGAGTGGAATCCCCAGCCAGAGCGTTGCCGACGCTTTGGCTGGGGACTCCTCTGCTGATGGAGCCCCTGACGTCACTGTCCATACGCTGTGACGTCAGGGGACGGGAATGTGATATCAGGGGAAACCCCAGAGCCGGTGTCCCGGAGCAGTGTACTATTATAGGCTCTGCGCTGGAACTCTGGAGAAGCCACTGACATAAGTGTCCATATATGGACAGTGACGTCAGGGGCTTGTACAGAGCTGGGGTCCTGAAGCAGAGCCACTTTTAGCACTCTGCCTGGGATTCCAGCTCTGCTCCTGACATCACTGTCCATATATTGACATGGATGTCAGGGGCAACCCCAGACCTGGAGTCCCGGGCAGTGCGCTAGTAGCACTCTTCCTGGGACTCCAGCTGTGCTCCTGACATCACTGGGTCTCCTGCTCTGGGGAAGCCTGTGACATCACTGTCGATGTATGGACAGCGATGTCAGAGGCTTCCACAGAGTCCCGGAGCAGAGCCTATACTAGCGCTCTACCTGGGACTCCAGCTCTGGGGAAGCCCCAGACATTGCTGTCCATATGTGGATAGCGATGTCAGGGGATTCCACAGAGTCCCGGAGCAGAGCCTTTACTAGTGCTCTGCCCGGGACTCCGCTCTGGGGAAGACCCTGACAACACTGTAGATATATGGACAGCGATGTCAGGGAATTCCACAGAGACCCAGAGCAGAGCCGATACTAGCGCTCTGCACGGGACTCCGGCTCTGGGGAAGCCCCAGACATCGCTGTCATTATGAGGACAGCGATGTCAGGGAATTCCCCAGAGTCCCGGAGCAGAGCCTATACTAGTGCTCTGCCTAGGACTCCAGCTTTGGGGAAGCCCCAGACATCGCTGTCCATAAGTGGACAGCGATGTCAGGGATTTCCAGAGTCCCGGAGCAGAGCCTGTACTAGCGCTCTGCTCGGGACTCCGCTCTGGGGAAGACCCTGACAACACTGTCCATATATGGACAGCGATGTCAGGGAATTCCACAGAGTGCCGGATCAGAGCCGATATTAGCGCTTTGCACGGGACTCCGGATCTGGGGAAGCCCCAGACATCGCTGTCCATATGTGGACAGCGATGTCAGGGAATTCCACAGAGTCCCGGAGCAGTGCATGTACTAGCGGCTCTGTGTCCCGCGGGCCGCAGATGACTGCCTCAGAAGCCGCACGCGGGCCGCGTGCTTGAGACCCCTGCCCTAAGGCTATGATCCCACTAAGTTTTTTGCAGGTGGAATTTCTGCCTCAAAATTCTGTTTGGAAGTTTGAGGCAGATTTTCCTCTCCCTGCACGCCGATTTTTGCGACGTTGATGTCAATGGGAGGTCAGAGGCGTAAACGTCCTAAGATAGGGCATGTCCCTTCTTTCTCCCGCGAGACGGTTGAGAAGTGTATGACACTGATTAGTCACTGATTGGTCAGCCTCATACACTCCTCTGTACAACACCCAGTTGGTAAAAAGTAAAAACACGCCCAGTTGTCCATTGAGAAACTCATTAGCATAAATCTAATCTAGCTCATAACTTGCTCAAAAATAAAACCACTGCTGTTATCTACATTAGCACCGATCACATTATGTAGGAGACAGGGCACTTATAATCTGGTGACAGAGCATCTTTAAGTTGTCTCCACAAAATGCATTTCTGGTGTTTTTAGGGTGCTTTTGGCCCTGGTGCCATTTTATAGGGGATTTACACCCATATACTTCAAGTTTAACAAAAACTGCACAACAGAATGCAATTGCCAGCGTGATCTGCGTAAGAGTTTTTGGCCTGTGTAGGCCTAAATATAAAATATTTAATTAACAAACTTTAGTTATCTATCTAAATTCTGATTTACTAATATACGACCATTTTTACATTTTTGGGTAGAAAAGTTATTTGAAGGAAAAATCGAACAGACTAAAATTCCTATACATCCACACAAAAAACACAAACACTATAAGGTCTCCTGAACACGCTGCAGATTTTGTTGCAGAAAATCAGTTCCATTCACCTCAATGGAGTTGTTTTTGCAGTAAGCATAATATCTGCAACAAAATCTGCAGCGTTTGCAGGGGACCTAAATACACAAAAATCTATGATCCAGCCTTGGGTCCACATTCCTAATTCTGGCAGCAAGGACCAGAAATACTAGTGGCATGTATTATAATCCCATACATATTAAGGCTTAATTATTACATTAAGATACTGGTTTTATTGTTTTTTATGTTTGAATGGTTTTACATGTTATGTGTTTTGTATTGATACCACTAGGTGGTGCAATGTCTACTACTTGCAGCAGACTTTTTCCCAACGCTGCTGTGCTTAATTGAAGCAAAGTAACTAACCTTTATAAATATAAATTGCATGTATTTAATGAAATTAGCTAACATTTTTTATTTTTATAGTTTATAGGAAGTACAAATATGACATACCAACAAAAGTCAGTTAAAAATGAATGGGTAACAGGCTGTCGTGCCACCATTATCAAAAGTTTACCGGTTTAAAGTGGTATTCCCAACTAAAGGTCCTTTTACACGCTGTGAAAACAAGTGCCAATCGACAAGACAACTCGTCAATCGGCGCGTGTTTGCTCCTTTCACATAGAGCTGTGATCGGTAATGTTTGGGGACGAACGATAGTTACTACGATTGTTCCTCCCCATACATTTCCATCATGTCGGCAGCACATCTCCCTGTTTACACAGGGAGATGTGCTGCTGACTATCGAGCATTTTATTGGCCGCATAAACAAGCAGATCACACAGAAGATTACACAGGACAATGATCGGGAATGAGCGCTCATATGAACACTTGTTTGTCCAATTATTGGCCGGTGTAAAAGGGCCTTTATCCAAAGGACTAGTGGATAGGATGCCCCGCACGACTCTCTCCATTCTATTCCATGGGATTTACGGAAACAGCCAAGCAATCGCTGCTCGGCTGTTTCCGTAACTCCCATACAATAAAATAGAGAGACTCGTGCATGCTCGGTCCCCTCTCCACTAGTCACCTGTCTGGAATCGGTAGCTTGGTTGACCTCCGTTCTTGATATACAGTAGGGGCGGATCCTAGAGCTGGGACCTGCATCTCTCAGTCATTCATTGACACAGCTGCACGATGGCTTATTTTCTGTGAGACAAACTTTATTTCTTAATGGCACCATATAATGAAAAACTTTGAAACACTTTTTTGTGGGACGGAATAAAAAAAAACCTTTCTAATGTCTTTGAGGCAGAGCTTAATAGGGAGTACTTAGATGGCAGACTTGGGGACCTTAATTAGGCTACCGGCTTTCATGACTGGCCCCGGCACTGCATGATCGTGTTGCGGGTGGGCTGATGTGGTGACAGAAGGTGCCCCCCATCTAACCGATTCGATGCCGTAGTCGCTATTGAACGCGGTATCTAAGTGGTTAAACGTCCAGCATGGGAGATATATCCAAACCAGGCCAATAGAGCGGTGTGTCAGCTGTAATATACATATACCTCCCAACTTTCAAGTATCAGAAAACGGAAATTTATTTTCTTTTAAGCCACGCTTCTAATTCCACCCAATCCACGCCCATACACACATGGTTCAGCCCAAAACAGTATCATGCTGCCACAATGCCTCCCACTCGGTATAATGCCAAATAGCTGCCACCATACAGTACAATGCCCCCATAGCTTCCCCAATACAGTATAATGCCCCACAGTTGCCCCATTCAGTATAATGCCCCATAGATGCATCCATAAAGTATAAAGCCAACACAGATTCTCCCATACAGTATAATCCCCACACAGATGCCCCCATGCAGTATAATGCCCACACAGATGCCCCCATGCAGTATAATGCCCAAAAAAATTCTCCCATGCGGCATAATGCCCCCAGAGCTGCCCAATACAGTTTAATGCCCCATACAGTATATTGCTCACACAGATGCCCCCATACAGTATAATGCCCCCATAGCGTCCCCATACTGTATAATGCCCCATAGCTGCCCACATACACCATAATGCCCTCATAGCTGCCCCCATACAATATAATGCACCAAAGCTGCGCCTAGTGCCAGTGCCAACATATAAAGTGCCGATGCCCTTGTAGCTAGTGCCACAGTGCCCATGTAGATAGTGCCCCTATATAGTGCCACTGTGTCCATGTTGATAGTGCCACACCCCCCCTTGAAGATAGCGCTACCCCTCCTGTAGATTGTGCCATTGGGAATCCCTCTAGGAGTGGAATCCCCAGCCAAAGTATAGGTTGGGGATTCCGCTCCTAGAGGGAAGCCCTGATGTCGCTGTCCATATATGGACAGTGATGTTAGTGGCTACTCCTTGAGCGGAATTCCCGTTGCCGACTCTGGCCGGGGATTCCGCTCTAGGTGGAGCCCCTGACGTCAATGTCCATATATGGACAGTGACCTCAGGGGTTTCCTCTAGGAGCGGAATCCCAAGCAAGATCATCGGCAACGGGGATTCTGCTCAATCAGTAGCCACTGACGTCACTGTCCATATATGGACAGCGACGTCAAGGGCTTCCCTGAGCACAGCGCTTAATGTAGCTCTGTGCCTGTGGAGTCCTCGGCGAGCGGAGGAGCTCTGAACTAATTCTGAAGCAGGGAGCTGACGGTTCCCTGCTTCAGAAATGGTTTCAACTGTATCTGTGTCCTGAGTACGCAGATACAGTCGACAGCGGGACATACCCCGCGGCTGCCCGGGATAGCAGCACACCGCCCGGAATTCGGGATTGCCCCGCTGAATCCGGGACGGTTGGGAGGTATGAATACAGATGACACCCACTGCGTATGGACCGGGTTCAGCTCCTGAGCCTGCTCCACACATACACTGGCGACGCGACATCCGCTATACATACAGTATTAATGTTTTTATATATCGCATTGAGTTAAAGAAATTTCACTTGCTTGTATAGTACATGTTGCTTACATTTAGGATGCAGTATGTTTGCCATCTGGATGCAAGCTACAAAATTGTAAAATGGCCTTTGGGTTAAATGAATACTGTTGCCTTTTTTGCATTATTCTTCTTCTTATAAAAAATAGACTCGTATTAATTTTTCCCTATCAATACAATAACAGGGGGCTGTGCAGTGGCGTAGCTATAGGGGTCGCAGCGGTCGCAGTTGCGACCGGGCCCCTAAGCCTGGGGGGCCCACGGGCCCCCGTTGCCATACAGCATTTTTTCTAACTAAATCTTCTGTGCCGTGAAGCCGGCACTTCCGGGTACCATGTGACCGTGTTGTCACGTGACACAGCTTCCAGACAGAGCAGAAGAGTCGGTGCGGAGGACTCCAGGTAAGCTGCAGTGTAATGTAATGTATTGTGTTGTAACGTTATGTATTGTAATGTAATGTAATGTATGTGATGCCTTGTAATGTATTGTGTTGTATGCGGTGGAGAGGGGGGAGCGTTAAATCACAGACCGCCCCCCCCCCTCCTCCTCCACCGCAAACTGCACAATACAGTATAGTACACATGAGTGTATGAGAGCGGGGCTGCGGCTGTGTAATACAGTCACTGCCCCGCTCCTGAGATGTGCGCGCCGTCAGGATGATGTGATGCGGCCGGCGCTGCACTAATGAGCGTCGGCACTGAAGACAGAACATGGTGGGCACGCTACAAAACACCCCCATGTTCTGTCCTCAATGCCTGAACTGCCGCTCATTAGTGCAGCGCCGGCCGCATTTCCACATGCTGACCGCGCGCGCACTTATATCAGGAGCGGGGCAATGGCTGTATTCCACAGCTGCAGCCCCGCTCTATAACGGCGGAGATCAGAGAAACCTCTCATCTCCGCCGCTATTCTCCTGAATGCTGCGATCAAAGCTGACTGCAGCATTCAGGGGAAAATGAGAAGGGGGGATGCCCCTGGATCGCGTCACAGGGAATTCCTGTGATGCGATTAAGGGACATACCATATATGGGCAGACAGCCCAGGGTCTGTTGAAGGACCCCAGGGCTGTCCTACCATATTTCCTGTTGTTAGGGCATACTGAGGTATGTCCTA
Source organism: Rhinoderma darwinii (assembly GCF_050947455.1). NCBI lineage: Eukaryota > Metazoa > Chordata > Amphibia > Anura > Rhinodermatidae > Rhinoderma > Rhinoderma darwinii. The sequence goes on along the minus strand of NC_134687.1, from coordinate 238,975,463 downwards.
ACAACTGCCTGTGTACTATCCGTACACAGGCTAATGTACTGGCGTATAGCTATAGGCCAGTACATTGAAGTTTAAAAATAAAAACAAAGTAATGTTAAATAAGAAAATACACATACACTTTTTTTATAATAAACATTAAAATAAGTCTCAATACATAAAACATACGCATAATCGGTATTGGCGCGCCCGTAATAACCTGCACAACTATTTTTTTGCATCATTTATGATGTGTACTCTGTAAAAAAATAAAATAAAAATTGCTTTCTATCACTTAGGCCCCATTCACACGACCGTGCCCGCAATCAGGGCCCGCGATTGCGGGCACGGCCGGCCGCCGACTGCCACCCGCATTTTCGGGCCGTGCTCCCATACAAAGTATGGGAGAACGGCCCGCAAAATGCAAAAGGACGGACATGTTCCATAATTTTCAGAACATTTCTACGGCACGGACACCCATCCGTAGCGCTACGGAAATGTGTCCGCGCTCAATGAAAGTGAATGGAGGTTATTTACGGTCGTGTGCATGGGGCCTAATTGTGAGGCACGAGGTGCGATGATGAATTTAACCTCCATGTGCCTCACATTAATAGTAATTAACCCCATCATGTACCTCACACATTAACCCATTATGGCTGAGAAACATGATGGGGTTAATTACTATTAATGTGAGGCACATTCAAAATTCATCATCACACCTCGTGCCTCACATCAGAAAATGGAAGAACTTTTTTTTATTTTTTATTACTGTTGGCAAAGTAAACGAAGTATCGGTATCGAAGTCCAAATTTTGGTATCGTGACATCCCTACACTGTGGGTCGCGTCCCCCGGTGTCTTCGTGAGTCACTCACCGAGGTCCCGGTTCCAATCAATGCTGGATCAAGGAGCTGACATCTCCTTGATCCAGCATTCCCTGTGCCGTGAGCGGCTCGACGCAGGCAGGCGGGATGTAGCGACATCATCGCGCCTTCCTGCGCTGAGTCACTCATAGTACACACCGGAGGAGGCGAAGGATCCTCCACTCGACGTGGGAACGGGGATAGGTAAGTAATTATGCACATATGGGGGCATTATACTGTATGGGGGGGCTGATATTGGGGGCAGCTATGGGAGCATTAACTGTGTGGGGGCAGCTATGGGAGCATTAACTGTGTGGGGGCATTATACTATGGGGGCTGTTGGGCAAGGCGTCTGGGCATAGGAGCGCGCAGGGGTCTGATGATGATGGTGGTGCTGGGGAGGGGTAGGGGGGCCCAAGCTGAATTCTTGCACCCGGGCCCATGAGCCTTTAGCTACGCCCCTGGGGCTGTGGCATAGCAACAGACCATGTGACACAAAGTGACCACCATCTTTGTATACCAACGTATACCAGCCTGACAAAGCCCAAAAGGACACTTTTGACCTTCGTCGGGTAAATGCGGATCTATGAATATGTTTGACATATGCGCCGAGAGCTTTCCCCCGATGCATACGACGTACGCTGTAGTGTGAATTCAGCCTAAGTGATAAAAGCAGGAACTTACTGATAGAGAAGCCAATGAGAGAAAACATGATGGTTCTTCGAAAATGAAAAGATCAGTATTTCAGAAAATAAATGGATTATAACAGAAATAAGAATAAGGGATTCTACAGGGTGGGCAACAAAAAAAATTAAACCTGATTCCTTTGTGTGGTTTGTATAGGATAATGCTTATCGGGCCTCATTCATCAAAACTGTCTTACAGTAAGGGTATGTTCACACGCAAACTCAAAAACGTCTGAAAATATGGAGCTGTTTTTAAGGTAAAACAGCTCCTGATTTTCAGAAGTTTTTTAAGCCACTCGCCATTTTCGCTGCATTTTTTACGGTCGTTTTTGGTGCTGTTTTCAATAGTCTATGAAAAACTGCTCCAAAAACGTCCCAAGAAGTGACCTGCACTTCTTTTTCGCGGCCGTTTTGTTAAAAACAGCCCGTCGGAACAGAACGCCGTGTTTCCCATTGAAATCAATGGGCAGATGTTTGGAGGCGTTCTGTTCCTATTTTTCGTACGTTTTTCGGGCATTTACGGACCGAAAAACGGACGAAAAAAGGCAGTGTCAACATACCCTAAAATTGTCTTTGTTGCTTATAGCAACCAATCAGAGCACAGCTTTATTTTATCAGGCAGTTTAAAAAATTAAGATAGCCCATCAAATCCTTCACCTGCGTGAGTGTGACCAACATGCCGTAATCAATTCAACAATGCATTGCGATAGTGGAAGTCTATGTACGCACAGGTTTGTTCGAATAAACACAGGACTGTTTTGCTGGTCAATTTCCGTACCTTCCAGTTTCAGCAAAAAGCAGTATATATGGTTTGATACAGAAGTGGCGTAACACAGGATCCATAGCCGATGCCAAAAAAAATTAAAACCGGTTGTTCAGATACCCATCGTTGTTGCAGAGCTCCAGGAGAGCATTATGAAAAGTCATAAGAAATCAATGCTAAAATGATCCCAGCAGCAGGCGCACTTCTGCAGAATTCGCTTCTCCTGAAGCCATACATAATAAACAGAAGTGTGTTGAGTAATACAATTAGCCACTGGATATGATCCTAGATGGCCATTTGGACCCGTTGCAATATATCATGTTCCATCTAATCGGGTGTGTTAATTCGCAGAACAATAGGTACTGGCACACAGAAAATTCACACGAGCTGCACAAGCAGCCACTTTATGATCTGAATATCAGCATTTGGTGCGCTGTTATGGGTACATGAATTGCGGGCCCAAATAATTTTTAGGAAAATGTGAACACAGCCGTGTAGACATCTTCGAGCAATTCTATGTATAGTTAACTGATCACAAGCGTGAGTATTTTTTCTTTCCACAAGATGGGGCAACTTGATATACGTCACACGCATTCCTGTGCTGAGTTCATGCAGCATTCATAAAATAACCTGCGGCGAGCAAAGGTATTGTGTCCTCCACGGTCACCAGACTTAACATTGTGCAAGTTTTATCTGTGGGGTAACCTGAAGGGTCGGGTTTGTGAAAGTAATCCCCATACAGTGCCCAAACTAAAGCAACAAATTGAAATTCATGTCCAGAGTATCGAACGTGTGGTGTTGCAGAAAGTGTTCCAGAACATGAAAACCATTTCTAGCATTTCCTGTAATGGGTCACTACCTCGTTGTCATCACGCTTGCGTCATTGATTGACAGGGTAAGGCAGCCTGCCAATCAGTGCCTTTCAACGATGCAACGGGGGGGGGGGGCTGTATGTGGGGGTTATTTGTGGGGGCTATATGCGGAGCACTACCTACCAGGGGGGCTGTATGTGGGGGGGCTGTATGTGACGACTATATGTGGAGCATTATTTAAAGGGGGGGCTGTATGTGGGGGCTATATGTGGAGCACTATCTACAGTGGGTGGGGGCTATATGTGGACCACTATCTACAGGGGGGCTATATGTGGGGGCTATATGTGGGGCACTATCTACAGGGGGCAAGTACTGTTCAGTGCTCCACTAAATGTCCCTCATCCTCTTGCACTGCGCAGGGGAAATTGTAAATTTGACTCAGGATGGAGAACACAGAACACAGAATTAGATCTAATTGCCTCCTGGTTTACATGTATTAACTAGGAAGAAGAAGAAGAAGAAGAAGAGGAAGAAGCGTGTTCGTTTTCATGAGGATGCCATATTATGTTACATGAATAAACATAAACCGTAAATAAGGAGGTTGTCCCATTTAGGCAGGCATTCTTGATTTTCACTAAAAGATTCAAAGATGCTGTAAATGATTAAATTATGCCTTAGGGCAGGGGTCTCAAACTCGGCCGGGTAAGTGGGCCACATATAGAAAAAATGTGAAGTTGACGGGCCGCTTTACTTTCAAATTTGATACAATACAAAATTAGTCTTTATCAATTAGTTATTTGAACTACTAGAACAATACTACATTACTATAACAATACTACATTACTATAATACTACATTACTATAAAAATACTACATTACTCTAATATTATACATTACTATAATAATAATACATTACTATAACAATACTACATTACTATAATAATAATAGCGCTAGGTTTAAACTTAATTTCCCCACGTGCTTATTTCAACAATCCAGTTTTACAGTTTAAGTGTCGCTTTATAGATAGTGTCACAGTTCCCTCTGAAGATGTTGCCACAGTGCCCTCTGTAGATGTTGCCACAGTGCCCTCTGTAGATAAGCCACAGTGCCCTCTGTAGATAATGCCACACACCCCTAGATGCTGCCACAGTGTCCCTTGTAGATGCTGCCACAGTGCCTTCTGTAGATGCTGGCACAGTCCCCTCTGTAGATGCTGTCACAGTGCCCTCTGTAGATGCTGCCACAGTGCCCTCTGTAGATAATGCCACACACCCCTTGTAGATAGTGCCTCACACACCCCCAGTAGATAGCTCAATAGGGGCTCCCTCTAGGAGTGGAATCCCCAGCCAGAGCGTTGCCGACGCTTTGACCAGGGATTCCTCTGCTGGGGGAGCCCCTGATGTCACTGTCCATACACAGTGACGTCAGGGGATCCTCCTGGACCGGAATGTTATGTCAGGGGCAACCGCAGAGCCAGTGTCCCAGAGTGGAGTACTAGTATAGGCTCTGCTCCGAAACTCTGGGGAGGCCACTGACATCAGTGTCCATATATGGACAGTGATGTCAGGGGCTTGCCCAGAGCTGGAGTCCTGGAGCAGAGCCACTTCTAGCACTCTGCCTGGGATTCCAGCTCTGCTCCTGACATCACTGTTCATATATGAACAGAGATGTCATGGGCAACCCCAGAGCTGGAGTCCCGGGCAGAGCGCTAGTAGCACTCCTACTGGGACTCCAGCTGTGCTCCTGACACCACTGTCCAGGTCTGGGGAAGCCCCAGACATCGCTGTCCATATATGGACAGTGATGTCAGGGGATTCCACAGAGTCCCGGAGCAGAGCCTATACTAACGCTCTGCCCGGGACTCCGCTCTGGGGAAGACCCTGACAACACTGTCCATATATGGACAGCGATGTCAGGGAATTCCACAGAGTCCCGGAGCTGCACCTATACTAGCGCTCTGTCCGGGACTCCGGCTCTGGGGAAGCCACAGACATCATGTGTCCATATATGGACAGCGATGTCGGGGGATTTCACAGTGTCCTGGAGCAGAGCCTATACTAGCACTCTGCCTAGGACTCCGCTCTGGGGAAGACCCTGATAACACTGTCCATATATGGACAACGATGTCAGGGAATCCCACAGATTTCCAGAGCAGAGCATATACTAGCGGCTCTGTGTCCCGCGGGCCACAGATGACAAATCTGCAGGTGAATAGCGGCCCCATTCATTTGAATGGTCCCATGCACACGACTGTGGTTTCCACGGTCTGTGCATGGCCCAGGAGCCTGGAAGGCAAAACAAACGGACATGTCTTATTACGGCCGTGTTTTGTGGTCCAGGCTCATAGAAATTAATGCACGTGGCCATGTGCACGGCCCACGATTTGCGGGCGGCCGGCGGGTGACAGTCCGCGGCCGTCCGACCCAAAAATCACGGCCGTGCACATGGCTACGGTTGTGTGCATGAGGGTATGTTCACAGTCAGGATTTGCAATAGGAAAATCTGCGGCAGAATTCAGCAGCTGAAACTTGTATTTCTGTTGCGGATTTGCATGTAGATTTGCACGTGGATCAGATTCATTGAAGTTCATTGGAGCTAATACATGGCTTTTTAGCACACTTAAATAATCTTCAGCAGGTTTATTATTAAAGCCATGGCACTGCCATTATTCCATGTAGATTTTTATTGGAGCGTGTGAATGGGGCATAAAAAAAATCCCTATTTGCATGAATTTCTCTCCGGAGTTAGGAGTGGAATCTGGAAATCCGGACAGAATCTGCAATGTGTAAACGTACCCCTACATTTTTGTCACAGATATGCAGCTCACGTATGATGTGTTACTAAGTAATGGCAAACCAGTCTGCAAATTAAACTACATATTCTGTTTAGTATATGCGGCATGCTGAGCTGTACTGTTCCTAAATGCATTTTACATCTACTGCTATTTTCTTTGCAGTGCAACCGTATAGGCAGAGTTAATTTCAGTAGTATTATAAGTATATGCATGATCCATATCTGGTTTTACAGTACAGAGTGTTATTGGTGGCTTATTGTTCCACTGTTGGAGTCCAGATGCCACTCAGAGAGTTCATAAGAGGACAGAATTGTCTCCAGAGAAGTTACGGACAATAATTGTGAGCGGCTGGAAATGGGCAAGCAGTCCATTCCTAAATAGCTGTGATCCAAGATAATAATTGGAGCTCAATAAGAGCTGGCAATGTGTTGATGGACCTCAGTCAAATTACTGTTTGCAGCCTAAATGCTACATCTAGGGGAAATATAATTTTGATACTTTCGTTAACTTTTAAATGAAAAATAATTTTATTTAAATATGAATAAGAAAAGAATATTTAAAAAAAATAATAATAAACCTTTATATAAATGTAAGCTACATTTATTCTAATTACAATTTCTGCTATAAGAGAATTATTTCTCATGCAGCAAAATTTCATATAGCAAGGAAACACAATTTATGAATTTGATATTTAATCGGTATTGATTTTCTGAGTCACTGGCTTTTGCGGCTTGTTATTGGCATGTTACTAATGTGATGGTTTATTTTAGGCCCCATGCACACAGCAGAGTCATGTACACTGAGCCTGGAAGCATACAGAGCTACAGTAAAAGCCCCATGCACTAGAATGGAAGCCATATTATGGCTCTGTACAAAACGTAGCTTTAAGACGGCCGCGTGCATGACGCCTTAGGGTACATGTTTTCATGCATATAGTATGAGGAGTAGTGGTAGACTTTTTGATGTACTCAGTTGATGTCCCATATCTAGTAATGGATTGGACTTTCTTGGACCTACCAGAGAAAATGGTTCTGAGGGTCAAGTCTCAGCAATAGTGAACTGGTCCATGTCCACTTCATGGTAAACTCTTCTGCTATCATTGCACAAACACAGACCAAAGAACTACTGAAATAACCCAATAAAGTGCTAAACTCCAGCAGCATGTGGTCTAACACACTGTCAGCTTCAGAAAGATGTCCTTCGCTGGGTCTAACACACAATGTTGTGGCTGGGCACTATAATAGTGTCAGAATCTGGGCCCAATAGAGGATCTTTAGTCGCTTCGAAAAATTCATTTTTTAACGTTTCGTATTTTGGAATGGATCTTATTGTACAAAAATATTTTACAAATCAGTTTGTTGCATTCCTTATATTGTGGGCAGTGGTACAGACGGTATCAGGTAAGACATGGGCTGAAAAAAGACCCCCTGACTGGCCATAATCAAATACAATAACTTGTTACATTTATTTCTCCTTGTCCTGCGCCCATTTAATGTATGCAGTAACAATGCTTACACTGTCCTTTATTTCCTGTACATTCTCCTATTTGACGGAGCGTAACTCATTTCTGTCTGCCCGCATGCAGAGCTGTGAATGAGTTAATCTCTCTTGTCTGCATGGAGTTTCCCTTTCTCTGCTAAGGCTGTGATCAGTCAACAGCGACTATACCCCTTATTTTCCTGTTAGCCGGGAGCTGGATGGTGTTTCCCTGGAAACGCCATGGATTTGTTCCTATCCTCATTACATCTTCAGCCACTGCTCTGTGGGAGAGAGGGACATCCCTCCCCTTGTATGTGACATTTCCTACTGTAGGATTTGCTCTGCTGGCAATCTGCCGCTGTCATAGCATTAATGCATATGCTATGTGGCCTAGGGGTCACTGGGAAACACACAGGAAGACCGAACGCACGTTAAGACCCCCAAATGAATGAAATATGGACAGTATTCAGTTTCCTTAGAATGCATGACACTCTCTACTTATGTCTATGACTATACTAGGTATGCATTATAGTGCATTGCTAATAACACGAGGATCATTTGCCTTTGTTATTTTATTATACCAGAGCTTAGTTGACTTTGATTTGTCAAAATTGTTGTACTAGTGTTAAAGGGGTTTTTCCATGAAGGACATTTATGGTATACCAATTCGATATGTCATAAATTTGTCATTAGTGAGGGTCCACTGAGAGTCAGTTCAGCAGGCATTGGTCTTCTTACGTGCACCCTTCTTACGTGTACCCTACATTTCCCGTTTAGAAGTTTAATAACTGACCTCCTGATGTGTCCGTCCTTTCCTCTTGGTTCGAGATATCCCGAGATGAGTGGCGCAAGATGACCAGCTTTAAAAAAAAGAACAACTTTTACTCATAACGCCTGAAGTTTTTGTTTTTCAAAGCTGGTCATATCCCGCCGGTCATCCCGGGATATCTTCAACCAAGAGGAAAGGTAAGGAATGCCACATCTTTATTGAAAAAGGGGCATTCTATGAAAGAGTCACACTAAAATTCAGTGAGCTCTTCAGTCACCTCCATCCTACCGCTAATGTTTTCTATTGGGATTGCAAGGCGGTATGCTGGATTATCGGCACCAGTTGGCAATGGGCATCCGCAATGAAATATCCCACTATTGAGAAAAGGTAGCCACATGTTTTTGGCCATGTACTGCATGTGTCTTTTGTGTTTCTTGAGCTGCATATTCAGAAAAACATACACGTATTTGTGTGGGTCTGTGCGCATGTTTTACAATGCTAGTGGCAGTATGGAGCACATGATAAGCACATATATGTATATGTCTGTGTAGTTCAGTGCTGACGGCTATGTGAAGTGATCTCCCAACACAGTACTGTGGCAAAGCAGAACCTGTACTTTCCAAGCAGAACTGTCAATCACACTGACTAAGCTGCAATCCAGCCAACAGAGAATTTAGCAGCGTAAACAATGGGGGCAGCACAACATTGGCCTTTTACAAAATAAGAAAGCATGTTTTTTTTTGTTTTTAATTCAAGAGTAAACTTTATACTTTTATTACAATAATATATATATTTTTGTCAGATATGTTACACTTACTGAAACCCCCCAGCACTATGTTGCTCCATTTAAAGTAATAACTACTACACATCTGTAGGCATATATTTAGAAATACCATTGCATAGTATAAAAGGACAGTTTATAGTAGTGGGATTAATTGTTTAATCCCCAGATTAAAAAAAATTAGAAAGTTTTAACAGAAAGGAAAATAGATTCACTTTACACAATGTAGAAGATGAGGTACAGCATTGAGCTTCTTACCTCCATGGGTGTAGGGTTTGCAGGGGACTGTTTGGGCTGCAGGGACTACAGGGACTGAGAAGAGTTGGACTTTGGTTGTTTGGAGACAAACTGTAAAGGAAGAGCAAGTTCAGAACTGGGGGGCCCTCAAACAGTTCATTGCAACCTTCAGGAAACAGAAACTTTTTAAAACTCACTTACCTTTACATAGTACCCGCTAACACAAAGTTGAATACATAATACTTATAAAAATATACTATCATGTTGAAAATATGCCGTTTTAGCTAGCACAGATATTTCTTTGCACTTAGTACTTACACAACAGATAGTCAGGGCTGATTTTCTAGATTTTAAGTGGCATTTATAGAAACCTTAATTGGACACCAAGTAGCAATATATGCGCAGATCAGCCAAAACTACTACTCACAATGAGTGATTGTAATCTATGACTCACATATGCACACATATGCTTGTAGACAGAAAGCACAGATTGACTCACTCCCAAACACTTGTACTGATAAACATGGAATAGTGAAAACTGAGAAATACAGATGCCTTAAAATGTATCAAAAACTGATACAGACACACAAAAACATACCTTCCCATCTTGTAAAGTGATGGTATATTACTAGGTTATGCCAATACTTTATGATTGGCGGGGGTTTGGCCTCCACAGCGCTGTGACCACATCATTCTCAGGGTCGGTGAAGGTCCCAGAAGTTATTTAACAGACCCCCACCGATCATAAAGTGATGGCATATACTAGTGCTATGCCATCAGTTTAAAAAATGGGAATACCCCTTCAACACCAGTACTGGAGAAACATGCTGACAAGCAATAGATCAACTATTGGTTGCTATATCATGAAGGGCAGACTCACAAGGATAGTTACGAAAATATGTAAGTTTGTGAAAAGAATGGTGACTATAAGTAGTCATATATGGCCTGATATTAAAGCCTAAAAAGATGGTCAGGCTGTGAGTTGGGTTGTGTTAAAGGCGGTAAAAAATGCACAGACAATAGGAAGCACTCAATAGTGCATGTTATATTACTTGAGATAAACATTACTTTTAGGGCCATAAGCGTTGCCCTGCCATTGAGGGGTTTCGTCTGAGGTTTCCGTGGGGTTAACCCCTCAACAGAAAGGCAAGCTGAAACCTTAGCTTCCGTTTCCCTCACAATTGCTCCCGATGGTGATGGAAACGTTGCTAAAGGTTTTCGGTTTGTTACCGTTGTGATAGGGTCCCGTTGTTTTGACGGAATCAATAGCGCAGTCGATTGGCCTATTGATTCCGTCAAAACAATGGATCCCTGTCACAATGGTGACAAACGGAAACACTTAGCAACGTTTCTGTCACCATTGAGATCAATGGTAAGGGAAATGGCAGCTATGGTTTCAGCTTTCCTTTCTGTTGAGGGGTTGACATGACGGAAACCTCCGACGGAACCCCTCAATGGAAGGGCAACATTGATGTGAACACAGCCTTACTTCCTCATAGAAAATGGAAGGATGATCTTTAATGTTTTAGGGTCCAAAGATGGGATGGTCTAGTTGGCATTCAGTCAGCCAGGTCTCATATTATCAATAAGGGTACTATTTGACCTGATTATTTTATGTATTCTATGTCTATAAATTGCAACCGTCATCTCTCTTAAAGAGGCTCTGTAACCACATTATAAATGCCCTATCTTCTACATAATGTAATCGGCGCTGTAATGTAGATCACAGTAGTGCTTTTTTTTTTACTAGATCACTATGTGCAGCCACATACACACACATTAACTTTAATGAAATGTCTTGACAGTAAATAGACATCGCTACCAGCCAGGATGTGATGTCTGTTCACAATACCAAAACACTTCGGTAACGTTTGTGTGATTTACAGCACAGCAAGCGTAATCTCGCTGTAAACTGTCATTTACAGCGTAATCTCGCGAGATTATGTTTGCTATGCTGTAAATCCCACACAAATGTTACCGAAGTGTCGGGATTGTGAATAGACATCCCGTCCTGGCTGGAGGTGATGTCTATTAACTTTCAAGACTCTTCAGTAACATTGGTGTGTGTGTATGTGGCTGCACATAGTGATCTAGCAAGATCACTATGTGCAGAGTAAATGAATGGGGAGAAGTGTATGACGCCGATTGGTCACTGATTGGTTAGCATCATACACTTCTCTCCACAACGCCCACTTGGTCAAAAAGCAAAACACGCCCAGTTGTCTATTAAGAAAGTCATTAGCATAATGCTAAAATCGTTCAAAACTTGGTCAAAAATGATCGTTTTTCGAAATAAAAAACACTGCTGTGATCTACCTTACAGTGCCCATCTCATTATGTAGGAGATAGGGCACTTATAATGTGGTGACAGAGCCTCTTTCAAGTAACTTTATTGTGACTATAGATATTCTGCTCATACAGGTGGCAGGCCCATTATAATAGGGAGCTCTGATAACTGTACTGTAACTGTAGCGAGCTATGCACCTGCGTGAAAATCACATGACCAGGAAAGAATAAAAAAATTTGGGAAGTGAATAATGAGGGATCATGAAAAACTGTGACGTTTCATTACGTAGCCCTCCCTCTCCCCATATAGAACTGACAGCAATTTTAGGCCTCAAAACTGATGACAAATTTATTTTAAGATAAAGAAATTACATTGTGAGCTCTAATGGGGACAAATCTGATTGGAATAATAACACATAGTATTATGACTACAGTTTGACATTCTTGTTCTCATTTTGGCACAAATGGGCACGTTTACACCCAGTCTAGCCCTTATGCACTTGACAAATCAATAATATGGCACCAATAGAACTTTATGAGTACATATTGTATATTGAATGCCTCTGATTTAACACTGAGATACATTGAGGATTTTTGTCTTGTGGATCTTCATGTTAATTTAGCCATGGTCTCTTCCCATGTTGGGAAACGGTGTGCTGCCATACAGTGTACTTGCACTGCTTTGACTGTACATGAGGTCTAAAGTTCCTATTACACGGCCCGATGTGGGCCGATCAACAAGACAAGGAGCAATGATGATGTATGGGGACGAGTGGTCGATACTCCGATCGTTCGGCCCTTATACATTTTCATCATGTCGGTAACACATCTCCCTGTTTACAGGGAGATGTGATGCCGAGAATGATAATATTTTATGTCACCTAAACTATACGATTAGCCGATGAATGATCGGGAACGAATGTTCATATGAACGATCGTTTGCCTGATCATTGGCCATGTAATAGGCCTTTAGTTCTACCAACTCTATATTACATATTATAATGTTGTCAGAAAGTAATAGAATCTGGCAACCAGTGAGTTAGCTCTATTGTTAAAGGCAGTTAAGTGGTTAAAACTCCACTTCCATAGCAATGTACTTCAGCAGCTCTTATCATGTTAATTATTACATACAGGCGGCCTCTAATTAGCTGCTTTTCTGCCCTGTTCTGTCCGCTGTCCAAACACCTCTTGTGTAAGGTTACAAAACACATTAAATCCATTTACTGCTATAGCTCTCTTTCTACTATTGAATCGCATAATTTTTTTTTCGATTATTGAGTTTATTGTGTGCACCAGATCAAGGTCCATTCACACGTTGCATTTTTTGGATACGTTTTTTTCCAGCACCTCGACCACAACGTGTGAATGGACCGTTATAGGCTTGTTGCTGGTGCCTCTTAGGACAGGACTATACCTAGACTTTTTCTAGTGCTACAGATTAATTTTAACTCTTGAATGACAGCTGCAGTCCACAAGATTGGCAGCAACTTAATTGTAATGGCAGGAAGGAGGTGAAGGGAAAGTGAGCCCTAATCTACCCACCGCCCTGTCCCTGCCTACTTGCAACGACCCGCCCTAGGCGACGAGGTACAACTGGGCGGCGGTCCCTACGCTGGCTAAGTGCACAGGAAGACAAACAGGGAACACGCAAGGGAAGGGGCAGTAGCCACGGAACGCCACGAGGAAACGGGGCGGCGAACGAACAGTCAGGACCAGGACGAAGTGAGTACACCCGAGCGGGCACGGAGACAGAAGCAAGCCAGGGGCAAAGCAAAGCAGGGCAAGCAGAACTGCAGCAAGGCAGAAGCACGGCAGAAGCAGGCTGGAGCAAGCAGCAGTGGGGCCAGGAATCCAAAAGAATTACAAGCACTGAGGGAGAGCACAGGGCAGGTAATAAAGGGCAGGGGGCGGAGCTAACTCCGACAGGCCAGGCCGCGATAGGCTCTCCCACTCCTGAGCCTGCCACCCTGGTTGGTGGGAGATGGTGTCAGTCGAACAGGTCTGGCCTCAGGTGTGGATTGATTAATCCCAGGAGTATAGCTAGATGAAGTACCTGGCAGATCCCTAACAGTACTCCCCCTTTTATGAGGGGCCACCGGACCCTTACTAAGGGGACCCGGTTTAGTGGGGAAGAGGAGGTGGAACCTCCTGATCAATACCCCAGCGTGAACATCACGGGCAGGTACCCAAGTCCTCTCCTCCGGCCCGTATCCTCTCCAATGGACCAGGTACTGGAGGGAGCCCTGGACCATCCTACTGTCCATAATCTTGGCCACCTCGAATTCCACCCCCTCAGGGGTGAGAACGGGAACAGGAGGTATCCTCGAGGGGGACCAGGACGGGGAGCAGCGTTTAAGGAGGGAGGCATGGAAGACGTCATGTATGCGAAAGGATGGGGGGAGCTCCAGACGGAAGGATACAGGGTTGAGGACTTCAATGATCTTATAAGGTCCAATAAATCGGGGAGCAAACTTCCTGGACGGGACCTTAAGGCGCAAGTTCCTGGACGACAACCAGACCAAATCCCCGACGACAAACCGGGGGTTAGCAGAACGTCTACTATCCGGCTGAATCTTTTGTGCGCTCTGGGACGCCTCTAGGTTCTTCTGAACCTGGGCCCAGACAGTGCACAGTTCCCGATGAACCTCCTCTACCTCAGGATTATTGGAACAACCAGGGGAGACGGAGGAGAACCTTGGGTTAAACCCGAAATTACAGAAAAACGGGGAGACCCCTGACGAGTTACTGACCCGGTTATTCAGGGAAAATTCAGCAAGGGGAAGGAATGAGACCCAATCGAATTGACAGTCAGAGATGAAGCACCTTAAATATTGTTCCAGGGATTGGTTGGTCCTTTCCGTTTGGCCATTAGTTTCGGGATGGAAGGCGGAGGAGAAGGACAGATCAATCTCCAACTTTTTACAAAAAGCTCTCCAAAATAAGGAAACAAATTGTACCCCTCTGTCAGAAACGATATTGACTGGGGCCCCATGGAGACGCAGGATGTGTTTCACAAACAAAGAAGCTAACGTCTTGGCGTTAGGTAGCTTCTTAAGGGGCACAAAGTGGCACATCTTGCTGAAGCGGTCGACTACCACCAACACCACCGACTTGCCCTGAGATGGAGGCAAATCGGTGATAAAATCCATGGAGATATGGGTCCAAGGTCTCTGGGGAATGGGCAAGGAACGTAGTAGGCCCGCAGGTCGGGACCTAGGGGTTTTGGACCTAGCGCAAACCTCACAAGCGGCGACGTAAGCCCTAACATCTTTAGGCAACCCAGGCCACCAATAGTTTCTGGTAATGAGGTGTTTGGTGCCCAAGATGCCAGGATGACCAGATAGAGCGGAGTCATGGTTTTCCCTGAGTACCCTCAGCCGGTATTGCAGGGGAACAAACAGTTTGTCCCCAGGGACGTTCCCGGGAGCTGCACCCTGATCAGCCGCGATATCAGAAGCTAAATCAGAATCCGTGGCAGAGACGATTATACCAGGGGGTAAAATACAAGCAGGATCCTTCTTAATATTCTTGGACCCAGCCCTATAGGTAACCAAGAAATTAAATCTGGTAAAGAATAGTGCCCACCGAGCTTGTCTAGGATTAAGCCTCCGGGCCGATTCTAGGAAAACCAGATTCTTGTGATCCGTAAGGACCGTTACCTGGTGTCTGGCCCCCTCCAGGAAGTGCCGCCACTCCTCAAAGGCCCATTTAATGGCTAGAAGTTCGCGGTTGCCAATATCATAGTTACTCTCCGTGGGCGAAAACTTCCTAGAGAAGTAAGCACAGGGGCGGAGATGGGTGAGGGAGCTGGTACCCTGGGACAAGACGGCCCCCACTCCCACCTCGGAAGCGTCAACCTCCACAATAAATGGCTCCTCTTGGTTGGGCTGAATCAGCACGGGGGCCGAGATAAAGCACTTCTTGAGAGTCTCAAAGGCCTGGACGGCCTCAGGGGGCCAATGGAGGACATCGGCACCCTTGCGGGTAAGGTCCGTAAGAGGCTTAGCGACGACCGAGAAGTTGGCAATAAATCTCCTGTAATAGTTGGCGAACCCTAAAAAACACTGTAACGCCTTAAGGGAGGCAGGTTGGACCCATTCCGCCACAGCTTGAACCTTGGCAGGGTCCATGCGGAATTCATGAGGAGAAAGGATTTGCCCTAAAAATGGTATCTCCTGTACCCCAAAGACACATTTTTCAGTCTTAGCAAACAGATTATTCTCCCGAAGGACCTGGAGCACCTTCCTGACATGCTCCACGTGGGAGGACCAGTCCTTGGAAAACACCAGTATGTCATCAAGGTACACAACAAGAAAATTACCCAGGTACTCTCTCAGGATTTCATTAATAAAATTCTGGAAGACAGCAGGGGCATTACACAACCCAAAGGGCATGACCAGGTATTCGAAATGACCCTCGGGTGTGTTGAACGCAGTTTTCCACTCATCCCCCTCTTTGATGCGGATAAGGTTATATGCCCCCCGTAGATCGAACTTAGAAAACCATTGGGCTCCCTGAACCTGATTAAAAAGATCCGGAATCAAAGGAAGTGGGTACTGGTTCCTTACGGTGACCTTATTCAGGTTACGATAATCAATGCACGGCCTAAGACCACCATCCTTCTTCCCCACGAAGAAGAAGCCAGCACCTACAGGAGAAGTCGAGGGGCGAATGAAACCCTTGGCCAGGCATTCTTGGATATACACCCTCATCGCTTCACGTTCAGGACATGAAAGATTAAATATCCTACCCTTAGGAAGCTTGGCACCAGGCACCAAATCGATAGCGCAATCGTAATCTCTATGGGGGGGCAACACCTCGGAGGCCTCCTTAGAAAACACATCGGCGAAGTCCTGAACAAACTCAGGAAGCGTGTTTACCTCCTCCCGGGGAGAAATAGAGTTAATGGAAAGACATGACATAAGACATTCATTACCCCATTTGGTGAGATCCCCAGTATTCCAATCAAATGTGGGATTATGCAACTGCAACCAGGGAAGGCCTAAAACCAGATCAGACGATAATCCCTGCATCACCAGTACAGAGCACTGCTCCAAATGCATGGAGCCAACCAGGAGTTCAAAAACAGGAGTATGCTGAGTAAAATAACCATTAGCAAGGGGGGTTGAGTCGATTCCTACTACAGGGATAGGATAAGGTAAATCAATACAAGGCATCTTTAGAGACATAGCAAATTCCACAGACATGATATTAGCAGATGAGCCAGAATCCACGAAAGCACTGCCCGTGGCAGACCGGCCAGCAAACGAGACCTGAAAGGGAAGCAAAATTTTATTGCGTTTCACATTAACGGGAAATACCTGTGCGCCCAAGTGACCTCCCCGATGATCACTTAGGCGCGGAAGTTTTCCGGCTTCTTATTCTTGCGCCTGGGACAGGTGTTCAGTAGATGCTTGTCGTCCCCACAGTAGAAGCAGAGACCATTCATTCTGCGAAACTCCCTACGTTGTCGAGGGGACATGGAGGCCCCGAGTTGCATAGGTACCTCCGAGTCCTCCGTGGAGGGGCGAGGAGACGGGACCTCGGGGGGGATCGCAGAAAAGTCAGAGGGGAGCACACTGAAGCGTTCTAGCTGACGTTCCCTGAGACGTCGGTCAAGTCGTACTGCTAGGGCCATAACCTGGTCAAGGGAGTCAGGCGAGGGGTAGCTAACCAGCAGATCCTTCAGGGCGTCAGATAATCCTAACCTAAACTGGCACCTTAGGGCCGGATCGTTCCACTGAGAAGCTACGCACCACTTCCTAAAATCAGAACAGTATTCCTCAACCGGTCTCCTACCCTGACGTAAGGTCACCAGCTGACTCTCGGCTAAAGCAGTCCTGTCAGTCTCGTCGTAAATGAGTCCGAGGGCAGAGAAAAAACGATCAACAGAGGAAAGTTCAGGGGCGTCAGGAGCCAAGGAGAAGGCCCACTCTTGGGGCCCTTCCTGGAGTCGGGATATGATGATACCCACCCGCTGGTTCTCGGAACCTGAGGAGTGGGGCTTTAGGCGGAAATACAGTCTGCAACTCTCCCGGAAGGAGAGAAACGTCTTACGGTCCCCTGAAAACCGGTCAGGTAACTTGAGGTCGGGTTCTAGAGGTGAGGTGAGGGGTACTACTAAAGCAGCGTCACCCTGATTGACCCTTTGGGCCAGGGCCTGGACCTGTAGGGAGAGGCCCTGCATCTGCTGGGTCAGGGTCTCAAGGGGGTCCATGACAGCGTCAGCGTAGGAGAAATGGTAGACTAGGTAAGGGCTTGTAATTATGTAATGGCAGGAAGGAGGTGAAGGGAAAGTGAGCCCTAATCTACCCACCGCCCTGTCCCTGCCTACTTGCAACGACCCGCCCTAGGCGACGAGGTACAACTGGGCGGCGGTCCCTACGCTGGCTAAGTGCACAGGAAGACAAACAGGGAACACGCAAGGGAAGGGGCAGTAGCCACGGAACGCCACGAGGAAACGGGGCGGCGAACGAACAGTCAGGACCAGGACGAAGTGAGTACACCCGAGCGGGCACGGAGACAGAAGCAAGCCAGGGGCAAAGCAAAGCAGGGCAAGCAGAACTGCAGCAAGGCAGAAGCACGGCAGAAGCAGGCTGGAGCAAGCAGCAGTGGGGCCAGGAATCCAAAAGAATTACAAGCACTGAGGGAGAGCACAGGGCAGGTAATAAAGGGCAGGGGGCGGAGCTAACTCCGACAGGCCAGGCCGCGATAGGCTCTCCCACTCCTGAGCCTGCCACCCTGGTTGGTGGGAGATGGTGTCAGTCGAACAGGTCTGGCCTCAGGTGTGGATTGATTAATCCCAGGAGTATAGCTAGATGAAGTACCTGGCAGATCCCTAACATTAATGTAGTTATTTGGACTGCAGCTGTAGCTCAATAGCTAAAATTATTAATAGCAGTACCAAAAGTGTAGGTGCTGCCCTGGCCTTAGGTTTTTGAGAATGAGAAAAGGTTACATATCAATGAAAAGCCAATTGCTTGGTTTGTACAAATCAAACATGTTCACTTCTATAAGAGGAAAAGAAAAAGAAAAAAGAAAAACAATGTGTAGCAAACAGAAGACAAAAGACAACAATGTGTAGACAATTTTGTGTAGGAAAATATATATATTTTTTCATCATACAAATGCACTTAAAGTGGCTCTGTGACCAGTTTATTAATTCCCTATCTCCTAACTAATCTAATAGGCGCTATGATGCTCATAACTAGTGTGATTTGTTTTTAAAAAAACCTTTATTATTTGCAAAGTTATGAGCATTTTTCTACATATGGTAATGTGGCTCTTGTAGCCAAATAGGAGGTGACTCTTTCTTTTCACTCTGGACGGTGTAATGTTTTCTGTATGACGCTGTCAAATCCTCATACAGCTTCTCCCCCTTCCCTGCCCAGCAACACAGCGTGATCATATAGTATACAGCTTCCATTCCTGACTGTGTTTTCAACTGGTGATATCAGCTAGAACTGAATCTCCTCTTTCATATGCCACCAAAAACGCTGTTCTAGGTGGTCCAGAGCGCGAGATATTGCTGTTTGATGTGATCCCCCTTCCTTCCAGCCTCAGTCTCTCACACTGTGTGAAGCAGCTTCATGATGATAGGACAGCATCAGAGGCTGTGAGGTAGCGCCACCTCAGGAGTATCGCTGGTGTAGATACCCACTTGTCTAATAAAGGCTCATTTGCATATTTAGAAAAAATGTTTAAAATAATAAACATTTTGGGACACAATTTTCACTAGCATTATCCTTGTGACAGCGCCTATCAGATTAGCTAAGAGATAGGACATTACTAAACTAGTGACAGATCCTCTTTAACTACCTATGGAGCTCCCTTTATTACTAAACGATAAGATCTGGTATCATAGTAACAGTGATACATTTAGCCAAATAACCCCCTAAAGAATCTTTGATCTGAAGTGACAAGCGGTGGAACTCCAGGCTTTCCGGAGAGGCGGTGTGTGAGATTTGTAAAGGTGGTGTTTGCTATTAGGCTAGGTTATAAATGGAGGGGTGTTTTCCGGCTGGAAGATTCTGTCTCCATGGTAACCCCATCAGTACCACTGCAGTAAGATCCCCTTTCACTGTGAGGTTTATAAAAGGAGTTAGACAAGGATACCGCTTAAGTCCTTCAATAGTAGAATGATGGCATTAAAATAATCTGCTAAAAACAATAGTTAAGGCATCTGACTCTAGTGCTGTGCAACAAATGCCTATTATTTTGTGATTAAACAAATACAGACTCGTGCGTGCACTAACACAGGGCTGATCTGTGCCCACATCAGGCATATCATGGCAAAGAATGTGAAGTGATACTAGGCGTCACTATGGTGGGATGACTAATATTCTGCTCTCTAAAGGTAAAGATAAACAATGCTTTGTGTATACACTTATTATGTAAACGTAAGGCTTCGTTCACATCCGCGTTCAGTGTTTCCGCTGTTCTGCTCTGTCATAGGGGCAGAGCAATGAGAATACCGGAAGCGCCAGGTTCATTAAGTAAAACGGAATGGGTTCCGTCAGGCGCCGGGATACTAACAGCGCCTGGTGGAACCCATTCCGTTTTACCTAACGGAGCCTCCAGTACAGACGTGAACATAGCTTTATGTGTCTATAGGCTCCAGCATTGGAAACACATCTCCGCACATGTATACATCCTGTTACACTGACAACTTATATAATATCAACATACATATAACCTATACAATGATATGATAGGACATTAAAGCTGGCTATAGACATCTATGGTACTAAAAAAATGTGTTTACAACCAATGGGAAATTGCCCCGTCAATTGTAGCGTTTACTATATTAGCGGCCAAGAAAAGTATATATCGGGCAATAGCATTCGGATTGCAAAACAAAAAAGTAAAAATGACAACGCTCATTGTGGAAAAACCTTTACATCTATGGCCAGCTTAAGATCCTTTGCTGCACATGAGTGAACTATACTGATACTACCACTTGTAAACATCCATGGAAAAACGACAACAGCAATTCCAAAAATGGCCTAGATCTGGACAACACTACTCAACATCCTGTGAAAAGGTAAATACAGATTTTTGTCCTACAGGCATCATGCACACGACAGTAGTTTTGCGGCCGTATACTATCTGCAATTGCGGATAGTATAAAACCCATGCTAACCTATGGGCCAATGCACATGACCGTGGTTTCCACGGTTCATGCATTGCCCGGAGCCCGGACCGCAAAAAAGATAGGAAATTGAAATGAATGCACATTTTGTGTGTGCACGATCCGTGATTGCGGATGGTCCACGGATGACACTCCGCTGCCTGTCTGTGCCGTAATCCCGGACTGTGCACATAGCTACTGCAGTGTGCAGGAGGCCTTAATCTTGAATATCGTTGCGTTTTACTATGAAGTATACACCTTTTACCATTTCTGATGCACAAAAGGAACATAATATTCAGCATTCATCCATTGTTTCTTCATTTGCTTATCCTGCATGCCATTCAATAGCCTTTCTTATGCATTTCTAAACTATGGAAACCATCAAGCAATAGGAAATAATGATACAGAATAAATGTCAGTTTGCGATTAAGAGAGACATGCTACAACTAGGCTGTCTAGATGGATATGTTCATTTTTATTCTCTGGTATTGCTAGAAAAAACGTTGCTGACTATATTTGTCAACTAATAACTAATAACTTATTCAAATGAGTTGCATGCAAAGTAAAATTTAGAAACCGATTTTATAATGTATAAAAATACATAAACTCATCCTTTCTTTAAAAATAAACTATTCAATCTATCTAATTGTGTATTCGACTTTTTTTTGTTTTAACAAACTAGCAAGTTAAAAAAAAGTTGGAAATTTACTTATTCTATTATTTATACTGTTTACAATGAGAGATTTAAGTCAGTTTGACAGCAACCAAGCATAAGAAAAATTAGAGTAGAATAAACTTCAAATCAAAATGGATTTACACAGGGGAACTGCGGCGTCATCATGCCTTGGTGGTTAATGATTTAACCATTGTAGTCGAGCATAATTTCCATTCACTTGGCGCTACTGCTGCTTTAACAGCCAAGTCCTAGTGAATGTTGCACCTTGATGCAGCTCTGCAGATGTGCTGAGGACGCATTGTGCAACTCAATGCATTCTTAAGGGATGCGTTGTCATGTACCACATCCTATAGCAAGACTCAAGTGGCCTTAAAGCTGCTACAGCTTGTAAGTAGCCAACTTTCATCATCTTATACAACTAATAAGTCGCTAGTCTAGCTTCTATTCGCAGAACATTTAATAGCTGTCTTGTTTATTTAGGTAACGGTTAGGCTGGATTCACATGAGCACATTACGTCCATAATGGACGGAACGTATTTCGGCCACAAGTCCCGGACCGAACACACTAAAGGGAGCCGGGCTCCTAGCATCGTAGTTATGTACGACGCTAGGAGTCCCTGCCTCTCCGTGGAACTACTGTCCTATACTGAAAACATGATTACAGTACGGGACAGTTGTCCGGCAGCGAGGCAGGGACTCCTAGCGTCGTACATAACTATGATGCTAGGAGCCCGGCTCCCTGCAGTGTGTTCGGTCCGGGACTTGTGGCCGAAATACGTTCCGTCCATTACGGACGTAATGTGCTCGTGCGAATCCAGCCTTATAGTTGTACTATCCAAAACAATTCATCTACACAGTTAAATTCATCAGTAAATGTTGTCAATTCCTCAGCAATGAAATATTGCACAAGCGCACTATGGCATTACAATAGTCCCCCATCATTCATCGGTGGTCTCTTCTGTACATCAGTTTTTATTTTACTTTCTAACATGTTGCTACTACCTTAACTTATGACAATGTCCATGGTGGTCCCAAGTGTTCCCCCCTCATCCATGTATGGCAAGGATCAACACTTACTTTTCATGTATCAGATATTGCGTAGCACATTGAAATACAACCTTACTTTGGGGATCTAGTGCGTAAGTTAACCATATCATTTCTTTTCATTGATGGACAGAGATAGGCTACTGCCTACCGATTTCCAGTATCATTCAATATAATGCGATACCTTAATGTTGTTGACATGCAGCCACTGCCATTCACAGGAAAACATGCTTTTTCCCAACAGGTCTCTATTACAGCTAGATTTTCTATTATTATATAGTATTACTTACAGTCATGCATTCACTCATGTCACAGGTAGATAGATGCTACGGTAGGCTTCAACAGCTGTTTCAGCCATTTCCCAAAAGCACTCCCGAAATACCATGAACCTCTCCGAATCTGTCTATTAATTCATTGATTCCAACCCCCAGGAAATTGCAGACATATGCAGATACTCACTCTAATGTCAATGACGGGATTTTCAGTTTTTCTCTCCTGGATTTCATGGCTGTTGACAGATGAATCGTGCTGTAGTGTGTTTCTCACTCTCGCTGTCTTCTCTTTCCCTTATGTTATCAGCACAGCCAGAGATAATAAGTGTACAAGGCACAGCTGGCCATAGGGAGGGAGGGAGAAGAGGGAAGGAGGGCGGGAGCATGTGTGTAAAGACTGTGTAATGCAAATTTACAGAGTGCTCTCTGTATATGGGTCATCCCATCAATGGCTCTTCTGGCTGGAATAAGATAACCCCCTTGTGCAGAAGCTTCATACGGCACAAGCAAGTTTCTGGCAAGTGGACGGACATTTTCAGATTAGTCAATTATGGTTATATAATGAGTTATGAGCTGTTCATGGCATAATATTAGGAAAGAGAGCAAAAAACCACGGCGCCACTTGGTGTGGATCAAAGGAGATGGAGGTGAGGAATAAAGGAGATATATATGCTCACCGTGAGGTTAGGAGAGTTGAATTGAGGGGTCCACGGGATAGCTGCTGCCAGATCCGAGCCGGTTACCGAGGTGACCGCTTGGGTACGATAAATGCAGGAAAGAACAAATGGGATCTATGTTGGCGCTGCTGCGTGGTGTGGACAAGGTAAGATCCAAAAGACCAGTTTATGTAAACTGTTTTATTGCTAAATTTGCAACGCGTTTCAACGCCGAACTGGCGTTTTCGTCAGGCATAAGGGATACAGAAAGAAAGAGACATGTTTATATACAGACATGAGGCCATCTGGTTAGGGCCAGTTCAGACTGATCAATTAGGTAAAAAAAACGCGAAATCGGGCGGGTCAAAGTTCAAAGGGAAGGATCTATTACAATAGCAGTTATTAAAAGTTTTAATATAAACACATAAATAAACAAATAAAAGTCTATACGTAATAAAAGACGTGGTGTCACGTCCGTGAATGATTTTGGAGCGATATAAAGGGGTGGATAAAAACGTTGTGTCGTGTCTAGGGGACAGCAACATTTGGTTGCTTGAATCGTTAGCTGGTGTCATCGGGAGAGGAAGGTGAGCAAGTCGTATCTGATTTTTATTATTGTTTGTTAAGTCATAAGAATGTTAGTTATGTTTGAGACGTGAACGATTCTATCTGGTGGTTATGCTGTTTACACGTTGCCAAGGAGACCAACTATGTTACGGAAGCCGATGCGGTCCAAAAGGAAATGGAACGCACGGTGAACCGCATAACGCGAGGGATCGCTGGGCTGCTCAGAAGGGACAATGAACAGGGAGAGTATCTGCCAAAAAGAAGAGAGGGACGGGGGGTGAGTATAAATGAAGAACCATAAGTGGATATAGACAAAATGCCTTGATTAGTATGATGATTTGTTAAATGTAAATGTTAGTTTGACGGAGCACCGAACAATATTAAAGGGTAAGGATGACTTTGTTAAGGTGGTCGGAACAGCGCCTATATTCTTTAATCTTAATTGTTGGTTCGGGTATTTTTAGTGAATAAATGCATGACTTATGGATTTACTTTAGAAGTGGGAGTTTTTATCAAAAAGCGTTAAATGTATTTTGGTTTTGTGTGTGAAGAAACCGCAAATGTAAAAATAGTTTGTTATATAGTTGTTACTAGAAGGCAAGGGTCTTTCCTGCATTTATGGCATAATATTACATTGTTTAACTGAATGCCAGTCTCCTGTAAATACAGTGCCCACCATATACAAGAGACAGTATTCAGCACAGTTCATGTGTTTTTACTTGCTGGGGACAACTTTCAGTTTATTAGTTCATGCAGTACTGTATATAATGCATGTACACTACCGGTCAAAAGTTTTAGAGCACCTCAATTTTTCCAGTTTTTATTGATATTTACACAGTTTAATGTCTCAAATGTACTTTGAAATTAAAGCATAGAAGAAATAAACAAGTTAAGATGAATAAAAATAACTATGTTTAAAAAAATTTAATCTAGATTTCTGACTCTTCAAAGTAGCCACCTCTGGCTGATATAACAGCTCTACACAATCGAGGCATTCTTTCTACAATTTCATTCTGATATTGTTCAGAAATTTCTTCCCAACATTGTTGCAACAAATGTGCTGCACTTGTAGGCTGCTTTGATTTCACCTTTCTGTCCAGTTCATCCCAAACAACCTCAATGGGGTTTAAAGAGGCTCTGTCACCAGATTTTGCAACCCCTATCTGCTATTGCAGCAGATCGGCGCTGCAATGTAGATTACAGTAACGTTTTTATTTTTTAAAAACGAGCGTTTTTGGCCAAGTTATGACCATTTTTGTATTTATGCAAATGAGGCTTGTGACGTCACTCACTTCCTGCCCCAGGTCCTGCATCGTGTCGGCCACATCGGCACCAGAGGCTACAGTTGATTCTGCAGCAGCATCAGCGTTTGCAGATAAGTAGCTACATCGACTTACCTGCAAACGCCGATGCTGCTGCAGAATCAACTGTAGCCTCTGGTGCCGATGTGTCCTCGCTCGTCCGACACGATGCAGGACCTGTGAGTGACGACACAGCGTGATCTCTCGGGAACACGGCTGTGTCTGCACTGCCAGAAGCTGGGCGTTCTGAAGAGAAGTGGATGATACTTCTCGTCAGAACGCCCAGCTAGTAAAAGTAGTAAAAACGCCCCGATGTACGCACATAATACACGCCCACTTGGACTTTTACTTTAAACACGCCCACTTGGACTTTTGCAATCCTCATTTGCATAAATACAAAAATGGTCATAACTTGGCCAAAAATGCTCGTTTTTAAAAAATAAAAACGTTACTGTAATCTACATTGCAGCGCCGATATGCTGCAATAGCAGATAGTGGTTGCAAAATCTGGTGACAGAGCCTCTTTAAGTCTGGAGACAGTGCAGGCCATTCCATCCTTTAAAACCTACCGGCTTCTTATTGTCTTCTTAGATAGTTCTGATATAACTTAGATGTTTTAGATCATTGTCTTGCTGTAATGTGAACCACTTACCAAGTAGACGTACACCAGAGGGTATTGCAAGGCGCATCAAAATGCTGTGGGAGCCCTTTTTGTCCAGTGTGTCAGTAACCCTGTGCAAGTTGCCAACTCTGGATCCAGCAAAAGAGCCCCAGACTATCACACTTCCTCCTCCATGTTTGATAGTTAGTGTCACACACTGAGGAAGAATCCCTTCACGTACTCGTCAACGTACAAAAACCCTGCGTGATGTACCAAAGAAGTAAAATTTTGATTCATCACTCCATAAGACCTTCTTCCACACTTCAGTAGTCCACTGAAGGTGCTGCTTGGCCCAGGCAAGTCTTTTTCTTTAATTTTGCAATCTTACAGCGGCTTTCTTACTGATACTTGACCTGCCAAACCTGCAGATAGAAGTCTTCTCTTCATAGTTGAAATTGAAAGGTGTATATTTTCTGCTGCATTAAGCTGGGCTTTAAGATTTTGTGCTGTGAGGCGCCAATCACACAAACTGTTAACTCTCAAAAACTTGCCATCTAATTTTGTAGTGGCCTTTGTCTTCCAGATCTCTTTCTGTCGGAGTTTCCACCAGTTTCCAGGTGCCTTTTGATGATATAGGAAACTGTACTAACTGCCATGTGGTGTACAACCTATACTATATGGACAAAAGTATTGGGACACACCTCTTAATCATTAAATTCAGGTGTTTCAATTAGTTCCATTGCCACAGGTGTATAAAATCAAGCCCCTAGCCATGCAGTCTGCCTTTAGAAACACTTGTGATAAAATGGGTCATTCTAAAGAGCTCACTGAATTCCAGTGTGGTACTGTAATAGGATGCCACCATTGCAACAAGTCAGTATTTGAAATTTATTTTCTCCTAGCTATTCCACGATCAAATGTGAGTGTTATTATTACAAAGTGGAAGCGTTTCGGAAACCACAAAAACTCAGCCAAGACCCCGTAAAGAGTGGGGTCACCGAGTGCTGAGGGGCCATGTACATAAAAGTCACCAACACTCTGCTGACTCAATAACTTCAGAATTCCAAACCTCCTCTGGCATTAACATTCACAGAAAAACTGTGCACTGGGAGCTCCATGGCATGGGTTTTCATGGCCGAGAAGCTACATTCAAGCCCCATATCACCAAGCACAATGCCAAGTGTCGAATGAAGTGGTGTAAAGCACGCCGCCACTGGACTCTGAAGCAGTGGAAATGTGCTCTGTGGGGTGATGAATCACATTTCTCTATCTGGCAGTCTGACGGACTAGTCTGGGTTTGGTGAATGACAGGAGAGCATTACCTGCCTGACTGCATTGTGCCAACTGTAAAGTTAGGTGGAGGAGGGATAATGCTATAGGGTTATTTTTCAGGGGTTGGCCTAGGTCTCTTAGTTCCAGTGAAGGAAAATCTTACTACTTTAGCAAACCAAGACATTTTGGACAATTGTATGCTTCCAGCTTTGTTTGAACATTTTGGGGAAGGCCCTTTTCTGTTCCAGCATGACTGTGCCCCAGCGCACAAAACAAGGTCCATAAAGACATGGTTGGGTGAGTTTGGTGTGGAAGAACGTGACTGGCCGCACAGAGTTCTAACCTCCATCCCATCTAACACCATTGGCATTAACTAGAACAGAGATTATGAGCCAGGCCCTCTTGTCCAACATCAGGGTCTGATCTGGTCTGAATGGGCAAAAAAATCTCACAGACACACCCAAAATCTTGTAGAAAGCCTTTCCAGAAGAGTGAAAGCTGTTTTAGCTGCAAAGGGGGAACCAACTTCATATTGATGGCCTATGGGTTAAGAATAGGATGTCAGGTAGGAGAAGTGAATAACATTAATTATCTTATTAGAATGGCATCTTTCAAGCGGTGGGATGTATTAGGCAGCAAGTGAACAATCAGTTCTGAAGTTTTGTCAAGAGGAACAGACGCTGCAGCTGGATTCTTAGCTACATAGCTCATACTTCTGTATAATCTCCCCCATGCTGCTGCTTATATATATATATATATATATATATATATATATATATATACAGTGAAGGAAATAAGTATTTGATCCCTTGCTGATTTTGTAAGTTTGCCCACTGTCAAAGACATGAACAGTCTAGAATTTTTAGGCTAGGTTAATTTTACCAGTGAGAGATAGATTATATAAAAAAAAAAAAAACAGAAAATCACATAGTCAAAATTATATATATTTATTTTCATTGTGCACGGAGAAATAAGTATTTGATCCCTTTTGCAAACAAAACGTAATACTTGGTGGCAAAACCCTTGTTGGCAAGCACAGCAGTCAGACATTTTTTGTAGTTGATGATGAGGTTTGCACACATGTTAGATGGAATTTTGGCCCACTCCTCTTTGCAGATCATCTGTAAATCATTAAGATTTCGAGGCTGTCGCTTGGCAACTCGGATCTTCAGCTCCCTCCATAAGTTTTCGATGGGATTAAGGTCTGGAGACTGGCTAGGCCACTCCATGACCTTAATGTGCTTCTTTTTGAGGCACTCCTTTGTTGCCTTGGCTGTATGTTTCGGGTCATTGTCGTGCTGGAAGACCCAGCCACGAGCCATTTTTAATGTCCTGGTGGAGGGAAGGAGGTTGCCACTCAGGATTTGACGGTACATGGCTCCATCCATTCTCCCATTGATGCAGTAAAGTAGTCCTGTGCCCTTAGCAGAGAAACACCCCCAAAACATAATGTTTCCACCTCCATGCTTGACAGTGGGGACGGTGTTCTTTGGGTCATAGGCAGCATTTCTCTTCCTCCAAAAACGGCGAGTTGAGTTAATGCCAAAGAGCTCAATTTTAGTCTCATCTGACCACAGCACCTTCTCCCAATCACTCTCAGAATCATCCAGATGTTCATTTGCAAACTTCAGACGGGCCTGTACATGCGCCTTCTTGAGCAGGGGGACCTTGCGGGCACTGCAGGGTTTTAATCCATTACGGCGTAATGTGTTACCAATGGTTTTCTTGGAGACTGTGGTCCCAGCTGCCTTGAGATCATTAACAAGTTCCCCCCGTGTAGTTTTCGGCTGAGCTCTCACCTTCCTCAGGATCAAGGATACCCCACGAGGTGAGATTTTGCATGGAGCCCCAGATCGATGTCGATTGACAGTCATTTTATATGTCTTCCATTTTCTTACTATTGCACCAACAGTTGTCTCCTTGTCTCACCCAGCGTCTTACTTATGGTTTTGTAGCTGATTCCAGCCTTGTGCAGGTCTATGATCTTGTCCCTGACATCCTTAGATGTGCCTGATCTTGTCCCTGACATCCCATGTTGTAGAGGTTAGAGTCAGACTGATTAATTGAGTCTGTGAACAGGAGTCTTTTATACAGGTGACCATTTAAGACAGCTGTCTTTAATGCAGGCACCAAGTTGATTTGGAGCGTGTAACTGGTCTGGAGGAGGCTGAACTCTTAATGGTTGGTAGGGGATCAAATACTTATTTCTCTGTGCACAATGCAAATAAATATATATAATTTTGACTATGTGATTTTCTTTTTTTTTTTTTTATATAATCTCTCTCTCACTGGTAAAATTAACCTAGCCTAAAAATTCTAGACTGTTCATGACTTTGACAGTGGGCAAACTTACAAAATCAGCAAGGGATCAAATACTTATTTCCTTCACTGTACATATATATATATACATACACACTACCGTTCAAAAGTTTGGGGTCACCCAGACAATTTTGTGTTTTCCATGAAACACTTATATTTATCAAATGAGTTGCAAAATGACTAGAAAATATAGTCAAGACATTGACAAGGTTAGAAATAATGATTTTTATTTGAAATAATAATTTTCTCCTTCAAACTTTGCTTTCGTCAAAGAATGCTCCATTTGCAGCAATTACAGCATTGCAGACCTTTGGCATTCTAGCTGTTAATTTGCTGAGGTAATCGGGAGAAATTTCACCCCATGCTTCCAGAAGCCCCTCCCACAAGTTGGATTAGCTTGATGGGCACTTCTTGCGTACCATACGGTCAAGCTGCTCCCACAACAGCTTTATGGGGTTGAGATCTGGTGACTGCGCTGGCCACTCCATTACAGATAGAATACCAGCTGCCTGCTTCTTCCCTAAATAGTTCTTGCATAATTTGGAGGTGTGCTTTGGGTCATTGTCCTGTTGTAGGATGAAATTGGCTCCAATCAAGCGCTGTCCACAGGGTATGGTATGGTGTTGCAAAATGGAGTGATAGCCTTCCTTATTCAAAATCCCTTTTACCTTGTACAATTCTCTCACTTTACCAGCACCAAAGCAACCCCAGACCATCACATTACCTCCACCATGCTTGACATATGGCGTCAGGCACTCTTCCAGCATCTTTTCAGTTCTGCGTCTCCCAAATGTTCTTCTGTCTGATCCAAACACCTCAAACTTTGATTCGTCTGTCCATACCACTTTTTTCCAATCTTCCTCTGTCCAATGTCTGTGTGCTTTTGCCCCTATTAATCTTTTCCTTTTATTAACCAGTCTCAGATATGGCTTTTTCTTTGCCACTCTGCCCTAAAGGCCAGCATCCCGGAGTCGCCTCTTCACTGTAGACGTTGACACTGGCGTTTTGCGGGTACTATTTAATGAAACTGCCAGTTGAGGACCTGTGAGGCATCTATTTCTCAAACTAGAGACTCTAATGTACTTGTCTTGTTGCTCAGTTGTGCAGCGGGGCCTCCCACTTCTCTTTCTACTCTGGTTAGTGCCTGTGTGTGCTGTCTTCTGGAGGGAGTAGTACAAACCGTTGTAGGAAATCTTCAGTTTCTTGGCTATTTCTCGCATGGAATAGCCTTCATTTCTAAGAACAAGAATAGACTATCGAGTTTCACATGAAAGCTCTCTTTTTCTAGCCATTTTGAGAGTTTAATCGAACCTACAAATGTAATGCTCCAGATTCTCAACTAGCTCAAAGGAAGGTCAGTTTTATAGCTCCTCTAAACAGCAAAACTGTTTACAGCGGTACTAACATAATTGCACAAGGGTTTTCAAGTGTTTTCTATTCATCCATTAGCCTTCTAACACAGTTTAACCCTAGTGCGGGACTTTGTATTGCTGGGGTGCTCTGTTGTTTGGCCAGCTGCCTCCCCACTACGGTGGTGCGGCCTAGTGGGTCTACATACCCACCGACCGTTACAGCACCTATGCCAACAACACTGCACGCATACACACAACACTGCATCTATACCATCAAAAGCTCACTCATACACACAACACTGCATCTATACCAACAACACTGCACCCACACACACACAAAACTGCACCTATACACACAACAGCGCACCTATACCAACAACACTGCACCCATACACACACAGTGCATCTATACCAACAACACTGCACCCATACACACAACAGTGCATCTATACCAACAACACTGCGCCCATACACACAAAACTGCACCTATACACACACACACAATAATGCACTTATACAATCAACACTGCATCCATACCCACAACACTGCATCTATACCTAGAAGACTGCACCCATACACACAACAGTGCATCTATACCAACAAGACTGCACCCATACACACGAGTGCATTTATACTAGTAACACTGCAAACATGTACACAACAGTGCACGTATACCAACAAGACTGCACCCATACTGTAATGGCAGGGGGGTAGGGAAACAGACAGTGAGCCCTAATCTACCCACCACTCAGTCCCTGCCTAGTTGCAATGACCCGCCCTAGGCGACGGGGTACAACTGGGCGACGGTCCCTACGCTCAGTAGGTGCACGACAGACAAACAGACAAGGGGACACAAGCAAAGGGAAATGGGGCAGTTGCCCACGGCAACACCGTGAGCAACAAGAGAGGTGAACGAGCCGAGTCAAACCAGGAATGTACGAGGTACCAAACGCAGAGCAGGAGAGTAGTCAGTAAGCCGGGGTCAGTATGAAGCAAGGTCAAATAGCTAGGAGCTGCAGCAAGGCCAGGAAACCACACGAGAAGAATCACAAGCAAAGGAGGAACAGGAAAGGCAGGTATAAATAGACAGAGGGCGGGAGCTAGCTCCGTCTGGCCAGGCTGCGATAGGCTCTCCCACTCCTAAGCCTGCCATCCTGAGTGGTGGAAGATGGAGTCAGTCTCAGAGACATAAAACCAGGTGCAGACTGATTACCCATGGGCGTATACACAGAAGTTGTGCCTGGCAGATCCTCTACAGTACCCCCCCTCTATGAGGGGCCACCGGACCCTTTCTAAGTGGACCTGGTTTATTGGGGAAACGAAGGTGGAACTTCCTGACCAATACCCCAGCGTGAACATCCCGGCGGGTACCCAAGTCCTCTCCTCAGGCCCGTATCCTCTCCAATGGACCAGGTACTGGAGGGAGCCTTGGACCATCTTGCTGTCCACAATCTTGGCCACCTCGAATTCCACCCCCTCAGGGGTGAGAACGGGAACAGGAGGTTTCCTCGAGGGAGCCCAGGACGGGGAACAGCGTTTAAGGAGGGAGGCATTAAACACGTCGTGTATACGAAAAGATGGGGGCAACTCCAGTCGGAAGGAGACAGGATTGAGGACTTCAATGACCTTATACGGCCCTATAAACCGGGGAGCAAACTTCTTGGACGGGACCTTAAGGTGCAAGTTCTTAGACGATAACCACACCAGATCCCCGACCATAAACAAGGGGTTAGCAGAACGTCTTCTATCAGCCTGAGTTTTTTGTATACTTTGGGACGCCTCTAGGTTCTTCTGAACCTGGGCCCAGACTGTGCACAGTTCCTCTACCTCGGGATTGTTGGAACTACCAGGTGAAACGGAGGAGAACCGTGGATTAAACACAAAATTACAGAAAAAGGGGGAGACCCCTGACGAGTTACTGACCCGGTTATTAAGGGAAAATTCGGCGAGGGGAATGAATGAGACCCAATCATATTGACAGTCAGAGATAAAACACTTAAATATTGTTCTAGAGACTGATTAGTCCTCTCAGTTTGGCCATTAGTTTCAGGATGGAAGGCAGAGGAGAAGGACAGATCAATCTCCAACTTTTTACAGAAGGCTCTCCAAAACAATGAAACAAATTGTACCCCTCTCTCCGAAACAATATTGACAGGGACCCCATGGAGACGCAGGATGTGTTTGACAAACAAGGTAGCTAACGTCTTAGCATTGGGTAGTTTCTTGATGGGCACAAAGTGGCACATCTTACTGAAGCGGTCTACTACCACCCACACCACCGACTTGCCTTGAGATGGAGGCAAATCGGTGATAAAATCCATGGAGATATGGGTCCAAGGTCTCTGGGGAATGGGCAAAGAACGTAGTAAGCCCGCTGGTCGGGACCTGGGAGTCGTGGACCTGGCACAAACCTCACAAGCGGCGACGTAGGCCTTAACGTCTTTAGGCAACCCAGGCCACCAATAGTTTCTGGCAATGAGGTGTTTGGTACCCAGGATGCCTGGATGACCAGATAGTGCGGAGTCATGATTTTCCCTAAGTACCCTTAGCCGGTGTTGCAGGGGAACAAACAGTTTGTTCTCAGGAAGGTTCCCGGGAGCTGAACCTTGATCAGTCGCAATTTCAGAGACTAAATCAGAATCAATAGAAGAAACGACTATACCAGGAGGCAAAATACAAGCAGGATCTTCCTCCGAAGGAGGGCTGGCCATGAAGCTACGCGACAGTGCATCGGCCTTAATATTTTTAGACCCAGCCCTATAGGTAACCAAAAAGTTGAATCTGGTAAAAAATAGCGCCCATCGAGCTTGTCTCGGGTTTAGCCTCCGGGCAGATTGTAGAAAAATCAGATTCTTGTGGTCGGTAAGGACCGTTACCTGGTGCCTAGCCCCCTCCAGGAAGTGGCGCCACTCTTCAAATGCCCATTTAATGGCTAAGAGTTCGTGGTTGCCAATATCATAGTTACTCTCAGTGGGCGAAAACTTCCTGGAGAAGTAGGCACAGGGACGGAGATGGGTGAGGGACCTGTTACCCTGGGACAAGACAGCCCCCACTCCCACCTTGGATGCGTCAACCTCCACGATAAATGGCTCCATTTGGTTGGGCTGGACCAGCACCGGAGCCGAGATAAAGCACTTCTTAAGGACCTCAAAAGCCTGGACAGCCTCAGGAGGCCAGTGGAGGAGATCAGCACCTTTGCGAGTGAGGTCCGTAAGAGGCTTAGCGATGACCGAGAAGTTAGCAATAAATCTCC
The DNA here is from genome assembly GCF_050947455.1 of Rhinoderma darwinii. NCBI lineage: Eukaryota > Metazoa > Chordata > Amphibia > Anura > Rhinodermatidae > Rhinoderma > Rhinoderma darwinii. Next base: position 238,941,574 of record NC_134687.1, on the reverse strand, counting down.
TGTAATAATTAGCGAACCCCAAGAAACACTGTAACACCTTCAGGGAGGCAGGTTGGACCCATTCCGCCACAGCCTGGACCTTGGCGGGGTCCATGCGGAATTCATGAGGAGTGAGGATTTGACCCAAAAATTGTATCTCTTGCACCCCAAACACACATTTTTCGGTCTTAGCAAACAGTTTGTTTTCCCGAAGGACCTGGAGCACCTTCCTGACATGCTCGACAAAAAAGAAATGGAGACGGCACTACCGAATTTTCAAAGTGAAGATCCTTTTATTCCACGGTGCAATGTTTCAGCTCAATACGAGCCTTTCTCAAGCATTGAGCTGAAACGTTGCACCGTGGAATAAAAGGATCTTCACTTTGAAAATTCGGTAGTGCTGTCTCCATTTCTTTTTTGTCTTGACTGAGGGGTCACTCGGACTGTGACCCAGGAGACGTGCACCCTCTTGAAAAATTTATCCTGTGCTGCTGATCTATACATATCTATTCCTGACATGCTCAATGTGGGAGGACAAGTCCTTGGAAAACACGAGTATGTCATCAAGGTACACTACAAGAAATACCCCCAGGTAATCCCTTAAAATCTCATTTATGAAATTCTGGAAGACCGCGGGGGCATTACACAACCCAAAGGGCATGACGAGGTATTCGAAATGACCTTCGGGTGTGTTAAACGCAGTCTTCCACTCATCCCCCTCTTTGATGCGGATAAGGTTATACGCCCCCCGTAGATCAAATTTAGAGAACCATTGGGCCCCCTGGACTTGATTAAAGAGATCAGGAATCAAAGGAAGGGGATACTGGTTCCTTACAGTGACCTTATTCAAGTTACGGTAGTCAATACATGGCCTAAGACCACCATCCTTCTTCCCTACGAAGAAGAAGCCAGCACCTACCGGAGAAGTAGAGGGGCGAATGTAACCCTTGGCCAGGCATTCCTGGATATACTCTCTCATGGCTTCACGTTCGGGACAAGAAAGGTTAAATATCCTACCCTTAGGGAGCTTAGCTCCTGGTACCAAATCGATAGCGCAATCGTATTCTCTATGAGGAGGTAACACTTCGGAGGCCTCCTTAGAGAAAACATCGGCGAAGTCCTGAACAAACTCAGGTAGCGTGTTCACCTCCTCAGGGGGAGAAATAGAATTAACAGAAAAACATGAGGTCAAGCATTCATTACCCCATTTGGTAAGCTCCCCAGTATTCCAGTCAAACGTGGGATTATGCAACTGCAACCAGGGGAGGCCTAAAACCAAATCGGACGATAATCCCTGCATCAACAGTACAGAGCACTGCTCCAAATGCATGGAGCCAACAAGGAGTTCAAAAACAGGGGTATGCTGAGTAAAATAACCATTAGCAAGAGGAGTGGAGTCGATACCCACTACCGGGACAGGTTTAAGCAAATCAATCAAAGGCATAGCTAGAGACATAGCAAATTCCACAGACATGATATTAGCAGAAGACCCTGAATCCACGAAGGCACTGCCGGTAGCAGACCTACCACCAAAAGAGACCTGAAAGGGAAGCAAGATTTTATTACGTTTCATATTTACGGGAAATACCTGTGCGCCCAAGTGACCTCCCCGATGATCACTTAGGCACGGAAGTTTTCCGGCTGCTTATTCTTACGCCTAGGACAGGTGTTCACTTGATGTTTGTCATCCCCACAATAGAAGCAGAGACCATTCTTCCTGCGGAACTCTCTACGTTGTCGGGGGGACACGGAGGCCCCGAATTGCATAGGTACCTCCGAGTCTTCCGTGGAAGAGCGAAGCAACGGGACCTCGGGAGGCATCATGGGGGAGTCAGAGGGGAAAACACAAAACCGTTCAAGTTGTCGTTCCCTGAGACGTCGGTCAAGTCGTACCGCTAAAGCCATAACCTGGTCTAAGGAGTCAGAACAGGGATAGCTAACTAGCAGGTCTTTCAGGGCGTTCGACAGACCCAACCTAAACTGGCACCTTAAGGCAGGGTCATTCCACCGAGAAGCTACGCACCACTTCCTAAAGTCAGAGCAATACTCTTCCACAGGTCTCTTACCCTGACGTAAGGTCACCAGCTGACTCTCGGCAAAGGCAGTCCTGTCAGTCTCGTCATAAATGAGTCCGAGAGCAGAAAAGAAACAGTCAACGGAGGAAAGTTCAGGGGCGTCAGGAGCCAGGGAGAAGGCCCATTCTTGGGGCCCTTCCTGGAGCCGGGACATAATTATACCCACCCGCTGGCTCTCAGAACCTGAGGAGTGGGGCTTTAAGCGAAAGTAGAGATTACAACTCTCCCGAAAGGAGAGAAAAGTCCTCCGGTCCCCTGAGAACCGGTCAGGCAACTTGAGGTGGGGTTCAAGGGGTGAGGTGAGGGGTACTACCATGGCAGCGTCAGGCTGGTTGACCCTCTGAGCCACGGCCTGGACCTGTAGGGAGAGACCCTGCATTTGCTGAGCCAGGGTCTCAAGGGGGTCCATAATAGAGTGAGGGACCAGGGTAGCCTAGGTATATGGGCTTGTGATTATGTAATGGCAGGGGGGTAGGGAAACAGACAGTGAGCCCTAATCTACCCACCACTCAGTCCCTGCCTACTTGCAACGACCCGCCCTAGGAGACGGGGTACAACTGGGCGATGGTCCCTACGCTCAGTAAGTGCACGACAGACAAATAGACAAGGGGACACAAGCAAAGGGAAATGGGGCAGTTGCCCACGGCAACACCGTGAGCAACAAGAGATGTGAACGAGCCGAGTCAAACCAGGAATGTACGAGGTACCAAACGCAGAGCAGGAGAGTAGTCAGTAAGCCGGGGTCAGTATGAAGCAAGGTCAAATAGCTAGGAGCTGCAGCAAGGCCAGGAAACCAAACGAGAAGAATCACAAGCAAAGGAGGAACAGGAAAGGCAGGTATAAATAGACAGAGGGCGGGAGCTAGCTCCGTCTGGCCCGGCTGCGATAGGTTCTCCCACTCCTAAGCCTGCCATCCTGAGTGGTGGAAGATGGAGTCAGTCTCAGAGACATAGAACCAGGTGCAGACTGATTACCCATGGGAATATACACAGAAGTTGTGCCTGGCAGATCCTCTACACATACACACAACAGTGCATCTATACTAGTAACACTGCACATATATACACAACAGAGCACATATATTTATTTATTTCAGTTACTTATATAGCGCCAACATATTACCAGCGCTGTACAGAGGTCCTCACTTACTGTCCCCATTGGGGCTCACAATCTAAATTCCCTATTGGTATGTTTTTGGGGTATACCAACAACACTGCAACCATACACACAAAAGTGCACTTATACCACCAACTCTGCACCCATACAGTGGAGGAAATAAGTATTTGATCCCTTGCTGATTTTGTAAGTTTGCCCACTGTCAAAGTCATGAACAGTCTAGAATTTTTAGGCTAGGTTAATTTTACCAGTGAGAGATAGATTATATAAAAAAAAAAAAAGGAAAATCACATTGTCAAAATTATATATATTTATTTGCATTGTGCACAGATAAATAAGTATTTGATCCCCTACCAACCATTAAGAGTTCAGCCTCCTCCAGACCAGTTACACGCTCCAAATCAACTTGGTGCCTGCATTAAAGACAGCTGTCTTAAATGGTCACCTGTATAAAAGACTCCTGTCCACAGACTCAATGAATCAGTCTGACTCTAACCTCTACAACATGGGCAAGACCAAAGAGATTCTAAGGATGTCAGGGACAAGATCATAGACCTGCACAAGGCTGGAATCAGCTACAAAACCATAAGTAAGACGCTGGGTGAGACAAGGAGACAACTGTTGGTGCAATAGTAAGAAAATGGAAGACATATAAAATGACTGTCAATCGACATCGATCTGGGGCTCCATGCAAAATCTCACCTCGTGGGGTATCCTTGATCCTGAGAAAGGTGAGAGCTCAGCCGAAAACTACACGGGGGGAACTTGTTAATGATCTCAAGGCAGCTGGGACCACAGTCTCCAAGAAAACCATTGGTAACACATTACGCCGTAATGGATTAAAACCCTGCAGTGCCCACAAGGTCCCCCTGCTCAAGAAGGCGCATGTACAGGCCCGTCTGAAGTTTGCAAATGAACATCTGGATGATTCTGAGAGTGATTGGGAGAAGGTGCTGTGGTCAGATGAGACTAAAATTGAGCTCTTTGGCATTAACTCAACTCGCCGTTTTTGGAGGAAGAGAAATGCTGCCTATGACCCAAAGAACACCGTCCCCACTGTCAAGCATGGAGGTGGAAACATTATGTTTTGGGGGTGTTTCTCTGCTAAGGGCACAGGACTACTTTACTGCATCAATGGGAGAATGGATGGAGCCATGTACCGTCAAATCCTGAGTGACAACCTCCTTCCCTCCACCAGGACATTAAAAATGGCTCGTGGCTGGGTCTTCCAGCACGACAATTACCCGAAACATACAGCCAAGGCAACAAAGGAGTGGCTCAAAAAGAAGCACATTAAGGTCATGGAGTGGCCTAGCCAGTCTCCAGACCTTAATCCCATCGAAAACTTATGGAGGGAGCTGAAGATCCGAGTTGCCAAGCGACAGCCTCGAAATCTTAATGATTTACAGATGATCTGCAAAGAGGAGTGGGCCAAAATTCCATCTAACATGTGTGCAAACCTCATCATCAACTACTAAAAATGTCTGACTGCTGTGCTTGCCAACAAGGGTTTTGCCACCAAGTATTAAGTCTTGTTTGCCAAGGGGATCAAATACTTATTTCTCTGTGCACAATGCAAATAAATATATATAATTTTGACAATGTGATCTTTTTTTTTTATTTTTATATAATCTATCTCTCACTGGTAAAATTAACCTAGCCTAAAAATTCTAGACTGTTCATGTCTTTGATAGTGGGCAAACTTACAAAATCAGCAAGGGATCAAATACTTATTTCCTTCACTGTACATACAACAGTGCACCTATACCAACAAAACCTCACCCATACACACAACAGTGCGCCATACCAACAACATTGCACCCATACACACAGCACTGCATCTATACTAGTAGCACTGCACCCATACACACAACAGGTCACCTATACTAGTAACACTGCACCCATATACACAACAGTGAATCTAAACCAGCAACATTGCACCCATACACAAAAGAGTACATCTTTACCAACAACATTGCACCCATACACACAACACTGCACCCATATACAACAGTGCACCATACCAACAACATTGCACCCATACACACAACAGTGCACCTATACTAGTAACACTGTACCCATGTACCCAACAGTAAATCTAAACCAGCAACACTGCACCCATACACACAACAGTACATCTTTACCAAAAACACTGCTCCCATGCAAACAACAGTGCAATTATAGCGAAGCTGTACCCAAAGACAATACTGTACTTCTACACAAATACATACATGCACCCACACATACACATTTACACCCACTGCACAGACACTCACTACACACATACAGTACACTACTTATAATTTGCTGCCCTATTAGAATCTTTTCCAGAGATTATTTACAATCTGAATCAATAGGTGGAAATTAAAAGTACAATCAGGGGTGTAACTATAGATATAGCTGTATAAATAACTATTATTGAACTTTACACTTAAGAAAATGTGTCGCCAGGATTACATTCATTCTGACTCTACATTGATTCAAGCAACAATCTAGATAAAAAGGTAAACACATATAACGTATGTATGTCATTTTTAAATTTGTAAACAGAAAAAAAACTCCAGGATCCCACCTGATTTGTGTATCTGTGGCAGCTACTGATAATCTACTTTCTTTTATTGGTGGTTTAATTCCTTGCAATTCACAATCATTCAATACTTGATTTAATAAATATTAGCTCTGCAAAAAGTGACTTCCTGCTGGGCTTGTTATAATACTCAGCAGCCAATCTGAACAGGAAGATCTGCAGCATGAGGTGGGAGGGCTGAACAGAGGCCGAACAGCCACACAAGCTGGTGATTATATTCTAATGTCATGTCATGACTGCATCTTCTATAGCTCTAGCACAGGGTTGCCTACTCTTTCCGAAAAAGGGAGGGCCTCCCAGACTCCTAGAAGAAAAGGCTCCTCACCCGCACTGCGATGAGCTCGGTCAGTGGCAGCCCAGGGCTCATCCACTAGCAAACTGGAAAAAAGACATTCAGCAGAGTGAAAAATGATCGACCACCTGGTGAATAGGTCTACAGGTGGTCCTCAAAGACTAGGCCCAGAGGTTACTGTAATGAGCAAATGATAGAAGAAAACGGGGAAGCATAGACTAGGAAGACAGTTGGTAGACTTTAAAAAATTTTAAACAAGTAAAGGCGAATCTCCCACTAGATATATCATGGATGAATAAAATAGAACAGCAACTGAGAAAAGCGAAAACAATAATTTATTAGTGCAAATGCAAAAGCACGTACTAACGTTTCCTAATGGTTTGAAACTGAAATAACAATGTATGCTAAGAGTTGCCTTGCATTTTAATCCTTTTTTCATCGACTTCAAAGGTGAAAATAACGGATTGTCAAGTTTCAGTTTTTTTCTTACTGGACAGAATAATAGTATAAATAATGGCATTCGTCAACAAAAGAATCCATTACAATTTAATTTAACCAGTAAATGATTTTTCTAAGTTTTTTCTGTAAAACAAAACAAGAGAACAGGATAACATAGGAAACCACTCAGATGTGAACAAAGCCTTAGAAGGTGGAATATCTTTACACTTTTTTATCTTTAATTTTTCTGTACATATTTTTTCCTTACTAGATGTTCCTGATATCATTTTTGTGTTATATATTATAACATTTGTTATGCATATAAATATAATTTCACATCACAGAATTTTCACAATAATATATCTGTGTCTTATCCAATGGAGATTTAAAAACTGAAAAGGAAATACCCTTAGTTCTCATGTACGTGGTTGCATTACAGATCCATGTTGTATGGATGTGTAATACAAGACTCCTCGGAAGTATGGAGGCCGGGATATGAAATCCATAAGAAAAATATTGTGCTGTGCTCCAGTGCAACGGAGCTGTTCTCCTCTAGAGATATTGCTCCTAGGCAAGAATACCGTAGCTCACATAGGCACCATACAGCAATGACAAGGGGTCTGTAATATACACCTGTAGGTACTTTGTGTGTCGCCGTATTGGGTCCATGAGCCCTTAGGGTAAGTGACACATCATAATCCCATGAAAAAGTGCTGTTTCCAGTAATGCATTGATAAGTGAGCAGACTGATATACACATGTAAAATCCCTATAAATATATATATATATATATAGATACTACCATATAAATACTACAATAACATATTAGTACATCATAGATACCATGCAAAAAGATTTTTATTATATTTAATCACAAATAGTAAAAACAATGGCCAACACGACCTAAAAATGACAAACAAGTTTAGCTACAACATACAGAGCAGCTTATCACGCCAATACAGTACAAAAGATAGCACAAAATAGCACAGAGTATCACATGAAATGGCAATACATATTGCACAAGGAGACAAGAAGTGTATGCACTCAGTACATTACTGTTTGTCAGTGCTGGAAGCCCTCAGGCGTATTAGCCGCTGGGCTCATGACTGTGCGGCGCAGCGGGGGTTAAAGGGTTAACAGGCAGGCCAGGGCGGGTAGAGCAGGGAGCAGCGTGTGTAAGGAGTCGTGATGGGGACATAAGGACCCGCCCCTATGGGCGTTCCGCAGGCGGGCTGCGGTCGGGGGACCCTCCCTTCATGGCAAGGGTTCTTAAGTCAGCGGAGGGCGGCCATCTTCCTCTTCTGGCCGTTTGCTTGTCCCACCCTCGCTCCCTATGTTTGGGTTGTGAGTGCCTCACGGGATCGAATGGTTATATAAAAAAAAAAAAAGGGGAAGACAAAGAAAGTACTTAGGACAAGTTACCCGGTTAGTTTCATGAGCGGTTTATGACGATTGGTGCTATTCTTGGAATTTTGTACTACGTGTGATGGAGATGGTATGGTTATGGCTATGTGATGGTGAAGATGGTGTAGTTTTGGGGTGATCTTATGTCACAGCAGGCGGTATTTTGTTATAAAAGAAGTGACCTACATGCCCTGCCCTAGGCAGGCTGGCATACGGGTATGAAACGGTTAATAAGTTATGTGGAAATTGGATAATAAATAAATAATAAATAAAGCTGTGGCCGACCCTCGAGTCAACCACGTTAAAAGGAAATTGGTGTCGGTCTAATTATTTAAGGGTTATAGGTAAACCCCCCCCCCCCTGGCCTTTGCAGGATGGTGGCATGCGCACAGTCCTATCTCAAAGACTGAAGAGATGTCTAAAACATGGATATCACTAGGTTAAGATACCAACCACTGTGCTGCATAGTGAATCCCAAATATCACCAAACCACCACCACAGAACCCCGACGCGCGTTTCGCCGTTAGCTTTTTCAAGGGTTGTTGTGTGGTGGGATGGATAAATCTTTTATAGGAAGTATCGGATATAGGGAGGAGCTGTTATTAGTCAGAGCACTGATATAGGAAGGAGCTGTTATTGATATACACATATGCTGAATATATCAAAATGTATATACATAGATTTAAGTTTTATATTAACCGAGCATCCTTAAAGGGAAGGTGTCATGATTTTTTTAATTTTTTTTTATCATATTGCTTTTAATATGATATGAACATAAATTTTATTTCTTTGTGTTCTCGTGTTCTACTTTTTCTTTGTAGTTACTTTTACTTCTCTATGGGGGCTGCCATTTTTTAAAAAATTTCTGTATGGAATACAGCACATACAACCCCATAGAGAATGCGAACGGGATCCGTTCCATTCTCTGCAGCGTATGCCGTCTGTGTGGGTACGGCGCATACGCCGCTCCCACACAGACCAAAACGAAGCTCGTTCGCAGAGCGAAATCCGGCGCCATTTTCATGTGGACCAGAAGCCACTGCCGCACAGTAAGATGACGACTTCCGGCCGCGGCTTCCGGCCATATGTTTTAAGGAAGCGAAGGCGCAAGGAATAGGAGCGGAGGCGGCAGCAGCGGCAGGAGCAGGTAATTCATGTTCATGTATGTGATGTGTGTATTATGTTCGTGTATGTTCGTGTTATACTGTCTGCTGAACACTGTATCTAATCCTCCAACACTGTGCAGTCGCTCAGAAAATGGCGGCACACAGTGTAGGAGGTTTGAAGATTCAAACCCCTCCTTCTCCTGGCACTAGAGAGAGTGTGTCTACCCCAAATTTGCAGCATAAAGCAATGAGGTTGTTTTACCACATTGACCATGCTCCAATTTTGTTAACTGCTCCCTCTAGTGACCAGCACATGGAAATGTTATAAATTAGAATCTAATTTATTATATTTCCTGACTTGTGAAAAAATTAAAAAAATTGAAACAATGTGTAATCACTTAAATAATAATTGTTTAACCCCTTCCCGCTCCTTGACGTACTATTACGTCATGGCAGCTGTATCGTTCGCGCTCCATGACGTAATAGTACGTCTCGGGAGTAACGGCCGTTTCGGCCGTCCTCCCGACACATACAGGAGCTGTGACGCTGCTGTCTTGTTCAGCAGCTGTCACAGCTCCTACAGCGGGGACCGATCGCTGTGTCCCCGCTGATTAACCCCTTAAAAGCCGCGTTCTATAGAGATCGCGGCTTTTTAGGGGTTAAGCTGCCATCGCCGGCCTGCTACGCGATAGCGGCCGGCGATGGTGACTATGGCAACCGGACACCAAACAATGGCGTCCGGCTATGCCATAGACGGAAGCCTAGTGGGTCCTGACAACGTCAGGACCCACTATGCTTGCTGTCAGTGAGTAGCTGACAGTTCTAATACACTGCACTACGCATGTAGTGCAGTGTATTAGAATAGCGATCAGGGCCTCCTGCCCTCATGTCCCCTAGTGGGACAAAGTAATAAAGTAAAAAAAAAGTTAAAAAAAGATGTGTAAAAATAAGAAAATAAAAGATTTAAAAGTAATAAAAGTAAAAATCCCCCCTTTTCCCTTATCAGTCCTTTATTATTAATAAAAATATATAAACAAACAAATAAACTATACATAATTGGTATCGCCGCGTCCGTAACGCCCTGAACTACAAAATTATTTCATTATTTAACCCGCACGGTGAACGCCGTAAAATAAAATAATAATAAACCGTACCACAATCACAATTCTTTGGTCACTTCACATCCCAAAAAATGGAATAAAAAGAGATCAAAAAGTCGCATGTACCTAAAAATGGTACTGATCGAAACTACAGTTCGTTACGCAAAAAATAAGTCCTCGCACGGCTTTATTGATTGAAATATAAAAACGTTATGGCTCTTAGAATAAGGTAACACAAAAAGTGAATGATTGTTTACAAAACGTATTTTATTGTGCAAACGCCATAAGACATAAAAAAAACTATAAACATCTGGTATCGCCGTAATCGTATCGCCCCGCAGAATAAAGTGAATATGTCATTTATAGCGCATGGTGAACGCTGTAAAAAAAAAAAGAATAAAAAAATAGTAGAATTGCTGTTTTTTAGTCACCACGCCACCTAAAAATAGAATAAAAACTGATCAAAAAGCCGCATGCACCCCATGAAAACTACAATGCATTCCTCAAGGGGTCTAGTTTCCAAATTGGGGTCACTTTTGGGGGGTTCCCAATGTTTTGGCACCACAAGACCTCTTCAAACTGGACATGGTGCCTAATAAAAAAGAGGCCTCAAAATCCACTAGGTGCGCCTTTGCTTCGGAGGCCGGTGCTTCAGTCCATTACCGCACTAGGGCCACATGTGGGATATTTATAAAAACGGCAGAATCTGGGCAATACGTATTAAGTTGCGTTTCTCTGATAAATCCTTTTGTGTTATAAAAAAAATGGTATAAAGAGGATTTTCTGACAAAAAAAAAAATGTAAATTTCACCTCTACTTTGCTCTAAATTTTTGTGAAACACCTAAAGGGTTCATAAACTTTCTAAATGCTGTTGTGAATACTTTGAGGGGTCTAGTTTCTAAAATGGGGCGTTTGATAGGGGTTTCTAATATATGGGCCCCTCAAAGCAACTTCAGAACTGAACTGGAACCTAAAAAAATAAATAAATGAGGCAATACTTCGCTTCTTACATTATACTGATAATGAGCCGTGCCCACCCCGAGATGACCCCAGTTTTGACAGTTTGTATAAACGGAGACCCCTATTAGACCGTTCCAGTGCCCGGTTTTCCCAAGCATACACCCCCGAGAAGTGTATTTCTATTGATGAGTCCCTGGTACATTTTAAAGGGAGGGTTCAATTCCGCGAGTACCTGCCGGGTAAGAGGGCAAGGTATGGCGTGAAGATGTATAAACTGCGAGAGTGCATCAGGGTATACCTACAGGTTTAGGCTATATGAAGGGAAGGCCATCCCCAAACCAGACTGCATCCTGGACTACAATAGGTACATGGGAGGGATGGACTTGTAAGATCAAGCCCTGAAGCCCTACAGCGCTTTGCGGTGTGGTATAAGAAGCTGACCGTGCACATCATACAGATGGCTTTGTACAATGCGTACGTGATACGTCGATGTGCAGGCCAGACGGGAACTTTCCTGGAATTTCAAGAGGTGATTATCAAGAACCTAATCTTTAGGGACCAAGAAGGGGGGGCACCCAGTACTTCTGGAAGCGAGGCCTCACGCATCGTACCAGGGCAACACTTTCCAGGAGAAGTTCCCCAAACTGGCAAGAAGGGAAAAAGTCAAAAGAGGTGCAAAGTCTGCTATAAGAGGGGGTAAGGGAGGACACAATATATCAATGTGATATGTGTCCCGAATAACCAGAGCTCTGTATGAAAGAGTGTTTTAAAATGTATCATACATCCCTTGGTTTATAATTTACCCCAATTTTACTTACCCTGATGCACTCCGCACAGCTTATCCCCCCTCGTCTTTCCCCTCTGAGCCCTGCTGTGTGTCCAGGCAGCTGATAACAGCCACATGTAGGGTATTGCCATACCCGGGAGAACCCACATTACAGTTTATGGGGTGTAGGTCTCCGGTCAAAATGCTCACTACACCTCTAGATGAATGCCTTAAGGGTGTAGTTTTTAAAACGGGGTCACTTCTTGCGGGTTTCAACTGTACTGGTACCTCAGGGGCTTCTGCATACATGACTTCGCACTAGAAAATCCCCAGTAGGCCAAATGGTGGTCCTTTCCTTCTGAGCCCTCCCATGGGCCCAAACGGCAGTTTATCACAACAAATGGGGTATTGCGGCACTCAGAACAAATTGCGCAACAGAATGGGGTATTTTGTTTCTTGTGAAAATAAGAAATTTTCAGCCAAAACTACATATTATTTGAAAAAAAATAATTTTGTTTTCATTCCCAGCCCAATTCAAATAAGTTCTGTGAAAAAACTATGGGGTCAAAATGGTCACAACATCCATAAATGAATTCCTTGAGGGGTGTAGTTTCCAAAATGGGGTCATTTGTGGTTGGTTTCTATTGCTTTGATACCTCTGGGGCTCTGCAAATGCGACATGGCACCCGAAAACCAATCCAGCAAAATCTGGACTCCAAAGAACACACAGCGCTCCTTTCCTTCTGAGCCCTCCCATGGGCCCAAATGGCAGTTTATCACCACAAATGGGGTATTGCCGCACTCAGGACAAATTGGGCAACAAAATGGAGTATTTTATTTCTTGTGAAAATAAGAATTTTTTAGCTAAAATGACATATTATTGGAAAAAATATATATTTTTTAAATTCCCAGCCCAATTCAAATAAGTTCTGTGAAGAAACTATGGAGTCTAAATGGTCACATTACCCATAAATGAATTCATTGAGGGGTGTAGTTTCCAAAATGGGGTCACTTCTGGTGGGTTTCCATTGCTTTGATACCTCTGGGGCTCTGCAAATGCGACATGGCACCCGAAAACCAAACCAGCAAAATCTGTACTCCAAAGAACACACAGCGCTCCTTCCCTTCTGAGGCCTCCCATGGGCCCAAACGGCAGTTTATTGCCACAAATGGGGAATTGATGCACTCAGGAGAAATTGGGCAACAAAATTGAGTATTTTGTGCCCTGTGAAAATAAGAAATTTTGGTAAAAAATTACATCTTATTGGAAAAAATGTCATTTTTTTAATGTCACAGCCCAATTGAAATAGGTGCTGTGAAAAAACTGTGTGGTCAAAATGCTAACAACAACCATAAATGAATTCCTTGAGGGGTGTAGTTTCCAAAATGGGGTCACTTTTGGTGGGTTTCCATTGCTTTGATACCTCTGAGGCTCTGCAAATGCGACATGGCACCCGAAAACCAATCCAACAAAATCTGGACTCCAACAAACATATAGCGCTCCTTTCCTTCTGAGCCCTCCCATGGGCCCAAACGGCAGTTTATCAACACAAATGGGGTATTGCCACAGTAAGGACAAATTGGGCAACAAAATGGGGTATTTTGTTCCCTGTGAAAATAAGAAATTTTGATCACAAATGACATTTTATTGGAAAAAATTTCATTTTTTTCATTTCACAGCCCAATTCAAATACGTGCTGTGAAAAAACTGTGCGGTCAAAATGGTAACAACAACCCTAAATGAATTCCTTGAGGGGTGTAGTTTCCAAAATGGGGTCACTATTGGGGGATTCCTACTGTTTTGCACCTCAACACCTCTTCAAACCTGGCATGCTGCCTAAAATATATTCTAATAAAAAAAGAGGACTCAAAATGCACTAGGTGCTTCTTTGCTTCTAGGGCTTGTGTTTTAGTCCACGAGCACAGTAGGGCCACATGTGGGACATTTCTAAAAACTGCAGAATCTGGACAATACATATTTAGTAGTGTTTCTCTGGTAAAACCTTCTGTGTTACAGAAAAAAAAATGAATAAAATTGAAATTCCGCAAGAAAAATGAAATTTGCAAATTTCACCTCCACTTTGCTTTAATTCCTGTGAAATGCCTGAAGGGTTAAAAAACTTTCTAAATGCTGTTTTGAATACTTTGAGGGGTCTAGTTTTTAAAATGGGGTGTTTTATCAGCGTTTCTAATACATAGGCCCCACAAAGCCACTTCAGAACTCAAGAGGTACCTTAAAAAAAAGGCTTTTGAAATTTTCTTAAAAATATGAGAAATTGCTGTTTATGTTCTAAGCCTTGTAACGTCCAAGAAAAATAAAAGAATGTTCAAAAAACAATGCCAATCTAAAGTAGACATATGGGAAATGTGAACTAGTAACTATTTTGGGTGGTATAACCGTCTGTTTTACAAGCAGATGCATTTAAATTCTGAAAAATGCAATTTTTTATAAGTTTTCTCTAAATTTTGCAATTTTCCACCAATAAACACTGAATATATCGACCAAATTTTACCACGAACATGAAGCCCAATGTGTCACGAGAAAACAATCTCAGAATCGCTTGGGTAGGTTTAAGCATTCCGACGTTATTACCACATAAAGTGAAATATGTCAGATTTGAAAAATGGGCTCTGAGCCTTAAGGCCAAAACTAGGCTGCGTCCTTAAGGGGTTAACTAAAAAAAAATTACAAAAATTCTAGCAACCGATTCACTTTAATGTGAAGAGTCTGTGGTTTTACAGTGGTTTGTATGAAATGATGTCAGCTGGAACAAATTCTGATTTATTTTTTAAATAACAAACAGAGTCGGAGCCCACATCATCAAACTGCTCATTTTGGCTAAGAACCGAGCAACAGATGGACAATGAACACATATGTGGAGTAGGAGGAAACGCTTATAAATATCATTCAAATAGACAATACATTTGCAAATAGGCTGTCAGTTGGTCTTCAGTAGAATACATACAGATTACTCAGGACACAAAATGACTTATTAAACTAGAGAAGTAGGAGTCTTATATAGTCCATTCCATATCTGCTCAGACACCAGACATGGCAAAAAAATTACTGAAACTGTTCTAATTTGATAATATTAGTCAGTATAGATTTCAAGCTACAAAAAACAACAACAAAAAACAAACAGTATGCATAGGACAAAATGGTATTATTTTAAGAGTTGTTAAAGAGGACCTGTCACTAGGTCATATAAGTTTAACTGGTTAACTGACCTGAGTAAGGCTGTCTTCCTGATTCCTGTTTTTCTTGTTTTCTCCTAGACTCACTCCCCTTCCCCCGTTCCGGAGATGTGGTATGTAGCGTCCATGGATCCGTGGGCGCTGGTCCCCATCTCCTTCCTAGGAGACGCCAGCGCTCACTTGCGCTCCGGTCTGCTGTGTCCCGTAGGGTGCGCGCGCACGCCCGTGGCCGCTCTTAAACTGGAATTTAAACTGTAATAGACTTTTGTATAGACTGTGACCTCGTCAGCTGCCTCTCCGATACGGCGGAGCGGCCTAGTGGGTCCACATACCCTGTGACTATGACATGGTCCACTGTTGTGTTGGCTCCCTATATGCTAATTTTCTGTATTTCGCCAACGGGGTGGAGCTAGCTTCTCTGCCTCTGAAGTTGATCAATCAGCGCGAGGCAGCATGAGGGTAGTTCACGTCCTGTTGGCTAACTACAGCAAAATAGCATAGAGGAGTCCAGGAAAAAAAAGAAAAACAGTGTCTAGCGTCCATGCGTCGGGTTTACTTACCTCCCGACGCCCGCAGCCATGGATCCGTGAGCGCTGGTCCCCATCTCCTTCCTAGGAGACGCCAGCGCCCACTTGCACTCCGGTCTGCTGTGTCCCGTAGGGTGCGCGCGCACAGAGGAAATCATCATCAACTGCCATGATTTCCCCAGGCCTTCTGAGCCTTGCCTGAGCGTTGTTAGTTTTCACAGTCTGTCTTGCAAATGGTCCCTTAGTGTTTCCCGTTCCAGTTGTTACCTGTGCCCTGTTACCTGTTCCTGTATCCCGTGCTGTTCTTGTTCCTGTGCCTATTAGTGTTGGAGTCGTGTCACGTCCTGTGTCATCTGCCACGTCCAGAGGAATTCGCCACGTCTGGTGCAACCTGCGGCATCTGTGTCATTCTGCCACGTCCTGTATCTTCTGCCACGTCCAGAGGAATTTGCCACGTCTGGCGCAACCTGCTGCACCCATCTCCATCTGTGCCGGAGCTGGGGCCACTGTCTGGATTATCCAGGTACCCTTGTGCGGGACTTTGTATTCTGAAGTTCCTGTTGTTTGGCCAGCTGCTTCCCTGCTACGGCGGTGTGGCCTAGTGGGTCCACTAACCCGCTACGTGACACAGTGCTGGAATCAGGAAGACAGCACTATTCAGGACAGTAAATCAGTTCAACTTATATGACTGTAACGGCTGCCGCGCCGTTCGCCGCCTCTTCCACGGCCTCTGCTCTGGTTCCTGCACCCTCCATTTCCTCATGCTCGTCCCGAGCTCCACTTACCCGATCCGGACGCTCTGCAGGCTCTGGGCGTCGTCAGGTAACTGCATCTCTCACCTCCCTCCACGGCCGTCATCCACGATGTGCGGCTACAGCCACTAGAGGGCGCGCACGCTGACTCTTTCCTTTTTAAAGGGCCAGCACGTGCCATAATTCCAAGACTTCCTATTTAAGGATCCTCCTCCCTCTGAATCCTAGCTTGTTCAACCAAGTTCCCCCTGTGAGTTTCCCTGTACCCTGGTTCCCTGTTTTCTTGCCTTCTGCCTTTGTCTGGATTTCCAGTTTTTGACCTCTGCCTGAACTTTGACTATCCTTGCCTGCCGCCTGCCTTGACCTATTGCTATCGATACCCGTAACGACGTCTGCTGCCTGTCATGACTTCTGGCCTATACATCCGACTGCCTCTCAACCTGCTGTGCCAAGCATTTCCCTGGGTTACTAGCACCATCTCCCGGACGACACAAAGGATCCACAAACGAACCTGGTGAGAACCGTGATAATGACCTAGTGACAGGTCCGCTTTAAGTTAAAGCACAGGTCCACACACATGTTAAAATGATTTCTGTTATTATTCTGTCCTAGTTCTTCATCATCACTGCCCAACCATGTCCTATGCTAGCATGTTCATAACCTCACTGAACCAAAAAAAGCATCAAATTCCATTGCGTTGTTATGCCGTATTTCATATCTACAGTGCCTTGAAGACATTGGTGACAAAATTAGTGGCCCACTTTCATCCAGTAAACTAATGTATGACTGTAGGTGGTCAGAGTGGCTACAGTATTTTGACAACCAAGGAAAAGTGGGCACCAGGGTTGCCACCATCATTTCATTGTTTTTATTCTGGACAATTTTGCAAAATCATGGACAGCCAAAAGTTTACAAACAAATTGGAAAACCAAACTGAATAATAAAGACGATAAGTAAGATATGTCTATATCTGAGAATAGTTTCAGACTGTAGCACATTGGGTCCAACAGATTAATTAATTTTAAGGGACTACCCTCCAGTTATATAAAAACATTGCATGTCCCACCCATAGGTCGGATCTTGATCTATTAGGCATTTACGGCATATCCCATGGATATGTTATAAAAGTTTGTAATGGTAATATCCCTTTATTTATTTTATAAATTTTTGTCAATAAGGATTATTGGGATATAAGTTGATAAAATAAATATCTTAGTAATCCTTATTGCCCACATTCATCTTACAGGAAGAAGTTTCTTTTTTTTATTATGACACAATAATACCAACTATAGCCTTAAAAACATGCAAACAGTAGCTGCGTTCGATACACAAATAGCAGTGGCAAACAATGTGCAAGTAAAATGGGCCACTAAAGAGGTTGTACATGATCGAAATAAAAAATATTTGTTCCAGAAACAGGGCCACTCTAGTCTATGTGTCCAATCCCCTCCTGACAGCCGCAGCCACGAGTCGGTAAGCGGTGGCCCCAGCCTCCTCCTCAGGAGACGCCAGCGCTCACGTCCACTCACCTCAGCCGGAACCCGTAGGGTGCGCGCGCAAACTCGTACCCGCTCTTAAAGGGGCAGCGAGCGCACCAGACCTTTTGATGAACTTTGACCCGTGAGTACCCTGGACTATAAGAGGAGTCCAGCCCACCGGCTTCTATGCCTGAGCATTTTTGATGTTTCCTAGTTTGTCTATGTGATGGCCTCCTAGTGTGTTTCCTGTTCCTGTACCTGTTCAAGTCCTGTTCCTGTTCCTGTACCTGTTCCAGTTCCTGTTCCTGTTCCTTGCATTCCATACTATCCTGGTCTAGCACTGTGCTGTGCCAAAGTCGTGTCGTGCTGTGTCCACGTCTGACCTGCTTCACCTCGCCCTGACGTCTACATGCTGCCTAGTCCCAGCCGAGCCTGCCCTGCTGTTGTCTGAGCTGCCACAGGTACCTATACGAACTATAGACTTTCACCTGCTCCCTGTTGGCCAGCTGCCTTACCGCCAAGGCGGTTTGGCCCAGTGGGTTCACAGACCCTTTGTGACAGTACGCTCAGGCCATGGACCCCGCTGGCCGATTCAAGACCATGACGACATCACAGGAGATGCGAGCAGATATGTTGGACCTCCGATCTCGACAGGACAAACTCCTCCAGGCGTTGAACATCCTTGCACGTCGGCAGGAGGCACAAGCTGCTGTTCCTCCTACTACACCTCCTGGCAGTGTTGATCCTAAGACTACACCTCTTGGCAGTGTTGAACCGCGTGATCCACTTCAGCCTGTATAGTAGGACATTTTCGTCTGATGGCGCAAGGGTCGCTTTCATCATTTCTCTCCTCACCGGCAAGGCTCTTGCATGGGCGAACCCTATCTGGGAGAGAAAAGGTCCAGAGACCCGTGACTTCCAATCCTTCCTCTGGACTTTTCGCATGGTGCTTGAGGAGCCTGGACGGGTCTCATCTGCAGTGGCATCTTTGATTAATCTTCACCAAGGAGACACCTCCGTGAGTGAGTACGCCATCCACTTCTGCACCCTGGCGGGAGAGCTGTTATGGAACAATGAGGCTCTGGTGGCTGCATTCTGGCATGGTGGCTTCTGGAATTAAGGACGAACTTGCCACTCGAGATCTGCCGTCTACCCTGGACGACCTCATCCTTCTGCCTGCCCGGATTGATACATGGATCCGAGAATGCCTCCAAGAGGTTCGACGGGAGGGAGTCCTTCCAAGTTTGGCTCCTATTTTGCAGCAATCCCTGCTGTCCTCAGATGTCGATCCTCCTAAAGAGTCTGTGATAAGGGACCAGTATAAGTTATCTACCCAAGAGAGACAACGCAGACGCACATCTGACCATAGTATTCGACGAGAGAACGCATCAGGTCTCTGCGTATCTGGACTCTGGATCCGCTGTGAATTTCATCTGTAGAGACCTGGTGGACCTTCTGCAATTACCCACCACCCCTCTGGAGATCCCGTTGACAGTTGCTTCAGTGAATGGACTACCTCTGCCAGACACAGTTATAGCTGTGACTAAGCCGCTGAGGGGGCGCTATCACTTTGGGTCGCAGTGTGGGACCGTACATACCACCATCATCATGGGTAAGCCTGCCACATAAGTGATCTGCTCTTTGAGTAGATCCCTCTGGATTTACATGTACCTGGGATGTTTTCCATGCTTCTTTTCTCCTCTCTGACTCCAATACTGTCGGTTGTCATTTCTACTTAATATTATCTTGGAGAGTTAAGGATTTCTAATCCCTTGACCCTGGACACTCACAAATATCCATTGCATTTGGTAGTGAATGCACTGACGTCCAGTGATACTTCTGATATACCGATCATATGTGCTCTAATCAGTACTGTAACACCTTGCCTTTCCTCCCCTCCCCCTTCTCTTCTTGACAGATACACTGTCTTTTGTTATGTCATGGATTCCATTCTTTGTAGGATACCCTAAACAATTGTTTTCAATACCCACACTGTTCTTTTAGATCTCCTTGAAGTTTTAATGTTTGTGATTATTGTTGTATGTTCTAATAAAATTTGTACTTTTTCATTATTTGTATGGCTTTTTGACTTCCTGGTTCTATATAAGTTGTTTCCATCATTGTTTGAAGTTTGCCTTTAAATTTATATTTATAGTGGGGGTGCTCTGGCACTTGTGGGTGGCACCCAACCCTTTACCTAAAACCTTATGAGCCTTTTATATTTAAAACAGTTATAGCTGTGACTAAGCCACTGAGGCTCCAAGTGGGAGCCCTTCACTCCGAACTTCTGCCTTTCTATGTGCTATCCAAAGCTGTTAACCCTGTGTTGCTGTGCCTGCCTTGGCTCCGACTGCATGCTCCTGGACTGGAATTCTGGAGAGGTTCTCCAGTGAGGCCCTGAATGTCAAGGTCGTTGCCTGGTGCAGATTCTGTTGGCTCAGCCTTCGCTGCCTCGGTCATTGGCAGGATTGCCGAGTCATTATGCTGCATTTTTGGACATCTTCAGCAAGAGGGAGGGAGACATTTCCTCCACATTGGGCATATGACTGCCCTATCGAGCTGATTCCTGGTGCATCCCTTCCCTTTGGTAGGGTATATCCTCTCTCCTTGCCAGAGACTATGTCCATGTCCGCCTATGTGAAAAAGAACTTGGAGAGGGGCTTCATACGAAAGTCTTCCTCCGCGGGAGGAGTCGGGTTCTTCTTCGTCAAAAAGAAAGATGGCTCTCTTCGTCCTTGTATCGAATACCGAGGTCTCAACCAGATCACGGTGAAGAATAAATATCCGTTGCCACTGATCTCTGAACTGTTCGATCGTATACGTGGTGCCAAGATTATTTCTAAACTAGACCTGCATGGGGCTTACAACCTAGTCCGGATTCGCCAGGGTGATGAATGGAAGACTGCATTTAACACCCGTGATGGACACTATGAGTATCTAATAATGCCCTTCGGCCTGTGTAATTCTCCCGCGGTCTTCCAGGAGTTTGTGAATGACATTTTCCGTGACCTCCTCAATGTTTGTGTAGTAGTCTGCCTTGATGACATCTTGATTTTTTTTCTCCAGATCCTATAACGCACCAGAGACATGTCCGTCAAGTTCTGCTACGGTTAAGGGAGAATCGTCTGTACGCCAAGCTGGAGAAGTGCGTGTTTGGCAAAGATGCTCTACCCTTCCTGGGCTACATCGTCTCGAACCGAGGTCTCGAGATGGATCCTGAGAAGGTAAAGTCTGTTCTGGAATGGCCACGCCCTCAAGGCTTGAGGGCCATACAGCGCTTTCTGGGATTCGCTAATTTTTACAGGCAGTTTATTCCAAACTTCTCCTCACTGACTTCTCCCATCTCTAACCTTACTAAAAAGGGTATGAACGCCAAGGTGTGGACTCCCGAGGCAGAGTCCGCATTCATAAGCCTGAAGAGTGCCCTCACGTCAGCCTCTATCCTCCATCATCCGGATGTCTCTCTGCAGTTCTCGTTGGAGGTAGACACATCCTCTGTCGGTGCTGGTGCACTCCTGTTCCAGAGAGGTCCCAAGGGTATGAAGGGTATGTGGATATTATTCTAACCTCTTCTCTTCCGCAGAACGCAACTACTCGATTGGGGATCGGGAGTTACTGGCCATCAAATTGGCCCTGGAAGAATAGAGACATCTACTAGAGGGACCAGCTCATCCGATCCTGATTTTAACAGACCACAAGAATCTGACCTACCTCCAGACGGCCCAACGGCTGAACCCTCGTCAGGCCAGGTGGTCACTGTTCTTTACAAGTTTCCAGTTTGAGCTCCATTATCGCCCGGCCGACAAGAATGTGAGGGCCGATGCCTTGTCCAGGTCTTTCAAGACGGAAGACACCTTGGAGAGTCCACAGAATATTTTTGATCCGTCTTGCATTATCTCTGTCAATCCCCTGCAAGTTGGGGACATTCCACCAGGGAGGATTTTTGTGCGCCTGGCCAATCGTGGAAGAATCCTCCGCTGGGGACACTCCTCTAGACTGGCAGGTCACGTGGGGGTCCGTGAGACCCGGGATCTGATTGCTCGTCATTTCTGGTGGCCCACGCTGCCCAAGGACATTATGGACTTTGTTTCTTCCTGTTCTGGCTCTCAGAATATGGCGATACAAAATGTGCAATGTCCAAAAGCGGATAAGATCGGGCACCATTTATCAGTGCGAGACTGTCCACATATCTATGAATTATTTATTTACCGGATTATTATACTTTCTTATTATGCCCTGATGTGCTCTGACCAGCCTACATATGTCCCCACATTATAAACTGAAATACCAGCAAAACCCCAAACAGAACAACTACCAAGTTAAATCTGCACTCCAAAATCCAAATGGCGCTCCCTCCCTTCTGAACCCTACAGCGTGCCTAAACAGCAGTTTACGTCCACATATATGGCATCGCCATACCCGGGAGAACCAGCTTAGCAGTTTACGAGGTGTTTGTCTTTGGTGGCACAAACTGGGCACAACATATTGTGTACTAAAATGGCATCAAAAATAGATATTGGGATGCACTCCTCAATCAATTGGCGTGGTGCTAGTAAGGTAGGGACGAGAATCCCACAATATTGAAAATATATAACCCCAGCACTCACAGAGGTACGCAAAAGATCCAGATGCAAACAAATTTAAGTTTTATTGCAACAAAAGATGGTAAAGTTGAGGTGGAAAGCGACTTGGTAAAGACGTTTCGGCCGAACCTCGGCCTTTGTCACGGTCGCTGTAAGACGATATCACTGGTATGGGTTGTCCGTGGACAACCCATACCAGTGATATCGTCTTACAGCGACCGTGACAAAGGCCGAGGTTCGGCCGAAACGTCTTTACCAAGTCGCTTTCCACCTCAACTTTACCATCTTTTGTTGCAATAAAACTTAAATTTGTTTGCATCTGGATCTTTTGCGTACCTCTGTGAGTGCTGGGGTTATATATTTTCATTACTAAAATGGCATATCAGCAGAAAATTGCAATTTTCACTTTGCACCATCCGCTGCGCATTACTAATGGAAGAACACCTGTGGGGGCAAAACGCAATGACTTAAGGGTTGTAGTTTCCAAAATAAGGGTCACTACTGTGGGGATTTGTTTTACTATTTGATCTGAGGTCCCTGCAATTGTGGGCCAATGCTGTGAAAATCACCAAAATAGACCTCAATTGCGCATGTTGCTCTTCACTTCTGAGCCCTGCAAATGATAAATGCCTTGAGGGGTGTAGTTTCCAAAATAGGGTTACTTCTTGGGGGCTTCCACTGTACTCTGGTACCTTAGGGTTTTGTAAACGTGACATGGGCCCCGAAAACGATTCCAGCTAAATTTGAGCTCCAAATAGTGCTCCTTCTCTTTTGAGCCCTGCCGTGTGTCCAAACAGCAGTTTATGACCACTTATGGGGTATTGCCGTAATCGGGAAATTGGTTTTCAAATATTGGGGTGCTTTTTCTCCTTTTTTTTTATTGTGAAAATGGAAAAATCTGAGCTAAAACTACATTTTATTAGATAAAATTTAGATTTTCATTTTCACGGCCTAATTGCACTAATGTCAGCAAAAAACCTGTGGGATCGAATTGCTCACTATACACCTTGATAAATTACTTGAGGGGTGTATTTTCCCAAATGGGGTCACTTTTGGGGGTTTCCACTAATTTATTTCTTCAGGGGCTTTGCAAATGCGACATGGCACCTGAAAAACATTACAGCAAAACTTGAGCTCAAAAAGCCAAATGGTTCACTGTAAAGTCAATGGCTGCGGACCGTCGTTCAGACTTACCATCTGATGGCTCCGGCCATGGACGTCTGTATTCCCGGCGGCATCCTCCTCCAGGGAGACGCCGGCACTCACTTCTGGGTTCTGTGACCGGTTCCCGCAGGGTGCGCGCGCCCGCGCGCGCACGGCCTTAAAGGGCCAGTACGCGTCCAGCTGTCTATTATCAGTAATTAGCCCAGAATGCTGTTGGAGTATAAAAAGGGCTCTGCCCACTTGTTCCTTGCCTGAGCATTTTTGTAAACCTAAAGTTTGTCTTGCAAATGGTCTCCCAGTGTTTTCCAGTTCCCAGTGTTACCCGTTCCTGCTGCCTGTACCCTGTATCCCGTGCTATCGTATCTATTGTGTCATCTACAGTGAAAGTCAAGTCTTGTCTTCCGCTGCATCTAGTGTGCCATCTACAGTGAGAGTCAAGTCGTGTCTTCCGCTGCATCTACTGTTCCATCTACGGTGAAAGTCAAGTTGTGTCTCCGCTACTGTCTACATTGCCTCAGGTACCCGTTCTGGACTATAGACATTGTTTTGTACCTAGTTGGCCAGCTGTTATCCCGCTACGGGAAGGGTGTAGTTTGCCAAATGGTGTCTTTTTGGGGGCGTTTCCACTGTTTTGGCATCACAAGACCTCTTCAACCCTGACATAGTGCCTAAAATATATTCTAATAAAAAGAAGGCCCCAAAATCCTCTAGGTGCTCCTTTGATTCGGAGGCCTGTGTTTCAGTCCAGTAGCACACTAGGGCCACACAAGGGATATTTCTAAAAACTGCAGAATCTGGGCAATAAGTATTGAGTTACGTTTCTCTGGTAAAACCTTCTCTGTTATAGAAAAAAAGAAATTAAAAATTAATTTCTGCAAACAAAATGAAATTTGTACATTTCATCTCTACTTTGATGCAATTCCTGTGAAACGCCTAAAGGGTTAATAAACTTTCTAAATTATTTTTTTAATGGGTTCAGTTTTTAAAATGGGGATTTATGGGGTTTTGCATTGTATGGGCCCCTCAAAACCACTTCACAA
The DNA here is from genome assembly GCF_050947455.1 of Rhinoderma darwinii. Classification (NCBI taxonomy): domain Eukaryota; kingdom Metazoa; phylum Chordata; class Amphibia; order Anura; family Rhinodermatidae; genus Rhinoderma; species Rhinoderma darwinii. The sequence goes on along the minus strand of NC_134687.1, from coordinate 238,917,012 downwards.
CTGTACTCGTCCCTGTAAAAATAGCCTTTTGAAATTTTCTTGAAAATGTGACAAATTGCTGCTAAAGTTCTAAGCCTTGTAACATCCTAGAAAAATAAAAGGATGTTCAAAAAACATTGCCGATCTAAAGTAGACATATGGGAAATGTTAATTAGCATTTGTTTTGTGTGGTATAACTATCTGTCTTACAAGCAAATACAATTAAATTTAGAAAAATGAAAATTTTTGGAATTTTTCGCTAAATTTTGGTGTTTTTCACAATAAAATACTGAATGTATCGAAATTTTTTTGCCAATAACTTAAAGTATAATGTGTCAGGAGAAAACAATCTCAGAATCGATTGGATAGGTGAAAGCATTCCAAAGTTATTACCACATAAAGTAAAACATGTCAGATTTGAAAAATGGGGCTGCGTCCTGAATGTGCGAACTAGTCCATGTCCTTAAGGGGTTAAGGCCTAAAATACTCTTATCACTAATGGGTTAATCAGCCCCTACCAGTACCCTCGTCTTTGTGGCAAATAAGCCCTAGGCTTGTTTTCTGCGTTGGCAGAGACCGGGCCTTCTTCTCCTCCGTGGTTCCGCTCTACAACTGTGCACTTATGAACAATGGGGCGGTGCAGAAACAATCTCTAGCGTTAATTGGCTGAGTCTCAGCCAACCAGCTCAAGTCTTATTTTAGCATTGCTCCCTGGCTTATCAATGTAGAGTGCATTGGTAATCATCTAAACAATGCAACTCTCGGATGACTCCAGGTAAGATGCAATTTTGCCACCATGGGGCCATTATGCTGGCTCCCCGGTTGGCCAGTCTGACACTGGCTGAGAATGATATGAACACATTAGCAGCATTTACTGTGAACTTTAATATCATGATAATTACTTTTAGAATATCCTGCACAAACGTTCTATGAATAGTTGGAAACCATCCCCTTCCGGCATTTAAAGTATATTTATTTACATCTTACTTTATAATGTTACAAAACATGTTAACATCTATAAAGTACCAGTAGTGACGAAAGAGGGATGCAGGGATTTCTCTATTGTGTGGCTGGCATCAATGTCGAGATTTAGCTGAAATGTAGCCTTGAGCTCAAAGAAATATACAAGTTTTCATCTCGACTTCAGATATAATGTTTAATGAGGGTGCGGAAATACATGGAGATGTTAAATATTAATAGAGGATTAGGATCAGAAAAATTATCAAATCTACCTAGTGATATGTCTCCTGTCTCTAAGGCCTTGTTCACAAGGCGTGTGTGCAACGCGTTTTTGAAGCATTTTACGTGGCAAAAAATGTGTCAAAAACACGTGTACTTTCAAAAAGCGCTTTGCAAAAACGCTAGCATTTTTGACGCGTTTACACGTCGTTTTTTTTTTTTTGTGCCATGTGAACAAGGCCTTAGGTTTTGTTTACACAGCAATAATATTTATAAAAATGGCAGCAATATGTATCATGAATATTCTGATGGAAATGTCCGTCAGATATTTTTCAACCCACTGATCATACATTGGTAGATTTAAAAATTGCCTATAAACAGACCTTTAGGCTGGATTCATACATCGTGTATTTGTTGCATATTTTGATGCAAATTCTTTAGCCAAAGCCAGAACTGGATCAAGGAGGAAGGATAAGTATAAGTTCTTCCTTTATATTTCCCATTCCTTTAGAAACCACTTCTGGCTTTGGCACGAAAATCTGCATCAAAATCTGCAACAAAACTTGCGTGCTGTGTGAATCCAGCCTTAGCCTACTATTGGTCTCACTATCACTGGATTGAGGGATAGTTAATAACATGGAAAGTGTCAGCTTTTTTTTTTTTTATCTCAGCTGGATGGGCCTATGATGCTAGCTACCTGGTCATAGAAGTGTAGACCACAATCTAGGTATCTGACATAGACAGTGCTACAACTCCGCAGGTGTCAGGATTGAATTTAGTTGTTAAATAAACAAAATAGTTTTATCATTGTAAGGGTATGTTCACACGCTGTGGTTTCAGACATAATTTCGGGCGTTTTACGCCTTGAATTACGCCTGAAAAAACGCCCCTAATACGCCTACAAACATCTGGCCATTGCTTTCAATGGGAATTACGATGTTCTCAAAATACGGTGCGTAAAATGACGCCTCGTCAAAAAAAGTGCAGGACACTTCTTGGGAAGTTTTTGGAGGCGTTTTTCATTGACTCCATTGAAAAACAGCTCCAAAAACGGCCGTAAAAAAACACAGCGAAAAAACGCAAGTTGATAAAAAAACGTCTGAAAATCAGGAGCTGTTTTCGCCTGAAAACAGCTCCGTATTTTCAGACGTTTTTGCTCACTACGTGTGAACATACCCTTATAGTTATATATTTTTATTTTCCTAGTAGTCAGTGATTTATTTTTGATCATCTCTTCCTGGTGATTGGTTTAGATTAATTTCACTGTACTCCAGGGTCAGGTTCCCTTTAAAAACTACCATTCTGCTGCTATGAAGCCGATTTATTGAATGTTACTGTAGTCAGACAGTACATGAACTTTGGCCTCAATAAATGTTATCTGGCTTGGTCATAAGAATAGAATGTTGTGTTATATTATTAATTACTTGTGGAAAAAGCTGCATGCATTCAGAAGTTTATCTGGCATAGCTATAAAGGCAGTAGTAATAGATTTAAAGAGGCTCTGTCACCACATTATAAGTGCCCTATCTTGTACATAATGTGATCGGCGCTATAATGTAGATTACAGCAGTGTTTTTTATTTAGAAAAGCAATCTATTTTCACCAAGTAAGGCCTCATGCATACGAACTTATTTTTTTCCTCCCGTTAATTCTGGCGTAAATACGGGTCCTTGGTCACAAGTATTCGACCCGTATTGCACCAGTATTTACGGACGCGTGCCCGTAAATACGGGTCCGGTGTCACCAGTATTCCACCCGTATTTACGGGCACGTTTTCGCTGCAAAATTGCACTGCACTAATCGGCAGCCCCTTCTCTCTATTAGTGCAGGATAGAGCGAAGGGAAAGCCCTTTCCGCAGTAAAAGTAAAGAAATTCATACTTACCCGGCCGTTGTCTTGGTGACGCGTCCCTCTTTCGACATCCAGCCCGACCTCCCTGGATGACGCGGCAGTCCATGTGACCGCTGCAGCCAGTGATTGGCTGCAGCGGTCACATGGGCTGAAATGTCATCCCAGGAGCCTGGACTGGAGGAAGAAGCAGGGAGTTCTGGGTAAGTATGAACGTCTTTTTTTTTTTTTTTTTTACAGGTTGATCTATATTGTGATTGGTAGCCACTGTCCAGGGTGCTGAAAGAGTTACTGACGATCGTTTAACTCTTTCAGCACCCTGGACAGTGACTATCCTCTGACATCGCGTAGCAACGCTCCCGTAATTACGGGTGCACACACGTAGCCACCCGTAATTACGGGAGCCCCATAGACTTCTATGGGCCTGCCCGTGCCGTTATTACGGCCTGAAATAGGACATGTTCTATATTTTTCAATGGCACGGGCACCTTCCCGTAAGCATACGGGGAGGTACCCGTGGCCAATAGAAATCTATGGGCCCATAATTACGTTCGTGTGCATGAGGCTTATGACCTATTTTAGATTTATGCTAATGACTTTCTTAATGGACAACTGGGCGTTGTGGAGAGAAGCATATTACGCTGACCAATCAGCATCATACACTTCTCTCCATTCATTTACACAGCACATAGTAATCTTACTAGATCACTATGAGTAGCCACATACTCACACATTAACGTTACTGAAGTGTCTTGACAGTTAGGGCATGACCACACATGGCGGAATTCCTCCGCAACTGTCCGCATCAATGCCGCACCTAATCCGGGTTGCGGATTACGGCTGCGGATCTGCACAAAATGTGCAGAAAATTGATGCGGACTGGCCGCTGCGGACTGCAGGAAAAGTGCTTCCCTTCTCCATATCAGTGCAGGATAGAGAGAAGGGACAGCACTTTCCCTAGTGAAAGTAAAAGAAATTCATACTTACCGCCCGTTGTCTTGATGACGCGTCCCTCCTTCGGCATCCAGCCCGACCTCCCTGGATGACGCGCCAGTCCATGTGACCGCTGCAGCCTGTGCTTGGCCTGTGATTGGCTGCAGCCGTCACTTCCACTGAAACGTCATCCTGGGAGGCCGGACTGGAGACAGAAACAGGGAGTTCTCGGTAAGTATGAACTTATATGTTTTTTTACAGATACATGTATATTGGGATCGGTAGTCACTGTCCCGGGTGCAGAAACAGTTACTGCCGATCGCTTAACTCTTTCAGCACCCTGGACAGTGACTATTTACTGACGTCTCCTAGCAACGCTCCCGTCATTACGGGAGCCCCATTGACTTCCTCAGTCTGGCTGTAGACCTAGAAATACATAGGTCCAGCCAGAATGAAGAAATGTCATGTAAAAAAACCAATACGCTCCGCACCACACATAACATGTGCATGACAGCTGCGGACTTCATTGCGGAACTTAGAATCTCCATTGAAGTCAATGGAGAAATTCCGCCATGAGTCCGCAACCAGTCCGCCACTGCTCCGCAACAGACAGAGCATGCTGCGGACACCACATTCCGCTCCGCAGCCTATGCTCCGCAGCGGAATTGTACGCATCGTGTAAACGAACACTGCGAAATTAAAGTGAAAGTCAATGGAGAAACGGCTCCGCTGCGGATTAACGCTGCGGAGTGTCCGCAGCGGAATTTAAGTGAAAATCCGCCATGTGTGAACCCGCCCTAAGGGTATGTTCACACGGCTTAGCAAAAAACGTCTGAAAATACGGAGCTGTTTTCAGGCGAAAACAGCTCCTGATTTTCAGAAGTTTTTGTAACTACTCGCGTTTTTCACGGGCGTATTTTACGGACGTTATTGGAGCTGTTTTTCAATGCAGTCAATGAAAAACAGCTCCAAAAACGTCCCAGGAAGTGACATGCACTTCTTTTTCACGGGTGTCTTTTTACGCGCCGTCTTTGACAGCGACGCATAAAATAACACCCTGTGGGAACAGAACACTGTAAAACCCATTGAAAGCAATGGGCAGATGTTTGTAGGCGCAAAACGCCCGAATTACGTCTGAAAACAGTGTGTGTGAACATACCCTAAATAGACATCGCGTCCAACCAGGACGCAATGTCTATTCACAATCCCGACACTTCAGACACGTTTGTGTGTGACTTACTCATCGAGATCACGCTGTGCTGTCGTTTACAGCGAGATCTCATGAGATTACGCTTGCTGTGCTGTAAGTCCCACACAAACGTTACCGAAGTGTCGGGATTGTGAATAGACATCCCGTCCTGGCTGGAGGTGATGTCTATTCACTGTCAAGACACTTCAGTAACGTTAATGTGTGTGTATGTGACTGCACATAGTGAACAACGCAGGATCACTATGTGCTGATTACATGAATGGAGAGAAGTGGTATGACGCTGATTGTTCAGCGTCATACACTTCTCTCCACAACGGTCAAAAGTAAAAACACGCCCAGTTGTCTATTAAGAAACTCATTAGCATAAATCTAAAATAGGTCATAACTTGGGGAAAATAGATCGTTTTTCTAAATAAAAAAACACTGCTGTGATCTACATTACAGCGCCAATCACATTATGTACAAGATAGGCCACTAATAATGTGGTGACAGAGCCTCTTTAAAGGCTATGTACACCTTTGAATTTTTCTTCAAATAAAACAGTGTATCAATCTGATTAGTGCAACTACTAATTGCTTTTTATTAAAAATTATTTTTACTTTTTGAGTTCCTGCTTCTATGTATCCTGTATACAGGGCAGCTGTATCTTGCACTGAGACCTGAATCTGTCAGGTCAGCGGGACTGACGGGTTCAGTGACAGCGGGCTCTGCGTGTCTCTGTCACGCAGGATCCACCTCTTATCGATCACATCTAAGTTATGAACTTAGATGTGATCGATAACAGCTCGATCCTGCGTGCAAGAGACACGCAGAGCCCGCTGTCACTGAACCCGTCAGTCCCGCTGACCTGACAGATTCAGGTCATGCACATGGAAGGAGGAGGAGTAAGATACTTCCGGACACTTTCACTATAACATAATAGGAAAAGAGGATTTTCCAGAGAAAACCAACCCTGCTTTGTGCTGAGAACAGTTAGTGGAGGTGGTGGTGGGGGGGGAGGGGGGGTGCCTGATGGCTTCCATGCACATTACATTGTCTGCAGATCCTGCTGAAAACTACAGGAACGGACATAAAAGTCTTATGTTTATTGGCCGTTTATTCAAAGCTATCCGTGTGTTATTATCTTGCAGAGATAATAAAAAGGTTAATGCTTCCATCCCGAATGAAGAAGGTAGAAGAAAAGCAGTATTAACAATGAAAAGGATTCCCACCCAAAATGTATTATTGGCCATATATTAGTAAATCAGTTTTACCATCCGTTTCAGAGGCAATAATTCAAAAGTGACAACTAATATAGCTAAACTTCATGTTGTCTTTTTTTTAAAAATTGCCCCAACAACTGAATAGAAAATTCTGATAACTTTGTACGTAAAATAAACATAATTACTAAATGCTCTAATGTCTGATTTACTAATACATGGCCAATATTAAGTTCTGGGTGGAAATCCGCTTTAAAGGGGATGCCCAGTTTTTTTTACTTATTTGTAGAATAGGAAATCATACAGTTTTCTAATATACAAGTATTAGAAATTCTGCTCAAATACATTCTTATAGTGCATGAGGCCCCTGTGACAGTAGAATGGTATAGCCCACGGATTAGTCCAGTGTAATGCATACATGAGCTAACTGAATATGACCTAACATGGCGTCAGTCATTTGACCACCTTACACACATATCATGTGACCTCTGACATTTTTTTAAACTCGGTTTATTGTAGTTATGCATACAGAAACCATTGATAGGAACAAAAACAATAACATTAACATTCCTGCATAAAACGAATTCACATGGTAAGCAATAATATCACATAGGATACATAGAAAGTAGTCATATTAGACCCCATAATGACACCGCACCGCAGGCGGGGCAGAGACACATGGATAAGTTGGTAAATAAAAAACCATATTCCATGCACATAACAATACCCAGGTCAAAGACAAGGAAAGAGTGTGTTAGAAATTATCCTGTCGGAGGTCAATCAATCCCCAATAACACTGTGCGGCAAGGAAGCTCTAAGGTCGCCCAAGCTGAAAGAGGTACGAGGTGAAGAACACCCCCCCCCCCAAACCTTCATGAACTTATGTTGACATCCTCTGTGTTTATACACCACATTCTCATACGGGAGTATAGAGTTAACTGGCTTTTTCCACTGGGAGAGCTCTGGAGAGATATCCCCCATCCAACGAATGGCTATCACTTTCCTAGCTAAGGACAAGGCTTCACGTAGGAAAACTCCCTCATAGTGCGACCAGACCCCTGTGGGCATCAGCCCCAATAAGCATAGTCCAGGTTCACACGGGACCACATGGTCCAAAATCTAGGAAAGCAGATGAGTTACCTCCTGTTAAGGATCTGCCAGGCACAGCTTCTGTATCCACGCCCATAGGTAATCAGTCTGCACCTGCTTCTATGTCTGTGAGACTGACTCCATCTTCCACCACTCAGGATGGCAGGCTTAGGAGTGGGAGAGCCTATCACAGCCTGGCCAGACGGAGCTAGCTCCCGCCCTCTGTCTATTTATATCTGCCTTTCCTGTTCCTCCTTGCTTGTGATTCTTCTCTGTTGGTTTCCTGGCCCTGCTGCAGCTTCTTGAACTACTTGTGCCTGCTTCGTATTGACCCTGGCTTACTGACTACTCTTCTGCTCTGCGTTTGCTACCTCGTACACTCCTGGTTTGACTCGGCTTGTTCACTACTCTCCTGCTCTGCGTTTGGCACCTCGTACTCTCCTGATTTGACTCGGCTCGTTTACTACTCTTGTTGCTCACTGTGTTGCCGTGGGCAACTGCCCCGTTTCCCTTTGTTCTGTGTTTCCTTGTCTGGTTGTCTGTCGTGCACTTACTGAGTGTAGGGACCGTCGCCCAGTTGTACCCCGTCGCCTAGGGCGGGTCATTGCAAGTAGGCAGGAACTGAGTGGCGGGTAGATTAGGGCTCACTTGTCTGTTTCCCTATCCCTGTCATTACACCTCCCTCCAAAAATTTGCTATGACTGAGCACTGCCACATCATGTGATCAAAACCAGCCTGGTCTTGCGAGCATCTAGGGCATCGTGAGCTGGATGCCCTTCCCATACGAAATAGCCTAGTTGGAGTAATATAACATCTGTGTATGATGTACAATTGCGTCATTTTATTATTTGCCGCAGGCGAGACCCAGAGATGCGACTGCATAGCTTCCTCCCAATCCTCAGTGGATAATGAAGGGATAAGACCCCTCCACCCGACCTCTACCGAAAACTCAGCGTGAGCGACCCTCCAAGACAATAGGTAAGTATGGAGGACCGACACCATCCCCCTCGGTCCCTGAGTTCTAAGAATTCCTATAAGCGGTAATTAAGAGATTGGCCCTTTATCTTCCCTAAACTGAGACTCCAAAGCATGCCGAATTTGTATACACCTAAATGTGTCTCTATCAGGCACCTGGAACGTATCCTGAATCTCTCTAGCAGACAACGTATGACCCTCTTCATCAATCAGATTCTGCAAGTCTGTCACTCCCAAGGCTATCCAAAAAGCTGAATCATGCAGACCCCAAAAATGAGACAGCCACGGATGAGACCAAAGAGGCATTTCAGCTACATTGTGCGTATATTTCAAAACTGTCTTGGGTGACCTCTGACATTTAGTCAGAAATAGGATTACATGGCATGCATGTGTTGGGGCAACATCCGTACTTTTTTTTTTTACAGGGACACTTTGGATATGGAGACGGATTGGGGCACAGCATATGTGGTGGGGGTGCCCTCTGGGGGTGGCTTATCTGGTAGGTGTATCTTCTGGCAGTGTGGCTTATCTGCTTGGTGTGGCTAATGGAGGCGTAGCTTTCTTCCCAGAATTTCTGCATACAAATAAACGAACAAAATTTTCTGCACTCGTTTGTCTGACAACTACTATGGTGGCCGATATCTTTCTCTGGTTATCTGGTTGTATACAGTCAGGTGATGTATCACCTTATCACTAGGGTCTGGGAAAACTTTGTAACAAACTTTATGGGAGCTTAGTTAGGGCAATATTAGCTGTCACTCAGCAGCTGTCACTCAGCTTTCCCAGAAACGGATATAACTGGGCAAAGGCTGAAAAAATCTTGTAAGAAGGCAACATCTCAATAATTGAAGTCATATCTTCTATAAATATAACCTGTCTTTACTTGTAAGGGTATGTGCACACACACTAATTACGTCCGTAAGTGACGGACGTATTTCGGCCGCAAGTACCGGACCGAACACAGTGCAGGGAGCCGGGCTCCTAGCATCATACTTATGTACGATGCTAGAAGTCCCTGCCTCACTGCAGGACAACTGTCCCATACTGAAAACATTATTACAGTACGGGACAGTTGTCCTGCAGCGAGGCAGGGACTCCTAGCGTCGTACATAAGTATGATGCTAGGAGCCCGGCTCCCTGCAGTGTGTTCGGTCCGGTACTTGCGGCCGAAATACGTCCGTCAATTACGGACGTAATTAGTGTGTGTGCACATACCCTCACTCGGCTGCTACAATAGCCCTATACTGTAGGCCGAAGATACAGTTTTGGAAAAACTGCGGCCAAGGATAAAAAGAGTAATAAATAGGAAGACATATGAATTACTAGTTATGGCACATATGCTAAGAATGACAGGTCCCATCTGGAAACATAATTTACCTTGTTTCTCACAATTGCCACACACCAGGAAGAACACCGCGGTAAATAAGTCAATATCGTTCTACATACCAGTCGGTATATCGCGGGGACTTCCTCACCTTTATATTGTCCACTGCTCTCTACTTTCAGTGGGCAAACTGTACACCGGGGAAGGCAGCGGTCTATATTACTTAGTGGCCATTACGCCGAAAGACTCATCAGAGCTTTTAAAGGGGGGTTTCCAAAAGCATACTTTTCAAACCAAGTTATTTTCACCACGCCTACTGTACTCTCTGGTTTTTACGCATTGGTCTGCACGTGTCAACCAGCCGAGCCCTTTATATTACAAGCTCTAATACAAAAAAGGCTAGGCGATATGTGCTGACCACTACTGGTAGTGTAAAAACCAGGGTAGATAGTGCCACACTCAGTGCCCCTTGTAGATGTTGCTCCATGCTGCCCCTGTAGATAGTGCCACACACAGCCCATGTAGATAGTGCCACAGTTCACCCAGTAGATAGTGCCACACACTGCTCCCAGTAGATAGTGCCACCCCGCTCTCCTGTAGATAGTGCCATCGTGCCCTCTGTAGAGACAGAACCCCCTGTAGGTAGTGCCTCCCTCTGTAGATAGTGCCATACCGCCCTGTAGATAGTGCCACACAGCCCCCTATAGAAAGTGTCACACGCACCTCTGTAGATAGTGCCCCATGTACTCATGTATAGTGCCACATGCACCCCTGTAGATAGTGCCACCCTCCCACCTTGTAGATAGTGCCACCCTCCCCCATGTAGATAATACCACACAGCCCCCTTGTAGATATTGCCACAACCCCCCTGTAGATAGCGCCTGGGTGCTTCCCAAACAAATAAAAAAAAACTTATATTCACCTAGCTCCGTTCCCGCGAAGAACAGAGCTCTACAGCCTCTTCATTCCTGCGGCATATGAGGCGCTGAGACGGGATTCTTGTGTAGGCCGGCGCGATACAGTGATGTGATGTCCCAGCATCTTTTAGGCTACAGGCCAATTGTGGCCTGTAGCCTAGTGAATTGCAGAGCAGGGAGCAGATAGTTTCCTGCTCTGCCATAGTATTTTATTGTATCTGGGCCTAAAGGCGCAGATACAATTGAATTTGGCAGTCGTCTGGGGCACCGAGCCAATCTCCAGTGCTAGCGATGCCACTAGTATGTTAGGGCCTTGCGGCCTTGGTCAAAGGGGGCGGGGTTTGCCGGGACATGTCTGGGACAGTAATTTGCCGGGATTGTCTCTGTAAATTCAGCACAGTCCCATAAAATTCGGGACTGTTGGCATGGATAAGTGTATAGGGCTAATGGTGTAATAATGATACATTTATTGAGACAGAGATTAATTAAGTAGCGATTCAATTATTTCTGAAAAATTCACACTGTATACATTCTACCTTGGGTGTGGTAACTTTCCTTGTGCTTAAAAAACCTCAACATATACCATGAATGCCCAGATGGGTTGTTTCTTCCCTTTCACCACGTAGAAATGGAGAGGATGGGAGCCATGTCAGAAGTTGGGACAGGCATCAGAAAAACAAAAATGTTCAGAGGCAATTCTAAGGCTTTATTTATGCATTTTTTTAATGTATTTATTTCCTGTTGCTTATATGTGTAGATATTTATTACATCCACAACACGGAGCTATTATTTCCTAAATCAAAAGACTCGACAGATTAACTAAAGAACACTTTAGAGTACTTGAGTGTTAATAATGCTTCTTAATCCTGTTCATAACCTGGCTGCACCAAGAAAGGCCTCAAGTGCCATGCAGGTGCCATCTGGCAGTGAAGATGTTCTGCCTCCTCCCAACCTGTAGCTTTTCATCTGATAAGCCGTGTATGCAGTGCTATGCGAATGAACAGATGTTCCCCAGAATGCTTCTTAAAATACAGATAATATCTCATTTAAATGTTGTCACAGTGAGATTATAGGAATTAGGACAATTCTTCTACAATTTATGAATTTTTATTTTCATGGAAATGCTGCTAGTGCTCACAGACCTCAATAATACATACTTTAAAGTTGTTGTTTTTTTTTACTCATAATATATGTATATTTCTAAGGGAAATCTACAGTCCTCTTTCTAGCGAAACGTTTTCCTACATAAATGTATCTATATAACCCATGAATTTCATACACAGCATTGGGGAGAACTCCTAGGTAATTACGGGATTAACAAGGGTTCATGCCGCTCATTAACATACTAGGTCTTAGATTCTCTAGAGAAGAAACTATTTCTCTGGTAGGAAAATTAGGTCCCAGGTTGCCCCTCACTGATCTCACTCTGTTTTCCTGGTTGCCATAACAACAACGCGTATAGACGAGAAAAAAATACCAGTAGCAATATTATCACTGGTGTAAACTGTTTTACTGTATCTTAGCAAAGTAGTAAGATTTAGTTGAGTTGTCTTAGCAGCACCTAAAGAACAACTCTGTCGACATTGATGCAAAAATAAAAAACGTGCTTAAAAGATTTCTTTTGGGGAAAATTATACACACATTTATCTAACATCTTTCTGTATATTACTTTTCTGAAACAGAAAATGTGGCATAGTGTAAGGGTAAGGCCACACGGAGCGGCCCTGACACAGTCTCGACGCGGCCAACAAACTCGCTGGCACTATGTTAAGCATATTCCGGTTACAACAAGTTACCCCCTATCCGTAGGGTAAGGGGTAACTTGCTGATCAGTGGGTGTCCGACAGCTCGGACCCCCACCGTCTACGAGAACGGGGAGCCCGAAGTTGTTCAAACTGCCGCTCAATTCATTCTCTATGGGAGCGCCGGAGATAGCCATAGAGAATGAATAGAGGGTAACTTGCAAAATCGTGCGGCCATAAAGAGTGTATTAATTCATGGTCTCACGATTTTGCAGATAAAGGGACGGTTTACCCGCATTAATGTGCGTCCACTAACAGGCTATTTGACAGCTGCACCAAACATGGTGCCAGGGCGGTTATTGGCCGCGTTGTGACCGTGTCAGGGCTGCTCTGTGTGGCCTTAACCTAACACAGTGGCCTGAAATGGGCTAGTACTGGAGACCGTCAGTGTGTTGGATATGTTTATAGGGAACGATAGTTGGAGGGGGGGGGGGGTCGGAGTGGGCACACCTTCTCCAATCTCACTTTTTGATGATGCATTGACATATCATAAGTAGTTTCGGCCTACTAAACAAAATTAGTAATACAATACAGAAAAAGTGTGTATGAACTTTTTATTGCACGGTAAACTCTGCTGATATCATTGCACACAAGAGCGCTATCATCTCTAAGGAATGTTTTGATACATGAGACCTGAAACAGTAAATAGCAGGTTTTGGATGGGAACAAACCCAATAGAATATTAGGCCCAGTTCACACTGAGTTTTTTGGTGCTGAATTTGACACGGAAACCGCGTCAGAATCTGCGCCAAAAAATGGCTGAAACCGTCTTCCATTAATTTCAATGGGAGACAGAGGTGTTTTTTTCCCCCACGGGTGAAGAAAGCAGCACATCCTTTCTTGCCATGGTTCTGCCTCTGACCCCCCATTGCAATCAATGGGAGTCAGAAAATGCGTTTTTCATGGCATTTTTTGCCCATCGCACTCAATGGCCATGGGCGAAAAACAGTGCAGGCAGGTCAAAATCTGCCTCAAAATTCCTGATGGAATTTTGAGGCAGATTTTTTCCACCTGCAAAATACTCCGTGTGAACAGGGCCTTAGAATGGATTAAATCAGAATATAGTGTGTTTATTGTAATTACTGAATTGTAAACATTTACTACATATCATTTCTAGAAGTATAGTATGATATGATTCCTGCCCAATGCAAAGTATAAATTATATTGCACAAAATTAATATGCTTTTTATTGGTGGGTATTGTGCGGAACATGCCCTCTTGGTGGTCATTAGGGGTAGTGATTTGAAAAGAATGTAAACATGGCTGATTGATCTGGGTTAGGCATCATGCACACAACCGCATTGATTTTGCGGTCCGCAAAACCACAGGTCTGTTGCAGTCCATTGGGCTTTGTTGTGCATCCATGTGTCATCCGGACCATAAAATGACTTGTACTGAGTTTTTGCGGTCCGGATTTGCGGCCCACAACATGGATCCATGTAAACAACAGCCGTGTGCATTGGGCCATAGAAATGAATGGGTCCGCAATTTATCCGCAAAAATGTGCATAAATTGCGGCCACAAAAGCTCGGTCGTGTGCATGAGGCCTTACCTGTTTCTGTTAATTTCTCAATTTGTTTGTTTAATCAATACATTTATTAAAAAAAAGGAAAAATATCACCAAGTGAAAATAAGGAAATGCTGGCAATTATATATGAATTGAGGCAGATTTACTACTGTGTCTGGGTCTAGAAAGCGTAGACAAGTGCGCCAAAAATGCTTTAAATGTGTTCCGAAAAGGGTGTGTGGCTTGTTGGAAAGGGTGTGGCTTAAAATGCACCAAAAAAACTGGTGCAAAAAGCAAGCGCAAAATAAGCCAAGTCATAAGTGGTATAAAGAAGAACTGTCTAACAGGTCATGCAAGATGTGCCAAAATGATAATGCAACCTGTACCACTGTGATAAATTTGGCGCATTTGTGCCTGCCTGTTCTAAATTTATACTGTCTAACTGTAAGGCCTTATTAACACAAATGTGTCCGTTTTGCGCGCGTAAAAAACGCAGCGTTTTGCGCACGTTGCAGTTCCGTGTGTTATCAGTGTTTGGTGCGTGTCTGCGTTATTTTCGTGCGTATGCCATCCTTATGTCACGCGGTTTTGACGTTTACAAAATGAAATGAAGGAGGTGGTTTTCTTTTTCAAATGGGTGCGTGATGCACAAAAAACGCTCAAGTATAGGACATGCAGTGAGTTTCACGCAGCGGACACACGCTGCGTGAAAAGCACGGAATGCCTGAATGGCCCCATTGACTTGCATAGGTCCGTGCGACGTGCGTGATTTTCACGCGCGTATCACGGACGTGAAATACACTTGTGTAAATAAGGACTTAGACAGTATTAGTAAATGTGGGCCAATATCTTTCGCAATATCTTTTATTTTCAGGGCTGCACTAGTAGCAACTAGCATTGCAAACTAGAACATACTAGAAAATCTAAAATGATTTACATGTACATGCAGGTACACCTACTTATATGTAATTTTCCTAGGAGCTGATAAAATTATATAAACAGGTGAGACAATAGCTGTGGTTTTACTAGGATTCACTATTAATTTGGTACTCTGCAATAAGTTGGTGTTTTATATTTTAGGTATATGTCCACAAATCTACTGTACATAAAAAGGCGAGTAAGGCTGAGACATGGCGTAATTTGATGGCTGAAAAAAAAGATACATAATAGACCTCAAAAACAATGTTTTTTAAGTTATTGTTTAATGAACTTTAATGTATTTTGATGCATTTTTGACTATTTTTTATATGCCTTCTTTTCATGTTTTAGCCTCCCTTTGAATTCACTGGGATAAACAATGCATACAACAAGCCAAGCATATGTAGAAGTTATTGAGGTACTAAAAGCAGGAAGAAGCATCACCATACTGAGGATCGACCATGTGCGGTTTGGCCTATAATGTGGCCATATTGTGCCTTGCATAGTTCCATGTGGGGTAGCATATATTGAAGCTATATTTTCCCAAGAATTACTGAAAACAGGACTTTTAGGAAAAACTCTAATATACAGCATCTGATGGAGCATGCCACATAAAAAAAATCTGTCTAGTGAAATATTTTTTCTGTGCCTTTATGCATAGCATAACGTAAATGCATAGTTGCCATATTTTGCCTCAATAAATATGGTGGTATGCATGAGGTTTTAGAAGGCCTAGAGAAAATGTCTTAATTCTGTAATGTCATTATCTTAATCTCAGTAAAATACCATCAAATGTTTACTATATAAAAAGAAACATTGCAGAGGGAATTCATAAGGGATATTTGCAACATACACACATGTATATATATTATAGTAATAATTGTCCTGTTGGGAACTAATGAATACATATATATTTTTACTTACATACTCCCACGACGTGGCAAACTTAGCTCTTTCTGAAATAAAAGAAAAAAGTGCATCATTGTTATTTTTTTATTCTATATAACAGACTTAAAATTATATATTAGAATATTGACTTTGTTTATTATTCACATTCCTACCCAAAAAATAATATATGAATGTCACGTATTTCCTTCCTGCTGCTCCCTCAATCTCCAGGACGTCGAGAGTCACTCGCTCAGGCGTAGCCCGGCCTGGCAGACTGAGGCAGTCTGCAGCCAATAGGAGCTCAGGAACGTGAGGCCAATCAAAGCCTGGCTGATGTTCCTGAGCTCCCACCCTCTCCTTATTTAGTTCAGCCTGGGGTTAGTAGGCTTTGCCTGCAATTAGTTTCCTTGCCTGGTGCTTTCCCTTGTTTCAGACTCCCCTGAGCGACCTGCATTTTGACTCCTTTGTGACCCCTGACCCCGGCTGGACTCCTGACTTTTCTTTGCCTTCTGACTTTTTGTTTTTCCGCACTCTCCCGGTTTGACACTGCCTGCCTGACTCCGACTTTTGCGCCTGGATATGTCCGTGGCGCAATTGCCCTGCCTCTCCCTCCGTGTACTTCCCAGGTGACCCTTTGTTATTTCGTACTGTCTCTGTCATATCCGTTTGTCAGTTTCACTTGTACTAGAATAGGGTACGCCACCCAGTTGTGCGCTATCATTTAGGTCGGGTCGTGCAAGTAGGTAGGGACAGAGGTTTGGGAAGAACAGGGACCTCACTGTTTACAGTGTATTTGTCAGTGACAGAATTAGTGTTAAAGCAAATGCAGGGTCTCACCCAGTTGGTGCAGGATCTGGCCCAGAGAGTCTACCAGCAGGAGCATGCCCCGCAGGTGGCCGCCCCTGTGTTACCCGTGGCAGCCTACCCTCCCGCACCTGTGCTGGAACCCCAAATCCAGTTACCCGATCGTTTCTCTGGCGATCGAAAATTGTCTTTATCGTTTCGTGAGAGCTGCATGCTTTATTTTCAGTTACGGCCCCATTCTTCTGGCTCTGAGTCTCAACATGTGGGGATCATCATATCCCGTCTGCTGGGGGACCCCCAGGATTGGGCATTTTTCTTATCTCCCATTAGTCCCGGATGCTCCTCTGTCGACGCTTTCTTTTCCGCCCTGGGACATCTCTATGACGAACCTGACAGGCCAGCGTTCGCTGAAACTCAGGGGGACTTCGTCAGGGTATGAGGCCGGTAGAGGAGTACTGCTCTGAGTTTAGGAAGTGGTCAGTGGAATCTACCTGGGGTGACTCAGCCCTGAAGTACCACTTCAGGCTAGGACTGACTGACGCCCTGAAAGACCTGCTAGTAGGTTACCCCCCCCCCTTATTCCCTAGATCAGCTCATGAATCTCGCTGTCCATCTCGACCGACGCATCCGGGAGCGTCGGCAGGAATGGTCCAGTCCTATTACTCCAGTCGCTCCTCCTAGGTCTCGAGCTGTCCCAGTGCCATCTTCAGTTGACTGCCAGGAGGAACAGATGGAGATAGGGATCACAGGAGATCCTAAAGTTCGCAGGGAGTTCCGCCGCAAAAATGCCTTATGCTTCTACTGTGGAAACGCGGACCATCTACTCAGCGCCTGTCCCAAACGCAAAAAGAAGACTCTGGAAAACTTCCGCGCCTAAGTGGTCATTGGGGAGGTCACTTGGGCGCACAGGTATTTCCCGTTCGTTTTAATAAGGTCTTGTTGCCAGCCCAGGTGTCATTTTTGGGCAAGACTGGGATAGGTTCTGTGTTTGTGGACTCGGGGTCCGTTGCCAATTTTATTTCCCACAGTTTTGCTTTGTCGATTGGTTTACTCCTTATTGATTTGTCTGTTCCTATTCCCCTGGTAGGGGTAGACCCCTCCCCGTTAGCTTGTGGGCACGTTTTCCAGTCTACCCCTGTGTTTTGTTTAAAGATTGGTTCAATTCACTTTGAGGAATGTACTATGTTTGTCCATAAGTGGCTACCCACCGAGATTTTATTAGGTTGCGCAAGCATAACCCCATCTTTGATTGGGTGACAGGGGAACTTGTTACTTGGGGTAAGAAGTGTTTATCATCTTGTATGTCCACCATAAGGGTCAGTCTCGTTGAGGAAGGGAACACTCTTCCTGAATTTATTCAGGACTTCAGTGACATATTTTCAAAAAAAAAAAAAAGCCTCTGAAGATTTACCTCCTCATCGAGTAAACAATTGCACAATCGACCTGGTACCTGGAGCCAAGCTCCCCAAAGGTAGAATCTTTAATCTATCTTGCCGTGAGCATGAAGCGATGAGGGAGTATATCCAGGAGAGCCTGGCCAAGGGGTACATCCGCCCCTCTTCATCACCTGTAGGTGCTGGTTTCTTCTTTGTGGGGAAGAAAGACAGGGGCTCCGACCCTGTATTGACTGTCAGCTTAACAATATTACCATAAAGAACCAACACCCACTTCCGCTCATCCCTGATCTCTTTAATCCGGTTCAGGGGCCTATAACCTTATTAGAGTTCGTAAGGGGGATGAGTGGAAGACTACCTTTAACACCCCCAAAGGGCACTTTGAGTACCTGGTGATGACCGTCGGTCTATGTAATGCGCCAGCTGTGTTCCAGACTTTCTTAAATTATATTTTTAGGGACTATCTGGGGCTCTTGGTGGTGGTATACTTGGATGACATTTTGGTGTTTTCCAAAGACTGGGACTCGCACATCAAACATGTCAGGACTGTCCTCCACATTCCCAGGGAGAATAATTTGTTCGCTAAATTTGAAAAATGCATTTTAGGCATCTCTTGAGTACCATTCTTGGGACACATCCTTACCCCTGAGGATTTCCACATGGATCCTGCCAAGGTCCAGGTGGTATCTGAATGGGTCCGGCCTGCTTCCCTGAAAGCCGTCCCAAGGTTTTTAGGGTTCGCAAATTACTACAGACGTGCAGATCTCGTCCACTGGTCTCTGGAGGCGGTCCGAGCCTATGAGCTCCTTAAGAGGTGCTTTTCCTCCGCCCCGGTACTAATCCAACCGGATCAAACTCAACCGGGTTGAGGTTAATGTGGATGCTTCCGAGGTTGGTGTGGGAGCAGTATTGTCTCAGGGTCCCACTTCTCACACTCACCTCTGACCCTGTGCCTTCTTTTCCCGCAAGTTCTCTCCCACTGAGCAAAATTATGATGTGGGTGTGTAGCGCTATATATAGGGGGGAATTGCTGTGTAACACTATACACAAGGGGAGGAGGGGGCTGTGTAGCACGATATACAAGGAGAGGAGGGGGGCTGTGTAGCACGATATACAAGGGGAGAAGGGGCTGTGTAGCACTATATACAAGGAGAGGAAGGGGCTGTGTAGCACTATATACAAGGAGAGGAGGGGGGCTGTGTAGCACGATATACAAGGGGAGAGGGGGCTGTGTAGCACTATATACAGGGGGGAATTGCTGTGTAGCACTATATACAAGGGGAGGGGGGCTGTGCAGCGCTATATACACAAGGGGAGGAGGGGGGCTGTGCAGCGCTATATACACAAGGGGAGGAGGGGGCTGTGTAGCGCTATATACACAAGGGGAGGAGGGGGCTGTGTAGCACTATATACACAAGGGGAGAGGAGGGCTGTGTAGCGCTATATACAGGGGGGAATTGCTGTGTAGTGCTATATACAAGGGGAGGGGGGCTGTGTAGCGCTATATACAAAAGGTGAGGAGGGGGCTGTGTAGCACTATATACACAAGGGGAGGAGGGGGGCTGTGTAGCGCTATGTACAAGGGGAGAGGGGGGCTGTGTAGCGCCATATACAAGGGGAGAGGGGGGCTGTGTAGCGCTATATACAAGGGGAGAGGGGGTTGAGTAGCATGATATACAAGGGGAGGGTGGGTGGTGTAGCACGATATACAAGGGGAGAGGGACGGCTGTGTAGCACGATATACAAGGGGAGAGGGGGCTGTGTAGCACTATATACAAGGGGAGAAGGGGGCTGTGTAGCACTATATATAAGGGGAGAGGGGGCTGTGTAGCACTATATACAGGGGGAAATTGCTGTGTAGCACTATATACAGGGGGATTGCTGTGTGACACTATATACAAGGGGGCTGTGAGGCACTATATATACAAAGGGGCTGTGTGTGGCACTATATATACAAGGGGCGGTGTGTGGCAATATTTATGCAAGGGGGCTGTGTGTGGCTATGGTACTATCTATGGGTGGGGCTGTGTCGCACCATTTACGGGAGGGGGGATGTGTGGCACCATTTACGGGGGGGGCTGTGTGGCACTATCTATGGGAGGGCGACGCTATCTACAGCGGGGCGACTGTGTGTGGCACTATCTATGGGGGTGTGACGCTATATATAGGGGGGAATTGCTGTGTAGTGCTATATACAAGGGGATGGGGGCTGTGTAGCGCTATATACACAAGAGGAGGAGGGGGCTGTGCAGTAATATATACACAAGGGGAGGAGGGGGGCTGTGTAGCACTATATACACAAGGGGAGGAGGGGGGCTGTGTAGCGCTATGTACAAGGGGAGAGGGGGCTGTGTAGCGCCATAAACAAGGGGAGAGGGGGCTGTGTAGTGCTATATACAAGGGGAGAGGGGGCTGTGTAGCACTACACCGCTTTCCAAATTATTATGCAAATGTTATTTTTCGCTGATTTTCCTAAATAGTCGATGCAAATGACAGTCAGTATAATCTTCAAGCCATCAACCGTTGGAGTATAATGCAAATTTTACTGAACAAATCTTCTAATGATAACAGATTTTTTTTTAGAAGTAAAATACTCAAAATGCACTGTTTCAAATTATTATGCACAACAGAGATCAAAACATTTTAAAGGTTGTAAAGAGAACTAAAATGGTAATTTGTTGAATTTGCAGCATCAGGAGCAGTGGCATAACTACCGCCGTAGCAGCAGTAGCGGCTGCTGCGGGGCCCGTGGCGACACGGGCCCCCACCATGGCCGGAGGCTCCGCTAGCAGCCGCTACGGCTGCTACAGCGCGACGCCTCTTAACACTACGGCAGAGCAGGGAGGTATCTCCCCGCTCTGCCATTAAACAAAAGACATGTATCCCCTATCCACAGGACAGGGGATACATGTGTGATCGCTGGCATTGATAGGAAAAACGGGGGACTGAAAGTCCCCTGAAGTTCTCCATCACAAACCTCGGACTTCAGTGGTCTGTGTCGGCAGCTCCGTAGAAATGAATGGAGCGCTTGTGCGCATGCGCAACCAGCGCTCCTTTCATTTTTATTGAGCTGCCGACACAGACGCCGGAAGTCAGAGGTTAGTCATGGAGAACTTCAGGGGACTTTCAGACCCCCGTTCTCCCTATCAATGCCAGCGATCACACATGTATCCCCTATCCTGTGGATAGGGGATACATGTCTTTTGTAGGATATACTGTATGTTGCATGTTTTTTGGGGGGTTGGGGTCGCTGTATGGCGTTCCCTACAGGGGGGGGGGCTGTATGGCGTTCCCTACAGGGGGGGGGGGCTGTATGGCGTTCCCTGCAGGGGGGGCTGTGTGGCGTTCCCTACAGGGGGGGCTGTGTGGCGTTCCCTACAGGAGGGGGCTGTGTGGCGTTCCCTACAGGAGGGGGCTGTATGGCGTTCCCTACAGGAGGGGGCTGTATGGCGTTCTCTACAGGGGGGACTGTATGGCGTTCCCTGCAGGGGGGGCTGTATGGCGTTCTCTACAGGGGGGACTGTATGGCATTGCCTGCAGGGGGGGCTGTATGGCGTTCCCTGCAAGGGGGGGGGGAGCTGTATGGCGTTCCCTACAGGGGGGGGGCTGTATGGCATTTTCTACAGTGGGGGCTGTATGGTGTTAGCGCCATACAGCCCCCCTGTAGAGAACGCCATACAGTCCCCCCTGTAGATAACGCCATACAGTCCCCCCTGTAGATAACGCCATACAGTCCCCCCTGTAGATAACGCCATACAGTCCCCCCTGTAGATAACGCCATACAGTCCCCCTGTAGATAACGCCATAAAGTCCCCCTTGTAGATAACGCCATACAGTCCCCCCTGTAGATAACGCCATACAGTCCCCTGTGTAGATAACGCCATACAGCCCCCTGTAGATAACGCCATACAAACCCCTCTGTAGATAACTCCATACAGCCCCCCCTGTAGATAACGCCATACAGCCCCCTCTGTAGACATCTACAGGGGGGGCTGTATGGCGCCATCTACAGGGGACTGTATGGCGTTCTCTACAGAGGGGTTTGTATTGCGTTATCTACAGAGGGGGGGCTGTATGGCGTTCTCTACAGAGGGGGCTGTATGGCATTATCTACAGGGGGCTGTATGGCGTTATCTACAGGGGGGACTGTATGGCATTATCTACAGGGGGGTCTGTATGGCGTTATCTACAGGGGGGTCTGTATGGCATTATCTACAGGGGGGGCTGTATGGCGTTCTCTACAGGGGGGGCTGTATGGCGTTCTCTACAGGGGGGCTGTATGGCGTTATCTACAAGGGGGGCTGTATGCCGTTATCTACAGGGGGGACTGTATGGCGTTATCTACAGGGGGGACTCTGTATGGCGTTCTCTACAGAGGGGGCTGTATGGAGTTCTCTACAGGGGGGTCTGTATGTCGTTATCTACAGGGGGGTCTGTATGGCGTTATCTACAGGGGGGGGGCTGTATGGCGTTATCTACAGGGGGGGCTGTATGGCGTTATCTACAGGGGGGCTGTATGGCGTTATCTACAGGGGGGGGCTGTAAAAAAGGCACTATCTACAAGGGGGGGGGGGGTTGTGTGACACCCGGGGGAGGGGGGGCCCCAGTCAAAAGTTTGCTATGGGGCCCAGTCTTTCCTAGTTACGCCCCTGATCAGGAGGTCATATTTACAGAAATCAAAAGCTCTTTCAATCAAAAAAAAATTAGCAGGCCAAGTTACATGTTAACATAGGACCCCTTCTTTGATATCACCTTCACAATTCTTGCATCCATTGAATTTGTGAGTATTTGGACAGTTTCTGCTTGAATATCTTTGCAGGATGTCAGAATAGCCTCCCAGAGCTTCTGTTTTGATGTGAACTGCCTCCCACCCTCATAGATATTTTGCTTGAGGATGCTCCATAGGTTCTCAATAGGGTTGAGGTCAGGGGAACATGGGGGCCACACCATGAGTTTCTCTCCTTTTATGCCCATAGCAGCCAAAGGTATTATTTGCAGCATGAGATGGTCCATTGTCATGCATGAAGATAATTTTGCTAATTTTTCAGACCGTCAGGGACCCTAAAGGGGCCTACCAGCTCTCTCCCCATGATTTCAGCCCAAAACATGACTCCGCCACCTCCTTGCTGACGTTGCAGCCTTGTTGGGACATGGTGGCCATTCACCAACCATCCACTACTCCATCCATCTGGACCATCCAGGGTTGCACGGCACTCATCAGTAAACAACACGGTTTGAAAATTAGTCTTCATGTATTTCTGAGCCCACTGCAACCGTTTCTGCTTGTGAGCATTGTTTAGGGGTGGCCGAATAATAGCTTTATGAACACTTGCAAACCTCTGGAGGTTTTCATACCTTGTCCAAGGTATTGCACTATTTCACGCTTTTCGGCAGCCGAGAAATCTTTTTCTTTCCCATATTGCTTGAAACCAGTGACCTGCTTAATAATGTGGAACGTCCTTCTTAAGTAGTTTTCCTTTGATTGGGCACACCTGGCAAACTAATTATCACAGGTATCTGAGATTGATTACAATGATCCAAAGAGCCCTAAGACACAGTACCATCCATGAGTGTAATTGAAAAACGAATAATTAAATGTTTACGACACTTAAATCCAATGTGCATAATAATTTGGAACACGGTGTAGTGTCCATCAAGGGTGTTAAATGCAGTCTTCCATTTATCACCCTGGCGAATCCGGACTAGGTTATAAGCCCCACGTAGGTCTAGTTTGGAAAAAATCTTGGCACCACGTATACGAGGAGAGAACCATCCTTCTTCTTGACGAAGAAGAACCCGGCTCCTGCCGGGGAGGAAGACCTCCGTATGAAGCCCCACTCCAAGTTCTCTTTCACATAGGCGGACATGGACAGAGTCTCTGGCAAAGAGAGATGATATACCTTACCACGGGGAAGGGATGCACCAAGAGTCAGCTCGATAGGGCAGTCATACGCCCGGGGTGGAGGCAATGTCTCCGCCTCCCTCTTGCTGCATAATGGCCCGGCAAACCTGCCAATGACCGAGGCAGCAAAGGCTGAGCCGAACGAATCTGCACAAGACATCGGCTTTGACACTCAGGGCCCCACTGGAGAACCTCTCCAGAATTCCAGTCTAGGACTGGGGCATGTAGTCGGAGCCAAGGCAGGCCCAACAACACAGGGTTTACGGCTTTGGATAGGACATAGAACGACAGGAGTTCGGAGTGAAAAGCTCCCACTTGGAGCCTCAGCGGCTTGATCACAGCTATAACTGGGTCTGGCAGAAGTAGTCCATTCACTGATGCAACCATCAACGGCCTCTCCAGGGGGGTGGTGGGTAATTGAAGAAGATCCACCAGGTCTCTACAGGTGAAGTTAGCAGCGGATCCAGAGTCCAGATACTCAGAGATCCTATGCGTTCTCTCGCCGGATACTATGGTCACTGGTATATACCGTTTAGACAGAAGTCCTTTCTTACCCAAGGTTGCCTCTCCTAGCAACCCTAGGCTTTGCGATTTTTGGGGACACAGGCGCACAAGATGGCCACCGAGGCCGCAATATAGACAGAGTCCCGAAGTGCGTCTGCGTTGTCTCTCCTGGGTGGATAGCTTACACTGTTCCATCATCATAGACTCCTTAGGAGGATAGACATCTGAGGACAGCAGGGGTTGCTGCAAAGTAGGGACCAAACTAGGAAGGCCTCCCTCCCGACGAACCTCTTGGAGGCGTTCTCGGATCTGCATATCAATCCGGGCAGACAGAATGATGAGATCATCTAGGGTAGATGGCAGGTCTCGAGCGGCAAGTTTGTCCTTAATTTTAAGAGCCAGTCCATGCCAGAATGCAGCCACCAGGGCCTCATTGTTCCATAACCGTCCTCGCGCCAGGGTGTGGAAGTGGATGGCGTACTCACTCACGGAGGTGTCTCTTTGGCGTAGGTTAATCAAGGAAGCCGCTGCAGATGAGACCCGTCCAGGCTCCTCAAACACCATGCGAAAATTCCGGAGGAAGCCCTGGAAGTCACGGGTCTCTGGTCCTTGTCTCTCCCAGATAGGGTTCTCCCATGCAAGAGCCTTGCCAGTGAGGAGAGAGATGATGAAAGCGACACTTGCGCCGTCAGATGAAAATGTCCTAGTCTAACATCTGAAGTGGATCTGGCACTGGGTCAAAAATCCACGACAGGTACTTGCGTCTCCATCATAGCGGTCCGTAAGTGGCAAAGAAAAACGCGGGTTGACACTGCAAGGAGGTGTAGTCTGAGGATCAACACTGCCAGGGGGTGTAGTAGGAGGAACGGCAGCTCGTACCTCCTGCCGACGTGCGAGAATGTTCAAGGCCTGGAGGAATAGGTCCTGTGGAGACCGGAGCTCTAGCATATCCGCCCGCATCTTTTGTGACGTCGTCATGGTCTTGGATCGACCAGCGGGGTCCATGGCCTGAGCTTACTGTCACGTGGACCCACTGGGCCGTACCACCTTGGCGGTATGGCAGCTGGCCAACAGGGCGCAGGGCAGAGTCTATAGTTTATATAGGGTACCTGTGGCAGCTCGAACAGTAGCAAGGCAGGCTTGGCAGGAACTAGGCAGCAGGTAGACGTCAGGCGTGGAGAAGCAGGACAGGCGTGGTAAACAGCACAGCACAGCTACAGCTCAACACGGTACTAGATCAGGAGACCGGTTACAGGATACAGGATTAGGAACACTGGGAGCAGGAAACACTAGGGGACCATTTGCAAGACAGACTTGGAATACAACAACAAAGCTCAGGCGTGGGAGGATGGGGCTGGGACCTTCTTATAGCCCAGGGTGCTCTGGAGCAATTAGCTCAAATCACCAACATGTGTGCGCTCTGGCTTCTTAAAGAGACTCTGTCACCACATTATAACTGCCCTATCTCCTACATAAGGAGATCGGCACTGTAATATAGATGACAGCAGTGCTTTTTATTTAGAAATACAATCTATTTTTACCACGTTAGGAGCGATTTTAGCTTTATGCTAATTCGTTTCTTAATGCCCAACTGGGCGTGTTTTTACTTTAGACCAAGTGGGCATTGTACAGAGGAGTGTATGACGCTGACCAATCAGCGTCATGCACTCCTCTCCATTCATTTAGTCAGTGCATAGTGACACTGAGTTGTTCACTATGTTCTGTCTTATATTGACATATTAACGTTACTGAAATGTTTAGACAGTGAATAGACATTCCTTCCAGCCAGGACGGGATGTCTATTCACAATCCCGACACTTCGTTAAGGTTTTTTGGCACTTACAGCAGAGCAAAGCGTAATCTCGCTGTAACCTGTCATTTGCAGCGAGATTACGCTTGATCTGCTGTAAGTACCACAGAAACATTACCGAAGGGTAGGGATTGTGAATAGACATCCCATCCTGGCTGGAAGGAATGTCTATTCACGGTCTAAACACTTCAGTAATGTTAATATGTCAGTATAAGACAGAACATAGTGACCAACTTAGTGTCACTATGCGCTGACTAAATGAATGGATAGATCGTTTTTCTATATAAAAACCACTGCTGTCACCTACATTACAGCGCCGATCTCATTATGTAGGAGATTATGTGTGGTGACAAAGCCTCTTTAAAGGGGCTCTGTCACCAGATTTTCAAACCCCTATCTCGTATTGCAGCAGATCGGCGCTGCAATGTAGATAACAGTAACGTTTGTTTTTTTTCAAAAACGAGCATTTTTGACCAAGTTATGAGCATTTTTATATTTATGCAAATGAGCCTTTCTTAAAGAGGCTCTGTCACCAGATTTTGCAACCCCTATCTGCTATTGCAGCAGATAGGCGCTGCAATGTAGATTACAGTAACGTTTTTATTTTTAAAAAACGAGCATTTTTGGCCAAGTTATGACCATTTTTGTAGTTATGCAAATGAGGCTTGCAAAAGTCCAAGTGGGTGTGTTTAAAAGTAAAAGTCCAAGTGGGCGTGTATTATGTGCGTACATCGGGGCGTTTTTAATACTTTTACTAGCTGGGCGCTCTGATGAGAAGTATCATCCACTTCTCTTCAGAACGCCCAGCTTCTGGCAGTGCAGACACAGCGTGTTCTCGAGAGATCACGCTGTGACGTCACTCACAGGTCCTGCATCGTGTCATACGAGCGAGGACACCGGCACCAGAGGCTACAGTTGATTCTGCAGCAGCATCAGCGTTTGCAGGTAAGTAGCTACATCGACTTACCTGCTAACGCCGATGCTGCTGCAGAATCAACTGAAGCCTCTGGTGCCGGTGTCCTCGCTCGTCTGACACGATGCAGGACCTGTGAGTGACGTCACAGCGTGATCTCTCGAGAACACGCTGTGTCTGCACTGCCAGAAGCTGGGCGTTCTGAAGAGAAGTGGATGATACTTCTCATCAGAGCGCCCAGCTAGTAAAAGTATTAAAAACGCCCCGATGTACGCACATAATACACGCCCACTTGGACTTTTACTTTTAAACACGCCCACTTGGACTTTTGCAAGCCTCATTTGCATAACTACAAAAATGGTCATAACTTGGCCAAAAATGCTTGTTTTTTTAAAAATAAAAACGTTACTGTAATCTACATTGCAGCGCCTATCTGCTGCAATAGCAGATAGGGGTTGCAAAATCTGGTGACAGAGCCTCTTTAAGTACAACTGGGCGTGTTTAAAGTTAAGTACAAGTGGGCATGTATTGTGTGTGTACATCTGGGCGTTTTTACTTGTTTTACTAGCTGGGCGTTGTGAATAGAAGTGTATGATGCTGACGAATCAGCATCATCCACTTCTCTTCATTAACACCCAGTTTCTGGCAGTGCACAGACACACAGCGTGTTCTCGAGAGATCACGCTGTGACGTCACTTCCTGCCCCAGGTCCTGCATCGTGTCGGACGAGCGAGGACACATCGGCACCAGGTGACAGAGGCTACATCGACTTACCTGCAAACGCCGATGCTGCTGCAGAATCGCCTGGTGCCGATGTGTCCTCGCTCGTCCGACACGATGCAGGACCTGGGGCAGGAAGTGAGGTCACAGCGTGATCTCTCGAGAACACGCTGTGTGTCTGTGCACTGCCAGAAGCTGGGTGTTAACGAAGAGAAGTGGATGATGCTGATTCGTCAGCATCATACACTTCTATTCACAACGCCCAGCTAGAAAAACAAGTGAAAACGCCCAGATGTACACACACAATACACGCCCACTTGTACTTAACTTTAAACACGCCCAGTTGTACTTAAGAAAGGCTCATTTGCATAAATATAAAAATGCTCATAACTTGGCCAAAAATGCTCGTTTTTGAAAAAAAACAAAAACGTTACTGTAATCTACATTGCAGCGCCGATCTGCTGCAATACGAGATAGGGGTTTGAAAATCTGGTGACAGAGCCTCTTTAAGTCTCTACTGAGCTCGTGAGCGCACCCTATTGGTCACTGTGGAGCAGGACGGCCGTATGTGCAGACATCTCTTGAGAGAAGGGTGTCGACTGGATGGAAGGAGTTCATGGTCAGCGACCACGGACGTTACACATGTCCAGAAACATTACAACAAAAAAACATAAAATCTGAAAAAGTTTTGTGCATATACAATATTTGGTTATAGAAAAGTCATGTGGATGACATATTCTTAGATCTCATAATGTTTTCCTGTCAGAACAAAATTGATCTAGCAATTACTCTTAGTAATGTCATGCAGCAGTTCATTTAAAAAGTATATGATGCCCTCTGGTGGCTGCGTGTGTTACTGCCGTAATAGAAGTGTGAAATAAAATATAACATTGGTCGAAAACTTTCAAGCAAGCGATTCTCAACATTCGCATAGGAAAATAAAATGCAGTATTATTTCACGTTATGGATAAACCATGATATTTAATTAGCTTTAACATTCATTATAAGTTAAAAAATGTACAGGCAGCTAATTTGTTGCAGAATTTTTTTGCAACTGAAAATCTATTTCATACTTTTTCAGCCCTGAGGGTATGTTCACACGCACGGTTTTCAGACGTAATTCGGGCGTTTTATGCCTCGAATTCCGCCTGAAAAAACTGCTCCATTACGCCTACAAACATCTGCCCATTGCTTTCAATGGGTTTTACGATGTTCTGTTCCCACGAGGTGTTGTTTTACGTGCCACTGCCAAAATACGGCGCGTAAAAAGGCGCCCGTGAAAAAGAAGTGCATGTCACTTCTTGGGACGTTTTTGGAGCTATTTTTCATTGACTCTATGGAAAACCGCTCCAAAAACGGCCGTTAAAAACGCAGCGCATATCGCATATCGCAAGTGGCTACAAAAAGTCTGAAAATCAGGAGCTGTTTTCGCCTGAAAACAGCTCCGTATTTTCAGACGTTTTTGGTCACTACGTGTGAACATACCCTAATAAAGATGAAGGGAACGGTTGCGAAAGTTTCTGCAACGTGTGAATATATCCTACTTTTGTCAGTAGCAAAGCACTATGCACATTCTATATAGCCCTCTGTATTGCTGGAATCACACATGCATTTTTTGTTTTTAGTTTTTGTTAGCCAAATACATGTGGATACAAACGATAGACATATTAGTCATTCTTAATAATTTTACTTAATTTTGGATCCACCCCTGTGTTTGGCTAAAAAAAACATGTGTGATTACAGTCTAGAACCATTTCTTGCAGCATATCGACACACCAGATGTAGAAGCAGCACAGTAAAAAATAGACTTTCCAAGGGCCAGGAGGGTGCCAGCCTCCAGGAATTCGACTTCGAAAAGAGGTAACACTCCAAAGTAAATATCACGGTTTATTCACCCAAATGTGCAAAAGATGCAACGTTTCAGCTGCTCAATGCAACCTCTGTGAAGCAAAGATACAAAGGTGTTCCAATACATTTATACAACCATACCTCCCAACCGTTCAGCAGGACAGTGCCGGATTCCGGGCGGTGTCCCGCTGTCCAGGGCGGGCAGTGGTATGTCCCAGTGTCAACTGTATCTGCGTTCTCATCGTTGCCGACGCTCTGGCTGAGGATTCTGCTCCTGGAATAGCCCCTGGCGTCACTATCCATAAATGAATAGTGACGTGAGGGGCTACTTCTGGAGCGGAATCCCCCGCCAGAGCGTCACTATACATTAAATGAACAGTGATGTCAGGGGCTACTTCTGGAGCGGAATCCCCCGCCAGAGCGTCACTATCCATAAATGAACAGTGACGTCGGGGGCTACTTCTGGAGCGGAATCCACAGCCAGAGCGTTGCCAATGCTCTGGTTGGGGATTCCGCTCCTAGAGGGAGCCCCTGACGTCACAATCCATATATGGACAGTGACATCAGGGGCTCCTCCTGGAGCGGAATCTCCGGCCACAGCGTGGCCAATGTTCTGGCTGGGGATTCCGCTCCCACTAGGCGCTATCTACAGGGAGGGGGTAGCGCTATCTACAGGGGGGTAGTGCTATATTCAAGGGGATGTGGCTATCTGCATGGGCACTGTGGCACTATATGGGCACTATCTACAGGGGACACTGTGGCACTATCTACATGGGCACTGTGGCACTATGTAAGTGGGCACTGGCACTCTATATGTGGGCACTGGAAGTAGGAGCAGCTAAGGGGGCATTATACTGTATGGGGCAGCTACGGCAGCATTATACTGTATGGGGGCAACTAAGGCGGCTTTATATTGTATGGGACAGCTAAGGGGGCATTATACTGTATGGTGGCAGCTAAGGGGGCATTATCTGTATGGGGCAGCTATGGGGCATTATACTGTGTGGGGGCAGCTATGGGGGCATTATCCTGTATGGGAACAGCTATGGGGCATCTGTGTTAGTATTATTCTGTTTGGGGAGTCTGTGTGGGCATTGTATTGTATGGGACAGCTGTGGGGGCATTATATTGTATGGGGCAGCTACGGGGGCATTATGCTGTATGGGGCATAATAATGTATGGGGAATTTGTGTGGGCATTATAATGTATGTGTAACGTTCGTGGTCGCTGACCACAAACTCCTTCCATCCAGTCGACGCCCTTCCCTCCATAGATGTCTGCACATGCGGCCATCCTGTTCCACAGTGACCACCAGGGTGCGCTCGCGAGCTCAGTCCAGACTTAAGGAGCCAAAGCGCACACAGGTGGGAGATTGAGATGATTGCTGCCAGAGCACCCTGGGCTATAAGAAAGGCTGTGCTCCTCCCTGCAATGCCTGAGCCTTTTTGTCTACCATAGTCTGTCTAAGCAAATGGTCTCCTAGTGTTTCCCAGTTCCCAGTGTTTCCCGTTCCTGCCACTTGCAACCTGTATCCCGTGCTATCCTGGTCAAGTACCGTGTTGAGCTGAAGTTGTGCTGCGCTGTGTACCACGCCTGTCCTGCTACACCAAGCCTGGAGCCTGCCTGCTACCTAGTCCCAGCCGAGCCTGTCTTGTTACTGTCTGAGCTACCACAGGTACACTATACGAACAATAGACTGTGACCCATGTCCTGTTGGCCAGCTGCCATACCATCAAGGCGTACCCAATATACCCAACGTTACAGTATGGGGGCATCTGTGTGGGCATTGTACTGTATGGGACAGCTATGGGGGTATTATATTGTATGGGGCAGCTAGGGGGGCATTATTCTGTATGGGGCAGCTATGGGGCATAGTGTATGGGGAATTTGTGTGGGCATTATACTGTATGGGGCATCTGTGTGAGCATTCTACTGTATGGGGGCAGCTATGGGTCATTATACTGTATGGGGCATCTGTGTTAGTATTATACTGTTTGGGGGGTCTATGTGGGCATAGTACTGTATGGGGCAGCTATGGGGGCATTATACTGTCTGGGGCAGCTAGGGGGGCATTATGCTGTATGGGGCAGCTAGGGGGGCATTATGCTGTATGGGGCAGCTATGTGGCATAATAATGCATGGAGAATTTCTGTGGGCATCATACTGTATGGGGCATCTGTGTGGGCATTCTACTGTAAGGGGGCATCTCTGTTGACTTTGTACTGTATTGGGGCATCTATGGAGAGATTATACTGTATGGGGCATCTATGGGGGTATTATCCTGCATGGGGGCACTATGGGTGAATTATATTGTGTGAAGGGCTGCTATGGAGGCATTATACTGTGTGGGGACAACTATTTAGCATTATACTGTGTGGGAGGCACTATAGGGTATTATACGGTGTGGGGGCAGCTATAAGGACACTATACTGTGTGGGGGGTTCTATGAAGGCATTATACTGTGGGGAGGCACTATATGATCATGATACTGTGTGAGCTACGCGCGCCGCATCGGTTGTCCCACTTTGCATTACTTGAAAGTTGGGAGTTATGATACAACCCACAGTGGGTGGAGCAAAATATCAATATTAACATATTCTAAATACCAAATGTTATAAAACTCAATGTGTCAATTTATAAAAATGTTATTTATAGTGCCATTGAATGAGGATAATCACAATAAAGTGCTTAATACAGAACAATGCATTGCAAGTGTTACAGAGCAAAAAAGATCAACATTAATCATAAACCTTTAATGCAAATGTAAATAGAGACATAATCCTATTATGCAAAATAGCCAGCACTCACCCCCATCTCGGGCCATAACAGACCAAGCGCTCAATTAATTAGCCACATACCACGCCGGTACCCGGTATCTGGTGTTCACTACTGCGTATGTCTGAAGAAAATGATCAACTGACCAGTAAGGTCACATGACGTCCTATCATTCTATGTGACAGTGATCCAGAACCCAGTGATCCAGTTCCCAGTTCTAGCATCTCTAGCAACCACTATGAGCAGGGAAGCATCGACCTGTCAGAGTCACGACCTATGGCACATGCACACTCATAATTTTACATCCGTGCCACCTTGAAAACACACTAATGGCTCTAATGGAAGAGGAGCAAGGGAGCAGTAATATCACACCCATTTCATGCATTGAACAGGCCCTGGGTAAAGGGTATATCAACGCTAAGGCTAAAACAGCCTATCAATATTAGAATTCAAGTGCGATTGTCAACCCACTAACGGGTCATGTTGTGTAAGGGTTCAGACAACTCGGCGGTACCAGCTAGTCCACACTTCATGTGGGTTAGTGAGACACCAGATGTGCATACAAAGACCATAATGTGTCTATAACACACCAAAGTCAAAATGGTGCCTTCCCAAAGGGAGGCACTTACCCTAACGGGATCAACAAACATCAACCTTAAAGGATTACAATCCACCGCTATTCGAACATAAAATATAGCGTGGCCTAAAAATGACCACCAGACCACCCTTATGCCAATATGTAAGCACAATGTAATGTCCGTGGCTGCGGGCTGTCAGCTCCAACCTCCCCCTGACAGCCGCAGCCACGAGTCGGCAAGCACTGGCCCCAGCCTCCTCCTCAGGAGACGCCAGCGATCGCATCCACTCTACCGGATCCCGTAGGGTGCGCGCGCACGCTCGTCCCCACTCTTAAAGGAGCAGCGCGCGCACCGGACCTCATGGACGACCTTTGACCCGTGAGTACCCTGGACCATAAGGGTATGTGCACACACACTAATTACGTCCGTAATTGACGGACGTATTTCGGCCGCAAGTACCGGACCGAACACAGTGCAGGGAGCCGGGCTCCTAGCATCATACTTATGTACGATGCTAGGAGTCCCTGCCTCGCTGCAGGACAACTGTCCCGTACTGAAAACATGATTACAGTACGGGACAGTTGTCCTGCAGCGAGGCAGGGACTCCTAGCATCGTACATAAGTATGATGCTAGGAGCCCGGCTCCCTGCTCTGTGTTCGGTCCGGTACTTGCGGCCGAAATACGTCCGTCAATTACGGACGTAATTAGTGTGTGTGCACATACCCTAAGAGGGGTCCAGCCCACTAGTTCTATGCCTGAGCGTTGTTGTGTTTCCTAAGTTTGTCTATGTGATGGCCTCCTAGTTGTTTCCTGTTTCGGTCCCTGTTCCAGTCCCCGTCCCTGTACCTGTCCCTGTACCTATACTTGTTTCCAGTTCCTGTTACTAGCAATCCATATCTTCCTGGTTGAGCACTGTGCTGTGCCAAAGTCGTATTATGCTACATCCACGTCTGACC
This sequence comes from Rhinoderma darwinii, assembly GCF_050947455.1. Classification (NCBI taxonomy): domain Eukaryota; kingdom Metazoa; phylum Chordata; class Amphibia; order Anura; family Rhinodermatidae; genus Rhinoderma; species Rhinoderma darwinii. The sequence continues at coordinate 238,883,039 of NC_134687.1, read as the reverse complement.
TGCTTAGTCTCGCCTGATGCCCGCCTGCTACCTAAGTCCCAGCCGAGCCTGCCCTGCCGCTGTCTGAGCTGCCACAGGTACCTATAGAACTAAAGACAGTCACCTGCTCCCTGTTGGCCAGCTGCCTTACCGCCACGGCGGTACGGCCCAGTGGGTCCACAGACCCTTTGTGACACACAAATAGCTGTTTCCCCATAATGCTGACATCTACCAGACACAAATTCAGTGTGACAAAAATAGGTCAAACAGGAAAGTGATCAAACACGACAAACTGAGAAATAGATGCAACCCATTTTATTCACATGGTCAAGAAATAATTAAAAAACATCTAACACTATGTCCTCCACGTTGCGTGAGTGTCCGGCTACACAATTTAGACAAAGTCCAATAGATGTAGACCTACTAAAATAAACGTCCGGTCAGTTGCAATGCAAAACCGTCTTCAAACGGTAATAAATTGCACCAGTTGGTACCAGGCAGGAGATACTGGGGACAATGGCAGAGTGCACGAAATCTAGGACTGGTATGCACAATCTGAGACATTAGGGGTTATGCTGCATGACATGTCTGGAAACATTAGAAACATTAATTTTTCTGAATGTAGGCTTGCTCTTTAGCAATGAATTTAAAATCAGACCTGTTAAAATGTTGGCAGTTAACTATTTGAAATCCACATCAATGGATCTGATAACAAAAAAAAAAAAGAGTGCTTCTACAGTTCATCCCTACCACAACCTAGTGTATCCGACTTTATCAAAACTATGTACAATATATAGAAGATCGATGCTCAGTAACTGTCAGTAGATAAAGTCCAACGCCACCTTAGATATGTTGTCAGATAATAGTCATAACATTTATTTGTATAGTGGCAGCATATTCTTCACTCCTCTTCATTCTTCACTCCTCTTCATTCATGGTAGCCACTGAAACATTGAATGTAAACTAACTAAATGTACAATTTAAAAAGTGGGTTTAAACTGGGAGAAAACATTTCATAATAGAATGTATTGTTACTTTGGCTACGTTTCTACCCATAGAATCCACAGTACCATCTATAATATATCACTGAGCTTCCTTCTAAGAAGGCATCCATAAATTGTCTAAAATGTAACTATATCAACAAGATAACTGTTTATTTTTATGGTACCTGCGTAACTGACAAGTTTCCCAGATTTTATGTATTAGGATCTGTTTACACTAGCACCATAGTTCATTAGGAGAAATGACAGCCATGACGGATCCGTTTTTGAATGGGCCTAATACATTTTGATGAATCCTATTGACTCATAATGGGGTCCATCAGGTTTCCATTGGGGTTTTGGAATTTTTTATAACAAAAATAGTGCTGCAGGCTGTACTATTATTGTAGTAAAAAATACTGGAACCCCTTCACAGAGCATATAGCTAATGCGAATAGAGTTATAGTTTAGTAAGATTTGCACCCATCATAAGAAACATAATATACTGAAACAAACAAGCTAGGCATTAAACAGTAGCGCTATAGATCAACTTTTTGCACTGAGAACCAGACAGCATTGTAGAAGATACAAAGACTCACTTGCAGTCCTCTCCGCCTCAGGATGCTTGACTCATCCATGTCTAATTCCCCCTTCTTTGCCTCTTCGGTATCTCTCACACTTCCAGCTCTAACATGCTGCCTTGTTGGTTGTCTTCTTAGATCTGCTTTGGCAGCAGCAAGCAACACTAGAAGTAACTGCTTCATTTTTCCAATTGGATCTTCCCCGTCATATGATTCTCCCTTTACTTATTCCCCCTATCTGCAGATCATACTGATGTGCATGCTTAACTCTGTGATTTCCACTGAACAGCTTCCTGTAGACTTTTTAATGAAGTTTGTTCAATAAAACAAAAAACAAAAAAATACAAAAAAAATCACACTGCGGCTGCAGTAAAAAAACAATTCTTATTTGTAGCATTTGACTGTAACATTCAGTTTGATCAGAAGTGATTAGTTTAATTAGGTTATGTTTACATAGCAGACTTTTTCCGTATCAGTAGTGCTCCGGCTTCATAACCTGATTGCTTTATTACCAGATCTGAAGATCATAATAAACTGGATTTACTTTTTTTTTTGTCAGCCACCACCATTCAGCTGCTGAATAAAAATGTAAAAATTGTATTGCGATAAGGTCCTTCCTTCATGTGAAAAATTATCCAACTGTTGTGGCACCACAAGGTTACAGTAGAGATTCTAAAATAGCAAAATAATCCAACAACATAATGGTGAAAAAATCTTATTTTATTTTGTCAAACAGGAGTTTAAATCCAGTAGACTATCCGCTTATGCGCTTCAAGCAACACATGCCCTTAGTCAAAGCAAAATGAGTACAGATACAGGTGTACAAATACCCACAGGAAACTTCTGTGAGCCATAGGACAGAGCAGGGTTGGGGAACCTTTTTTCTGCCAAGGGCCATTTGGATATTTATAACATCATTCGCGGGCCACACAAAATGATCAACTTAACAATTTGCCTGCTATATTTGGCCAAACATTGAATTAACTCACCCCAAATGTGATGGCTGTAACTGATTGTCTTTGGTGAGGCGTGTGATGTTAGCCGGTATTGATGATGTTGCTACTGCGTCGTTCAGTCTGGAGCGTAGTTGACTCTTTACAACGGTAAGTCTTGAAAAGAACTGCTTGCTGCAGTAAGTTGTTCTGACTCACTTAGTTAAAGGGTTTTCCCATCAGGGATATTTATGACATATCCACTGGATATGTCATAAATGTCCAATAGATGCGGGTCCCACCTCCGGGACCTACACCTATCTCTAGATTGGGGCCCCCTAAACCCCGTTTTACCTCTCTGTGTTCCGGCTGATTTCCGACCATGAACAAGAAAACAGCGTAGCTCGCTGAGCTGTGCTGTTTCCCTAACTCCCATAGTAGTGAATGGCAGTTACGGAAGCAGCGTAACATGCAAGATACACTGTTTCCGTAACTACCATTCAGTTCTATGGGGCTTACGGAAACAGCCTCACTCAGCAAGCTACGCTGTTTTCATCTTTATGGTCGTGAATCACACGAGTCAGTCAAACACAGAGGGGTAGAACGGGGTTTAGGGGGCCCTGTTTTGGAGATAGATCTGGGACCCAGATGTGGGACCCGATCTATCTGACATTTATGACATATTCTGTGGATATATCATAAGTTTCCATGATGAAAAAAAAACCTTTATGTCACCTGACCTCCCTTCATGCGTTTAGGACAGGTCCTATGTCTACACTACAGCTAAATTTCTACATTTAGGCCTCCGCTGAGTTTTTAAATTTTAGGTCAGGAGCAGAAGGAGGGCAGATGGAGCCAAGTACTGTCATTCACTACTAGTGAATGAGGATGCGGCGGTCTGAGTGAGGAGGTCAGTGTGTATAAAGGCTCGGGAGTTGACCGGTCCAGTCATCTGTCCTGAGTCACCTGACCTCATGTCTGATGACTCAGGTAAGGTGACTGGTCGACTCGCGGGCCGCCACGCACCGGCCTCATTCAGACCGCCGCCATACTTGGCTCAGACCGCCGCCCTCCTCCTGCTCCTAAATGTGAGTAAGAAAGTACGTTGGCAGAGTGTGTAAAGGCTCAGGAGTGGACCAGTCAGGTCACCTGACCTGAGTCACCTAACCACACGTCACTGACTCTGGTCAGGCGACCGGACTGGTCCACTCTTGGTCCGGCACGCACCAACCTCACAGCACAGTCTGAGTGAGGTCAGGCCGGACTAAACGATCTCGCGGGCCTTATACGGCTTGCGGGCAGGACATTCCCCACCCCTGGGATAGAGGGTAAAAATAAGCATATACACACCCGGTTCAGCCCACACAGAATCATGCTCCCATAGTGCCTCCCCACAGTATAATACCCCCATAGAACCCCCACACACAGTATAATGCCCCTATAGATTCCCCACACACATTATAATGCCCCCATACAGTATAACGACCCATAGCTGCCCCAAATACAGAATAATGCCCACACAGATGTCCCCATACTGTACAGTTAGTACGGTTGAAAAAAGTCACATGTCCATCAAGTTCAACCAAGGGATGGGAAAAGGGAAGGGAAACATTTCTACACATAGGAGCTGATATTTTTTAGTTCTAGGAAATTATCTAAGCCTTTTTTTAAGCCATCTACTGTAGCTACTGTGACCAGCTCCTGTGGTAGACTATTCCATAGATTCACCGTTCTCACAGTAAAGAAGACTTGTCGCTTCTGCAGATTGAACCTTTTTTTCTCCAGACGGAGGGAGTGCCCCCTTGTCTTTTGAGGGGGTTTTACATGGAACAGGATTTCACCATATTTTTATTATGTGCCATTCAAATATTTATATAAGTTAAAGCGAACCTGTCTGCAAACATTTTGCGCCTTTTATCGTAATAATCCGGTGTCCCGTTGTACACACACACACACACACACACACACACCAGAAGAGGACATCAATACACAAGCGTGGGATTTTTTTGTGCTGGGGGAAGGCGAGGAGCTGTCAATCAAAAGTAAGGAGGCGGGGTAAACTCGGAAAGACTTGAGAAATGAAGATAGGACTCTTTTCAGTCGAAGATTTGACTCTTTTGAAACGAAGATATTACTCTTTTATGCTCATTAGCATATGATGTGGGAACACTAAAAAGCTGAATACTAAAGCTACAGAGCTGACTAAGAAGACAATTATAGGTTATATAGAAATGATTTTTCACCCACTACCACCTGGTATTGCTGGTTTAATATATGAAATGCTGGTGACAGGTTTCCTTTAATCATGTCCCCGCTTAGTCGTTTTTTCAAGGATAAATAGGTTTAATTATTTTAATATGCATATTCTAGATGAGGCCTCACTAATGCTTTGTAAAGTGATAATATTATATCCCTGTCCCCTGAGTCCATGCCTCTTTTAATACATGACAATATCTTGCTGGCCTTAGAAGCAGCTGATTGACATTGCATGCTGTTATTTAGTCTATGATCTACAAGTACACCTAGATCCTTCTCAACAAGTGACTCTCCCAGTATAGCTCCCCCTAGGACATATGATGCATGCATATTGGTGTCATCTGCAAAAATAGAAATAGTGCTATTAATCCGATTCTCTATATCATTAATAAATAAGTTAAATAATAGTGTTCCCAGCACGTTACCCTGGGGTACACCACTTATAACCGGGGACCATTCAGAGTAGGAATCATTAACCACAACTCTCTGGATACTGTAACGTCTTTGGCCGCAGCCCATCGTTCTGACTTACCCTCTGACGGCGGCGGCCATGGACGTGTGAGTAATCGGCGGCATCTCCCTCCTGAGAGACGCCGGCACTCACTTCCTGGTTCAGAGACAGGGCCAGTGCACGCACAATTGCAGGAAAGATGCAATTAGCCCAGAATGCGGCTGGATTATAAAAAGGGCTCTGACCTCTTGATCATTGCCTGAGCGTTGTTGTGTATCTAAAGTTTGTCTTGCAAATGGTCTCCTAGTGTTTTCCAGTTCCCAGTGTTACCCGTTCCTTTGCCTGTACCCTGTATCCCGTGCTACCATGCCTCTGTGCAGACCAGAGTTGGAGTCGTGTTGTTTCTTCCGCTGCATCCATTGTGTCACACCTGCCGGGTGTCTGTCTACTGCCGGAGCCTCATCTTTAGCCTGAATCACCGCTACTGTCTACATTGCGTCAGGTACCCTTTCTGGACTATAGACTTTGTATTGTACCTGTTTCGCCAGTGGTTCCACACCCCGCGCCGTGACGGGTACGGTCCTGGAGCCAATTCTCAGTCCAATTACAAACTATACTTTCTAAACCTATAGTCCTTAATTTACCCATTAGACGTCTATGAGGGACAGTGTCAAATGCCTTTGCAAAGTCCAAAAACACTATATCCACAGCGGCCCCTCTGTCTAGGCTCCTGCTCACCTCAACTCACCTCTTCATAAAAACAAATCAGGTTGGTTTGACAACGTCTGTCCTTAGTAAAACCGTGCTGGCTGTCACTTATAATAAAAAAAAAATTCTCACATAATCCTGTATATAGTCCCTCATTAGCCCCTCAAACATTTTTCCTACGATTGATGTTAAGCTAACTGGTCTGTAATTACTCGGGGCAGACCTAGAGACCTTTTTGAAAATATTCACCACATTTGCCCTGCGCCAGTCCCTTGGCACTATACCAGTCACTAGAGAATCTCTAAATATTATGAAGAGGGGGACATAAATAACTGAACTAAGCTCTTTAAGAACTCTAGGGTGTAACCCATCTGGTCCCAGGCCTTGTGTACATTTATTTAATTAAATTTAGCTTGGACATATCTACATTCAGCCAATTAAGTATATTAACTGATATATTAACCGCACTGGCTACATCAGCTGCTTTTTCTTCTGTTGTATATACAGAGCTAAAGAATCCATTTAGTAACTGTTTTCTCTTGATTCCCTGTCACCAACTCCCCATTACCACTCTTTAGGGGTCCTACATGTTCAGAGCTTGGTTTCTTCGCATTTACATACTTGAAGGATTTTTGGGGATTTTACTATCCTTGGCCACCTGCCCTTCATTTTGTATTTTTGCTGATTTTATTACCTTTTTGCAAATTTTTTTTTAAGCTCTTTATAGTTTAAAAGGCTACAGTTGTACCCTCAGATTTGTATTTTTCAAATGCCCTTCTTTTCTCATATATTGCCCTTTTTACAGAAGGTGTAAGCCATGTGGGTTTTAATTTTAGTCGTTTATACTTGTTACCTATAGGAATAAATTTTGCACTATAATTACCCAAAGTAGATTTTAAAATCTCCCATTTATCATTTGTACCATTATTTGACATTAGTTCTTCCCAGTCTATATCCTGAATTGCAGGCCTCCTCCTGGGAAAATTGGCCTTCTTGAAATTAGGTGTTTTGCCCTCCCAGCCTGTGTTTGTTTTTTACAGTATAGGTAAAATGTAACTATATTGTGATCACTGTTACCGAGATTTTCACGAACAATGACATTCCGAACAAGCTCTGCATTATTAGAAATGACCAGATCCAACAGAGTGTCACCACTAGTCGGGTCTTCCACAAACTGGGCCATAAAAATGTTCTGCAACAGGTTGAGGAAATCTCTCCCCTTTGCAGTTGAAGCTGAACCATGACACCAATTAATATCTGGGTAATTAAAATCTCCCATTATCACTACAGTACCCCCCTGTGCAGCCCGCTCCATTTGTTTGTATATTTGACCTTCCATCTCCTCAGTTCTATTCGAGGGTCTATAGATTACAACAAAAGTTATTTTTTCAGTGTTTACCTCCCTTTGTAATTCCACCCACAAGGTTTCAACCTCCTCACAATCTTCACCAACTATTGTCTCTTTCACACTCGCCTTCATATCACTTCTCACATACAGACATACACCACCGCCTTTCCTATTTGCCCTGTCTTTCCGAAACAGTGTAAAACCCTGTAGACTTATAGCCCAGTCATGTGAAGAGTCTAGCCATGTTTCAGCAACACCAACTATATCTATATGTTCCTCCAGTACCAAGGCCTCTAGCTGGATAGTGCCACAGTGCCCATGTAGATAATGCCAGTGTGCCCATGTGGATAGCGCCAGTGTCTCATGCAGTTAGTGCCCATATAGTGACACAGAGCCCATGTAGATAGTGCCACCCCTCCCTGTAGATAGCGCTACCCCCCCTGTAGATAGCTTAATTGGGGCTCCCTCTAGGAGTGGAATCCCCAGCCATAGCATCTGCTCTAGGAGGAGCCCCTGATGTCACAGTGATGTCAGGGGCTCCTTGAGGAGCGGAATCCCCGGGAGGGCTTCTGCCAAGACACGAGTTCCCGACCAGAGAGTTTGAATTTGCTCTGGCTGGGGACTCCATAGTTGAAAGCCCAACATCATTGTCCATTTAAAGTAGCGCTGTGCCCGGGGAATGCTTGACGAGTGGACAGTGAATGCCTCCTCCTCAGGAGACGCCAGCGCTCACGTCCACTCACCTCAGCCGGATCCCGTAGGCTGCACGCGCACGCTCGTGCCCGCTCTTAAAGGGGTAGCATGTGCACCGGACTTCTGATTACTTGAACCCGTGAGTACCCTGGACTATAAGAGGGGTCCAGCCCCCTGCTTCTATGCCTGAGCATTGTTGATGTTTCCTAAGTTTGTCTATGTGATGGCCTCCTAGTGTGTTCCTGTTTCCTGTACCTGTTCCAGTTCCTGTTCCATGCATTCCATACCATCCTGGTCGAGCACTGTGCTGTGCCAAAGTCATGTCATGCTGTATCCCACGTCTGACCTGCTTCACCTCGCCTGACGTCTGCCTGCTGCCTGGTCCCAGCCGAGCCTGCCTTGCTGCTGTCCGAGCTTCTACAGGTACCTATACGAACTATAGACATTGTCCTGCGCCCTGTTGGCCAGCTGCCATACCGCCAAGGCGGTACAGCCCAGTGGGTCCATAGACCCTTCGTGCTTGAGCATTGGATTCTACTGTATCTGTATCCTGTGGATGCAGATACAGCTGACACCGGGACATACCTCTGACCGGCCGGGACAGCGGGATACCGCCCGGAATCCTGGACTATCCCATTGAATCTAGGATGGTTGGGAGGTATGGACATACATAAGACTGTATATTTATATTAAGATATTATGATTACCATTTTATCCTATTTTAGACCACTTTCACTTGGCAGTACTTTGGTCAGTATTTTGCATCTGTATTTGTAAGCCATAACCAGGAGAACAAAACATGGAAGAGGTACACAGCTTTCCATTATAGATTTCTCTGTGTAGGTTTCACTCCTCACCTTGTGCTTACAAATACTGACCAAAATACTGTCATGTGAAAGTGACCGAAGTAATGCAAAATCAGATCACGTCTATAGTTTAAACCATTAGGAATATGATTATTGAGAACAAAAATCCAGTATGCTTCCCTGTTTAGTAGGCCTGCCTGTGGTCTCTACCTCTGATATGTAACTTAACCCTTTCAATAACTTTAAAGGAAAAATCCATAAGGGTATGTGCACACGCTTAACCAAAAACGTCTGAAAACAGCTGTTTTTCTATAGAGTCAATGAAAAACGGCTCCAAAAACGATTCTAGATGTGACATGCACTTGTTTTTCGCTAGCGTTTTTTTACGCGGCCATTATTCAAAACGGCCGTGTAAAGAAACACCCCGTCGGAACAGAACGCCGTTTTTCCTATTGAAATCTATGGGCAGATGTTTGGAGGCGTTCTGCTTCCGATTTTTCAGCCGTTTACAGCCCGTGAATATACCCTCTGTCACTAGGTGGGGTGTGGACCCACTGGGTCGTACCACGTAGCGGGATGGCAGCTGGCCAAACAGGTAAGGTATAGAGTCTATAGTACAGAAAAGGGTACCTGAGGCAATGTAGACAGTAGCAAGACAGGCTCGGCTGGGACGAGGCAGCATGTAGATGTCAGGCGTGGAGTAGTAGAACAGGCGTGGCATGCAGCCCAACATGACAACAGTTCAGCACGGCAGTAGACCAGGATGGTACTGATAGCACCGGAAACAGGATACAGGATACAGGTACGGGAAACACTGGAAGCTGGAAGATACTTAGGAGACCATTTGCAAGACAGACTAAGGGAAACAACAACAACGCTCAGGTGAGGATAAGAAGGGTGGTGATCCTCTTATAGTCCAAGAATTCAGGAGTTGATGATGATGATTTCCAGGTGCGCGTTGGCCCTTTAAGAGCGGGCACGAGCGCGCGAGCGCACCCTCCTGGAGACAGGCTCGATACCCAGAAGTGAGTGCCGGCGCCTCACAGGGGGACGACGCAGCACAGCAGCAGGACGTCCATGGCCGCGGTCGTTGAGGGGCAAGTTAGACCAACAGACCGTGGCCATAGATGTAGGGTGTAACATCCCATCATGTTTTTGTGAAAATCGGGATACCGCAGACACATTTGTGCTGTAATGATTGACCACAACTGATAAATATTGTTTTATATCCAAATTTTTTGTAGGCATGACATGCACACGCATTGACGATGGAATAATTCACTATCAATCAAATATACAACAAATCTCGCATTCTAATTAATGTAAGGCGAGATGTGATAAACCTTATTATCGTTTTTGGCCTGAAAAGTTTTTGACATTGAGGCATATTCATATGATTTGAAAACGTTATGCCCGCATTTATAGAAACCCATGCATTAACCACAGTGGCGGATCCTCATATGGGCGGTTATGGCGGCCCAAACCGCATATAAGTTAAAAAAAAATGATCCAGGGCTGCTGCCTGTTGCGGTCATCGGTCCCACCTGCTGATGAAGCGGAGGTGGGGGGGGGGGGCATGTGCAGGTGCAGTCAATTTCGGCCAGGGAACAGGGGGCGGGCATCACAGCACAGCACAGCACATCAGCGGTACAGAGAAGATTGTCAGAGATTGTAATGGGCAGGTGCTGGAGTCTCTCTCCCTGACAGTCTGCTCCCCTGTGCTGCTGTGCACTGTCCCATCTGTCTAAACCTCCAGCATCTGCCTGATAACGGCAAGACTGCAAATATGAGGTAAAGGACCTGTGGTGACATCACAGTCCCATGATTAAGGTCCTGGATGCTGTCAGAGCACAAGCACCGCAGAGGAAGAGGCTCTGGTAAGTGTGGTATGTGTGAATAGGAAACATTTAATTTTTCCAGTGCTGCCTCGAGTCTGAAAAGGTTGGGTAACTCTGTACCAGACTACGAGATCCCATCGTGGAGCAGCTCAGTTTGGGAACAGGGCCTAGGTGAGTACAATTTTTGTTTTTGTTTGGGGTCACTGTCTACAATGGGGAGGTCTGTGGGCTGTGTGGCACTACGAATCAGGGGGCTGTGGGCTGTGTGGTGCTCCCTACCAGGGTGCTGTGTGGCGCTCCGTACCAGGGGGCTGTGTGGCGCTCCCTACCAGGGGGCTGTGTGGCGCTCCCTACCAGGGTGCTGTGTGGCGCTCCCTACCAGGGTGCTGTGTGGCGCTCCCTACCAGGGTGCTGTGTGGCGCTCCCTACCAGGGGACTGTGTGGCGCTCCCTACCAGGGGACGGTGTGGCGCTCCCTACCAGGGGGCTGTGTGGTGCTCCCTACCAGGGGGCTGTGTGGCGCTCCCTACCAGGGGGCTGTGTGGCGCTCTCTACAAGGGGGCTGTGTGGCGCTCTCTACAAGGGAGCTGTGTGGCGCTACCTATAAGGGGGCTGTTTGGCGCTACCTACAAGGGGGCTGTGTGGCGCTACCTACAGGGGGAATCTGTGAGTGGTGGGCTGGTGGTCATTTTACTGTGAGTTGGGGGCTGACATGGGGAGCCTGGACTCCAGTCCCGGAATATCATGAACAAAACAGAAAAGAGCAAGAACCGCAATACACATAGTAGGGGCACATTCGAACCAGAAAAATCCCAGGGAACTACAAAGAACATCTCCTCAAAATAAGACACACATGAAAAAAGGGGGAGAGGGGTGCAACTCAAGTTACTGTAGTAAGATAGGAGGAAGAAGAAAGGAACGTAATCCATGGACACCATGTAGACGTGTATCTTACAGAAGCAGCCGGGGAATGGGCCACCAGGTGTTCCATTCTCTGTATCAAGGCAACCTCTTGAAACCACTCATCTAACGTTGGGGGAACCGCCGTTTTCCACCTACGCGGGGTTACTGACTTTGTTGCCTGAAGGAGATGTCTAGTTAGTGAACTTTTATAAATGTGTAATGGCATAGGGAACATAAATAAAAGAACCTCCTCTGGAGAATTGGGAACAGAGACTCCAGTAACCTCTAATATTATTTTAAGTATAGCAACTCAAAAACTCCTCAACGAGGGGCAACTCCACCAAACATGAGACATGGAACCTCCCATAGCTCCACAACGCCAACAATTGTTAGGCACGGACAGATACCATTTATGAAGAGCAGCAGGAACCCGGTACCATCTAGAAACAATTTTGTAACTAGTTTCCTGGACTCTAATGGCTGTAAAGGCTTTTTGAGAAAGGGAAAAACACCTCTTCCTTTGTGCATGATTGAATGTAGTATGTAATTCTTTCTCCCAAGCCCTGCAGAAGGAAGGGAGATACTGGGATCGTTGGGCAAGGAGGAGTTTATATAATGTGGAGATGGCATGGGTAGGGGAGAGGGTGGAAACACATAAGCGTTCAAAGTTAGTAAGCAGCCTATGAAGATGGGCGCGGCGATTAATAGTACCATAAAAATGTTTTAACTGGGAATATTCAAACATACGGCGAGTGGATCGAGTAAGAATAGTTCTACTCAGACGGGGACGACCTGTTGGCCATATGAAGGATCCAAAACATTGCTGGATACGCAACCAATAAGAGGATGGGATGGAGATGAGGATCATCTGCAGGAGAAATAGTAATCTGGGAAGGAGAGACATTTTAAAAATATTAATACGGCCAAACCAGGAGAATTCCGTCTTATGCCAGTAATTGAGATCTGTGCGAAACTTGGCTAATAGGGGAATGAAATTATTTGTAAATAGTTGTGTAAGGTCACTACTTATACGTGCACCCAAGTATGTTATACCAGTAGATGGCCAAGAGAAGGGGAAATTGCTTTTGAGAAGCGACACTACCGGGACCGGGAGAGAGATATTCAAAGCCTCAGACTTGGAGAAGTTGATCTTGAAGTTAGACGATGTCCGAGCTGTCACGTTTTGGAACATGAACGAGGGGAGAGAGACATGCGGATCTGTGAGGTAAACCAACAAGTCATCAGCAAATGCAGAGCCCTTATATTCCGTCCCTCCTATGGTAATACCTTTAATATCTGGGCTAATCCGAATGGAGGTCATGAGATGCTCCATGACCAAGACATACAACAATGGGGAGAGGGTGGGAGGACGAAGGTTGTAGAGATCAGAATAAAATTTATGAACGCAATCTGCTATCTCTGGGTTCGTGTGAACAACATGGCCATAAGGAGATTTAGCCTTTGGTATATGCGACTGGGCTATCCGAGCCTTTAAAGCTCTGGCCAACATGCGTCCGCTTTTTTTGCCAAACTCCTAAAACTTACTACGACAGACTTGAAGAGCACGCTTTTGGGCCGAGTCCAACAAACGCCTAGCGTCCTGTCGGGCAACTTGCAACTCCCGCAAAATCGGAAGAGAAAGCGCACCAGATTTTCAAACCCCTATCTCCTATTGCAGCAGATCGGCGCTGCAATGTAGATAACAGTAACGTTGTTTTTTTTTTCAAAAACGAGCATTTTTGGCCAAGTTATGACCATTTTTATATTTATGCAAATGAGCCTTTCTTATGGACAACTGGGCGTGTTTAAAGTTATGTCCAACTGGGCGTGTATTGTGTGTGTACATCTGGGTGTTTTTACTTGTTTTACTAGCTGGGCGTTGTGAATAGAAGTGTATGATGCTGACGAATCGGCATCATCCACTTCTCTTCGTTACCACCCAGCTTCTGGCAGTGCACAGACACACAGCGTGTCCTCGCGAGATCACGCTGTGACGTCACTCACTTCCTCCCACAGGAGGAATGAGCGAGGACACGCTGTGTGTCTGTGAACTGCCAGAAGCTGGGTGGTAACGAAGAGAAGTGGATGATGCTGATTCGTCAGCATCATACACTTCCATTCACAACGCCCAGCTAGTAAAACAAGTAAAAACGCCCAGCTGTAACGAACACAATACATGCCCAGTTGGACATAACTTTAAACATGCCCAGTTGTACATAAGAAAGGCTCATTTGCATAAATATAAAAATGGTCATAACTTGGCGAAAAATGCTCGTTTTTGAAAAAAAACAAAAAACTTTACTGTTATCTACATTGATCTGCTGCAATAGGAAATAGGGGTTTGAAATCTGGTGACAGAGCCTCTTTAAGGGACTCCCACTGTACCATGGGAGACGTATCATCAAGGGCGGGATCAGATATGAAAGGCTCAACCGTTATTTGCAGGTCAGCATGGCACACCCCATCCAGGAGCAAAGATTCATTAAGTCTCCAAGTCCAGGGGCCCTTAGTGAGGAAAGGAAGATGTAAGGTACAATACACAGGGGCATGGTCGGACCAAAGGATACTGCCTATGGACGTAGAGACAACCCAGGGAAGTGCATGATGATGAAGGAAGATGTAATCCAAGCGACTGTAGGTGCCATGCGGATGGGAATATAAACTATAATCCTTATCAGAGGGATTTTGAAGGCGCCAAGCATCACAAAGTTGAAGCTGTAAGAGAGCACACCTCAGCCACCTAATAGCACCATATGCAACACTAGAGCGACCAGTAGAGTTATTCACCGTCGAATCCAAAGTAAGTTTAAAGTCTCCGCACAACACCACAGTCCTCCGGACCACCAGAGGGGCAGTATCTGTGAGTTTAAGAAGGAAAGGTACCTGGCCCTGGTTAGGAACATAAGCATTAATTACAGTGAACTCCCGCCCACCAATATTAAGTACCAGGATGATGTATCTAGCTTCGGAATCTACAACAGAATTTACAACTTGATGAGGGAGAGATTTGTGGAGAGCTATGGCAACTCCACACGATCTGGAAAGGGAATTGTTATTGAAATGCCAATTAGTGTAAAATTTATGTTTAATGGTAGGGGAATGTCCTTCCTTGAATTGTGTTTCCTGGAAACATGCAATGTGTACCTTACGCTTGTGAAGATGGTGTAGGATTTGCCCCCTCTTTTCAGGAGTGTTCAGCCCCTTCGCATTGAAGGAGGCTATAGTAAGGTCAGCCATGGATGCAGACTGCTCACTGAGATGTTCTGGAAGAAACAATAAAGGCAGGAGTCCAGGGTCACCATGAGGAGAAAAGGGGAAGAAGACAAGCTAGAAACAGAAAGCACAGCATGAGAGAGAGACAAAAACAAAGACAAAAATTCAAACAAAAAAAGCAGTAAGAAAACAACTGCCGCGCAAGCTAAGCGCAAAAATGCGGCGGACCAAAGGTTCGGTCCAATACCTAGAGGGGGAAGGTGACAGATAAGAGCTATCCGCACTCCCCAGCTCAAATTATTATAAGTATAAACAGCTAACATTATGTACACACTGTAAATAAAAGAGGGAGGAAGGCACTGTAAGGCATTTGAAAACAATACTCAAAACAATAGGAACGCTCTATATTGACGGAGGGCCCGATGTGCCCGATCAAGTTCTAAATGAGTATTCAGCGGACGGCCAAGTTGTTGAAGATGGTAGACAAAGTAGAGAACAGATCAGACGCAGGAATGGATTCGGGTAACCCCCGAATACGTAAATTGTTCCTCCAGTTACGATTCTCAATATCATCGAGATGTTGTTGCAAAACGAATAATTGAGCCGAGTGCTGTTGTATAGTAGATTGAATATTTGCAATATTGGCAGTGTTCTTGAGTAAGGGTGTCCACCCTCATAGAAAGTGAGGAAAGTTCAGCACGGAACTTGGTAAACTCCAGCTTACATTCTTCCACAATCTGTTTGGCAAAAGAAGTCATATCAGCCCTAGTGGGTAACAATTGTGCAAGCTGACGGATATCTGAAAGAGTAGCTGGTCAGTTTTGACAGACGGACATAGAGTCGGAATCTGAAAGACTTAATCCGAGAACCCCTGGAATATCAGCCGGAGCATGAGCATAATCCGGGTCAGGATGAGTAAAGGAATGGAACAGAGATCCTTGACTCTGGGTGTGCACTACGGGCAAAGTCCAGTGGTGTGGGGGAGACCCCTGAGGCAGTGACGGGGGTATGGTCGGCTGCATATTAGGGGGGTTGCTCCATGAGGAGCCAGAGAACCAAGAGGGAGAAACCCCTACCAACACAGACCATGGGGAGGATGGAGGAGTTCTTGGGCCTCCAGCCCTGAAGGCCTAGCAGCAGACAAGGTGGCATGAGGCCCAGGACCTCGGTACTCACTGTGCCTCCTGGATGTAGTCTCCAGCTGTACACCGGCAGATGAAGGAGGGAGTTCCACTGCACCAGAGACCGCCGACACGGAATCCAGCAGCCCAGCCGTTCCCAGATCACGTGTTAGCAGCCCACACAGGGGCTGGAGGAGAAGGGCCCACAGGCCATGATAGGAGAGTGTGTGGGAGGCAGATTCCCAGCATCTGTGTCTCGGCGGGAGAGTGCCGGCGGCCATCTTGGAGAGCCACGTGGTCCGCAGCATGGAGAGTGGCCGCCGCAGCAGGACATGTAAGGGATCCATCACCGGTGTAGTCCAAGCTCCCCCAGCAGGGGCGGTTGTTTGGAGGGCCGTACTCGCCTGAGCAGGCCCGATATCCAGCACCTGGAAGTCTCGGTGGCCATCTTGAATGGTGGCAAACGGCGGCGGTGGCCGGGCCTCAGCACCACCGACATCCCGAGGAGGATGCAGGGAGTCCGAGACCTCCAGCAGCTGCACCTGGGTAGGCAAGGCGCCGTCCTCCTGGGACCTCACAGGGATCTCGGAGAACTGGAACAGCGAGGGTGGAGAGGCCGGGCGCCATCTTGTCCTCGGGCCTCCTCCCGGAGCGGAGTCCTCAACTGCATCGGGGTCTGTTGCCAAAATTAGGACCCATTGTCACTCTGGGGAGATGAGGGACGGGTAGAGGCTGCAGCCTTATGTTTTTTAGTAGCCTTCCCCATTGCAGGTACTGAATGTTAGCCGATTATTACAAAGCTGGTGGAGGAGCTAAGAAAAGCACGTCCTCACATTTTTTTTTTTTAATGATGAGGGTGGGGCGCCGAAACATCATTTCGCACAGGGCGCCATCTATCCTAAGGACGGCCCTGCCCTCACCGATCATATACTGATGACCTATCCTGTGGATAGATCTTCAGTATAAGCAACAGCTGACAACCTGGACAACCCCTTAACACCACTTGACCAGAAGCTTTACCCCACTTCCTGACCAGGACCAGTTTTACATTTTACCCATGTGCCAATTTAAAAGCAAATTGTTGTTCTATTATTTTTCCAACCTACATGTATTTGGTCTTGTTTTTCTCAGAACATATTGGGCTTCCATATTGTGTAAAATGAAAAAAAAAATATGAATATTTGATTTTAGGTGATGTTTAATGGTCATCTGGTGCATGCCACTGGGTAAACACACCTGAATACATATTTGGCAACCTCTGTTGACTTCAACAATACCAAATATCTGTGTGGAACTTACAATGAATGGTGCTTAAACTGGCTTTTAGAGAGCAATTTTCCAAAGCTGGTTTGCTGACACTATATGACCATTACAGATATTGTGATCAGTGGCGTAACTACCGCCGTAGCAGCAGTAGCGACTGCTACGGGGCCCGCGGCATGAGGGGGCCCGTGTCGCCCTCCAGCACGGGCCCCCACCATGGCCGCAGGCTCCGCTAGCAGCCGCTATGGGTGCTACAGCGGGACGCCACTGAACACTATGGCAGAGCAGGGAGGTATCTCCCCGCTCTGCCATTAAACAAAAGACATGTATCCCCTATCCACAGGACAGGGGATACATGTGTGATCGCTGGCAGCGATAGGGAGAACGGGGGACTGAAAGTCCCCTGAAGTTCTCCATCACAAACCTCGGACTTCCGGGGTCTGTGTCGGCAGCTCCGTAGAAATGAATGGAGTGCCGGTCGCGCTTGTGCGCATGCGTGACCAGCGCTCCTTTCATTTTTATTGAGCTGCCGACACAGACGCCGGAAGTCAGAGGTTAGTCATGGAGAACTTGAGGGGACTTTCAGTCCCCCGTTCTCCCTATCGCTGCCAGCGATCACACATGTATCCCCTATCCATGTTATTTGCAGGACACACTATAGGTCGCATTTCTTTTTTTGGGGGGGGGGCACTGTATGACGTTCCCTGCAGGGAGGGCGCTGTATGGAGTTCCCTGCAGGGGGGGGGGCGCTGTATGGCGTTCCCTGCAGGGGGGGGCTGTATGGCGTTCCCTGCAGGGGGGGCTGTATGGCATTCCCTGCAGGGGGGGGGCTGTATGGCGTTCCCTGCAGGGGGGGCGCTGTATGGCGTTCCCTGCAGGGGGGGCGCTGTATGGCGTTCCCTGCAGGGGGGGCGCTGTATGGCGTTCCCTGCAGGGGGGGGGCGCTGTATGGCGTTCCCTGCGGGGGGGGGGGGGCGCTGTATGGCGTTCCCTGCAGGGGGGGGGCGCTGTATGGCGTTCCCTGCAGGGGGGGTGCTGCATGGCGTTCCCTGCAGGGGAGGGCGCTGTATGGCGTTCCCTGCAGGGGGGGGCGCTGTATGACGTTCCCTGCAGGGGGGGCGCTGTATGGAGTTCCCTGCAGGGGGGGGGGGGCGCTGTATGGCGTTCCCTGCAGGGGGCGCTGTATGGCGTTCCCTGCAGGGGGCGCTGTATGACGTTCCCTGCAGGGGGGGCGCTGTATGGAGTTCCCTGCAGGGGGGGGGGCGCTGTATGGCGTTCCCTGCAGGGGGGGGCTGTATGGCGTTCCCTGCAGGGGGGGGCTGTATGGCGTTCCCTGCAGGGGGGGGCTGTATGGCGTTCCCTGCAGGGGGGGGCTGTATGGCGTTCCCTGCAGGGGGGGCGCTGTATGGCGTTCCCTGCGGGGGGGGGGCGCTGTATGGCGTTCCCTGCGGGGGGGGGCGCTGTATGGCGTTCCCTGCAGGGGGGGGCGCTGTATGGCGTTCCCTGCAGGGGGGGGGCTCTGTATGACGTTCCCTGCAGGGGGGGCGCTGTATGGCGTTCCCTGCAGGGGGGGGGGCGCTGTATGGCGTTCCCTGCAGGGGGGGCGCTGTATGGCGTTCCCTGCAGGGGGGAGGGCGCTGTATGGCGTTCCCTGCAGGGGGGGGCCCTGTATGGCGTTCCCTGCAGGGGGGGGCGGTGTATGGCATTCCCTACAGGGGGGGGCTGTATGGCGTTCCCTACAGGGGGGGGCTGTATGGCGTTCTCTACAGGAGGGGCTATATGGCGTTCTCTACAGTGGGGGCCATATGGCGTTAGCGCCATACAGCCCCCTCTGTAGATAACGCCATACAGTCCCCCTGTAGATAACGCGATACAGTCCCCCTGTAGATAACGCGATACAGTCCCTCTGTAGATAACGCCACACAGTCCCCCCTGTAGATAACGCCATACAGTCCCCCCTGTAGATAACGCCATACAGTCCCCCCTGTAGATAACGCCATACAGTCCCCCTGTAGATAACGCCATACAGTCCCCCTGTAGATAACCCCATACAGTCCCCCTGTAGATAACGCCACACAGTCCCCCCTGTAGATAACGCCATACAGTCCCCCCTGTAGATAACGCCATACAGTCCCCCCTGTAGATAACGCCATACAGTCCCCCTCTGTAGATAACGCCATACAGTCCCCCCTGTAGATAACGCCATACAGTCTACAGGGGGGGCTGTATGGCGTTATCTACAGCGGGGGGTGCGCTGTATGGCATTATCTACAGGGGGGACTGTATGGCGTTATCTACAGGAGGGGCTGTAAAAAAGGCACTATCTACAAGGGGGGGGGGGGTTGTGTGACACCCAGGGGAGGGGGGGGGGCCCTGTCAAAAGTTTGCTATGGGGCCCAGTCTTTCCTAGTTACGCCCCTGATTGTGATGATTCCAGTCCCCAAAAATTGATGGTTGCAGTGCTTCCCCTTCATTTCTATTACTGCTCACACTGAATCACGGACACACTTGTAGCGGTAGTTCACAGTATTACAGCTTTCTCCCATTCAAGTGTATACTGTAATACTGTGAACCGCCGCTACAAGTGTGTCCACGATTCACAGTGTGAGCAATAAAGGAAATGAAGGGGAATCAGTGCTCATACGAGCGCCACGGCCCCTTTAAAACAGCTGATCGGTGGGGCTGCCGGGAGTCGGGCGTCCACCGATCAGATATTGATGGCTTATCCTCCTGAGGATAAGCCATCAATTTTTGTGGACTGGAAAACCCATTTGACACCCCCAAAATGACTACTTTATGGAAATTAGACCCCCCCAAGTTATTAATTAACGACATATCAAAGATTTGAAAATCTGCCGTGTAAAATCTCTGCAGCATGTGGATAACATTTGTAAAATCTAATTTACTTGCCTTGTACTGTAATCAGCTGCAGACTTTACCCTCGCAAATCCGCAGATAAAATCTGCAATGAATCCGCCACATCTAACGTTATCCTAAGGCCCAGTTCACACAGAATTTTTTTGGGCGCCGATTTTGACGTGGAAACTGCGTTGGAATCAGTGCAAAAAACTGCCAAAATAGTTTTTTCCCTGGGCGGCTGGGAGGCCCAGCCAAAGATCACTATGTCCCATTGCCTACACCGCAAGTAATGAAAGTCAATGTGATCTCGTTACGACCTGCAATTAACTGCGACACGACAGTTTGGATGTCTTACAACTGTCACGTTGCGGCAACTTGCGCGTTGTGACACAACCACATTTAATTTTATTACAGGCAACGTTGGCTATGGGACATAGTGATCTTTGACTGGGCGACCTGCGTCGAGCGTGTAGCAGATAAACAGACAGACCTACAAATTTATTTATTGCAAAAATCATCAGCGATCATCTGACCAGAGACCACACTGAGTGGTCTCTGGATGAACCCCCGTGATACAGCTTTATCATGGAGCTCCTTACCATCGGCACGCAAGCGCAGCTGGGAGGAACAATGTGATCGCTGTGTAGGCTGTCACAGCGATCACATGACCGGAGACCACACTGTTTGTACAGACAGCTGTATTACAAAGCTAAATGCCGCCGGGGAGCGGCACACCTGCTAACTCTGCAGGACGTTCTGGATCATCCTTGCAAAGTTAATTGCGGACCGCCCGGAAGTTTATAGTCTATGGGCGGTCCGCAAGTGGTTAAGATTGCTAATTTTGTATTTACATGTTGTGTACGCAACTATTTTTGTAGAGCATGTCACAGTGGTATGTGTAAACTTAGCTTAAAGATACTATATGGATAGCTAGGGTGAATAGTGGACTACACTTTTAGGGGGGATTCACACGAGCGTGTATTCGGTCCGTGCGGGCCGCGTGGTTTTCACGCTTCGCACAGACCAATACAAGTCTATGGGGCAGTACAGACAGTCCGTGCTTTTTGCGCAGCGTTTGTTAGCTGCGCAAAAAGCGCGACAGGTTCAATATCTCCGCGTATTTGGCGCATCACGCACCCATTGAAGTCAATGGGTGCGTGAAAACCACGCAGGTCGCATGGAAGCACTTCCGTGCGAACCGACTGAAACAGCGCACCAGCTGTCAAAAGGATGAATGTAACCAGAAAAGCACCACGTGCTTTTCTGTTTCCAAACATCCAAATGGAGTGTCTTTGAGATGAGCGAACCCGGACAATCGAACCGAACTTCACGGGGTTCGGCCGAACTCGTTTTGGCCGAATTCGGCAAAAAAATTTCCGGTACGCGACGTCCGGAGATATTCACTGTCCAGGGTGCTGAAAGAGTTAAACTGTTTCAGCACCATGGATAGTGACTACCGATCCCAATAAACATGAACCTGTAAAAAAAAAAGAAGTTCTGACTTACCGATAACTCCCGGCTTCTTCCTCCAGTCTGACCTCCCAGGATGACAATTCAGTCCAAGTGACAACTCCAGCCAATCACAGGCCAAGCACAGGCTGCAGTGGTAACATGGACTGCCGCGTCATCCAGGGAGGTGGGGCCCGATGTCAAGAGAGGCGCGTCATCAAGGACGCGTCACCAAGGACGCGTCACCAAGGCAACGGCCGGGAAGTTCTCGGTAAGTACGAACGTTTTCTTTTTTTTTAACAGGTTGCTGTATATTGTGTTCGGCATTCACTGTCGAGGGTGCTGAAAGAGTTACTGCCGATCAGTTAGCTCTTTCAGCACCTTGGACAGTGACGGGCGTCGACTAGCCTCATCTCTATGATGGCGGCTGCGCGAAAATCACGCAGCCGCGCATCATACACGGATGACACACGCAGCTGTCAAATGGTTTTTGCGCGCGCAAAACGCTGCGTTGTTTGCGCGCGCAAAAACGCAACGTCCGTCTGTATCTGCCCTTAGGCTGGGTTCACACGATCTATTTTCAGACGTAAACGAGGCGTATTATGCCTCGTTTTACGTCTGAAAATAAGGCTACAATACGTCGGCAAATATCTGCCCATTCATTTGAATGGGTTTGCCGACGTACTGTGCAGACAACCTGTCATTTACGCGTCGTCGTTTGACAGCTGTCAAACGACGACGCGTAAAAATACAGCCTCGTCAAAAGAAGTGCAGGACACTTCTTTCAGATGTAATTTGAGCCGTTCTTCATTGAACTCAATGAAGCACAGCTCAAAATTTACGGCTGTCAGAGAAGCCTCGCAAAATGCGAGGAGGAGCATTTACGTCTGAAACGAGGCAGCTGTTTTCTCCTGAAAACAGTCTGTCATTTCAGACGTAAAAGCCTGCTACCGTGTGCACATACCCTTAAGGGTATGTTCACACGGCTTATTTTCAGGCTGATTTTGGAGCAGAAAAGCCTAGTGTTACAAGCCAAAATACACTTGAAATAAGCCTGCATACAGTTTCCCATTGATTTGAATGGGAAATACACTGCTGTTCACATGAGGTGTATTTTTATGCTGCTGAATTTAAAAAAATGCCTCGTAAAAAGAAGTAGCATGTCACTTCTTGAGTCGTTTTTGGAGCCGGTTTTCATTGTGTCAATAAAAAACAGATCCAAAAAACGCTCCAAAAAACGAATCCATAGACGTTTGATGCTAAAATCAGAGGCTGTTTTCTCTTGAAAACAGCTCTGTATTTTAGAGCCGTTTTTGCTTTAGCGTGTGAACATAGCCTAGCACCCTAGACTGAGCTGATGTCGCTATCATATTTTGCGGCTTAACTACAAAATAAACCCGATCCAATTTTTTACTCAAGAGGTATCATATACATGAGTCACATAATATGTACATAATTCAGTAGACCAGCTATTTTGTCCTTGTGAATCTGGCTTAACAGGAAATACAAGACCCCTGGTGGTTATATACATTTGGAAAAAAGAATGTCCAGCAGTACGACAAAAAACATATTTTTCAATGTTTTAAATTTCAACAACATAAAAATATATTTCATTCATACAGCAACTATGAAAACACACTTTTATTTCTTTTCAGCATAAAATAAGTTTGTTTTTAGAATAGCTGAGTATACAAATCACACTTAGAAAAGAAAAAAATAATTTAAAAAAAAATAATATATATATATACATATATATCTCTGCTGCTAAGTAATGGGAAATCTTTCTAATTAAATTCAGGAAATGCTAGGGGACACAGAAAAACAAACTGCAAACTTGTCCTCAGCAGGAAGGAGATGTATTCATCTTCCAGCAAGTAAAGGAAGCCTAGAGCAGTTCACTGAAATTTCATTAATATATTAATGATTAAAAACATGTAAGAGAAATTTAGCATAAAAAAAAAGTTTCTCTTAAAAATGCTGTATTGGTGTCTCTTAGTACAATAATATTATTAAATACTTCTTTAGGAAGAATACTATTTTCCTGTCTTGAAGGTATTCATTCATAACTATTCTTTAACCCCTTAAGGACTTAGCCTGTTTTGGCCTTAAGGACACAGCCTATTTTTTCAAATCTGACATGTCACTTTATGTGGTAATAACTCAGGTATGCTTTTACCTATCCAAGCGATTTTGAGATTGTTTTCTCGTGACACATTGGACTTTAGGTTACTGGCAAAATTTGCTCGATACATTAAGTATTTAATTGTGAAAAACACCAAAATTTAGCAAAAAATTGCAAAAATGAGCATTTTTCTAAATTTATATGTATCTGCTTGTAAGACAGATAGTAATACCACACAAAATTGTTGCTAATTAACATCACCAATATGTCTACTTTAGATTGGCATCGTTTTTTGAACTTCCTTTTATTTTTCTATGACATCACAAGGCTTAGAACTTTAGCAGCAATTTCTCACATTTTCAAGAAAATTTCAAAAGGCTATTTTTACAGGGGCCAGTTCAGTTGTGAAGTGGATTTTAGGGCCTTATATATTAGAAACCCTCGATAAGTCACCCCATTTTGAAAACTTCACCCCTCAAAGTATTCAAAACAGCATTTAGAAAGTTTCTTAACCCTTTAAATGTTTCACAGGAATTAAGGCAAAGTAGATGTGAAATGAAGAAAAATTTTTTATTTTTTTCATCTATTTTTTTGTAACACAGAAAGTTTTATCAGAGAAACGCAACTCAATATCGATTGCCCAGATTCTGCAGTTTTTAGAAGTACCCCACATGTGGCCCTAGTGCACTTATTGACTGAAGCACAGGCCTCAGAAGCAATGGAGCACCTAGAGGATTTTGGGGTCTCCTTTTTATTAGAAAATATTTTAGGCTCCATGTCGGGTCTGAAAGGCTCTTACAGTGACAAAGCAGTGGAAATCCCCCAAAAGTTACCCCATTTTGGAAACTATACCCCTTGAGGAATTTATCTAGGGGTATAGTGAGCATTTTGACCCCGCAGGTTTTTTGCAGAAATTATTGGAAGCAGGCTGTGAAAATGAAAATCTACATTCTTTCAAAGAAACTGTAGGTTTAGCTAATTTTTTCTAATTTCCACAAGGACTAAAAGGAGAAAGTGCACCACTACTTTTGTAAAGCAATTTCTCCCGAGTAAAACAATACCCCGCATGTGGTCATAAACGGCTGTTTGGACACACGGCGGAGCTTAGAAGGGAAAGAGCGCCATTTGGCTTTTGGAGCTCAAATTTAGCAGGAATGGTTTGCGGAGACCACGTCGCATTTGCAAAGCCCCTAAGGGACCAAAACAGTGAAAACACCAAAAACGTGACTCCATTTAGGAAACTACACCCCTTGAAGAATGCATCTAAGGGTGTAGTGAGCATTTTGAACCCACAGGGGTTTTATTAGAATTGGGCAGTGAAGATAAAAAAAATCCTTTTTTTCCAATAAGACGTAGCTTTAGCTCAAAATTTTTCATTTTCTCAACAAATAAAGGAATAAAAGAAGCCCAACATTTGTAAAGCAACTTCTCTGGAGTACGGCAATACCCCATTTGTGGTCATAAACTGCTGTTTGGGTATACGGCAAGGATCAGAAGAGAAGGAGCTCCTAAAGTACCAGTACAGTGGAAACTCCCCAAAAGTGACTCGATTCACGAAACTACACCCCTTGAGGAATTCATCTAGGGGTGTAGTGAGCATTTTGACCCCACAGGTGTTTCATAGATTTTATTAGAATTAAGTAGTGAAAATAAAAAAAATCCTTTTACTTAAATAAGACGTAGTTTTAGCTGAAAATGTTTCATATTCTCAACAAATAAATGAAAAAAAGCACCCCAACACTTGTAAAGCAACTTCTCCTGTGTACGGCAATGCCACATATGTGGTCATAAACTGCTGTTTGGGCACAGAGTAGGGCTCAGAAGGGATGGAGCGCCATTTGGCTTTTAGAGTACAGATTTTGCTGGATTGGTTTCTGGTCGCTATGTCGCATTTGCAAAGTCCCTGTGGGACCAAAACAGTGGAAACCCCCCAGAAGTGACCCCATTTTGTAAACTACACCCCTCAATGTATTCAGCTAGGGGTGTAGTGAGCATATTAACCCCACAGGTGATTGGCAGAAATTGGTGTGCACTCGATGTTGCAGAGTGAAAATGGTTTTTCAATAGATATGCCAATATGTGGCGCCCAGCTTGTGCCACTGGAGACACACACCCCAAAAATTGTTAAAAAGGTTCTCCCGGGTATGCCGATGCCATATATGTGGAAGTAAACTGCTGTTTGGGCACACTGTAGGGTTCAGAAGGGAGGTAGCGCCATTTAGCTTTTGGAGCGTGGATTTTGCTTGTAGTAGTTTTGTCTTGAGTCTTACTGGTGTTTCCGTTTATAATGTGGGGGTACATGTAAGGCGGGCGGAGTATATAAGGGGCATAGTCAGGTGGTATAGTGGGGTAAAAAAAACCAATAAAATAATCCATAGATGTGTGTTATGCTGTGACACAATCCTTTCTGCACAGGCCGGTGTCGCACTAATAAATGGTCTCTACTTATTCCCCTTTTGGTCCACACTCGGCACCTTTGAAGTTTGGGGAATTTTGCTGGGAAAGTGTTGCCCTGGTATAATACGGGCGCCCTCACTTCCAGCAGATATGTTTGGGCCCTCCCCTTCCTGGTTCAATAATTTTAGGGGCCTTGATAATTCGCCACTTGAAACAGAACAAACGTTCCCCTCGGGCCCGGCACAACTGCATATTTTTATTTCCTGGCTTATTGGTGCCTTGACTAATTTTATTTTTTCATAGACGTAGTGGTATGAGGGCTGGTTTTTTGTGGGACGAGCTGTAGTTTTTATTGGTACCATTTTGGGGTGCCTGCGACTTTTTGATCACTTGTTATCCTTTTTTTTTTGGGAGGCAAGGTGACCAAAAAACAGCAATACTGGCATATTTTTTTAGTTTTTTTTATACAGCGTTCACCATGCATTCTGCGGGTCAGTCCGATTCCGGTAATACCTAATTTATAGCACTTTTTATGTTTTACAACTTTTTGCACAATAAAATAACTTTTGTAAAGAGAATGGATTTTTTCTGTCGCCAAGTTGTGAGAGCCATAACGGTTTTACATTTTTCGTCGACGGAGCTGTACGAGGGCTTGTTTTTAGCGAGACGAGTTATAGTTTTTATAGGTACCATTTTTAGGTACATGCGACTTTTTATTTCAATTTTTGGAAGACAAAGTGACCAAAAAATAGCAATTATGTCAGTATTTTTTAGTTTTTTTTTTACGGAGTTCACTGTGCGGAATAAATAACATCATATTTTTCTAGTTTAGGTCGTTACGGTCGCAGCGATACCAAATTTGTATGGCTTTATTATTTTTTTCAATAATAAATGACTTGATAAGGGAAAAAGGGCGATTGTGTTTTGTGTTATTATTTGAAACTTTTATTGTATTTTTTACAACTTTTATTTTTACATTTTTTACACTTTTTTTTTACACTTTTCTTTAGTCCCACTAGGGGACTTGAAGCTCCAACTGTTTGTTTGATGTTCTAACACATTGCACTACCTATGTAGTGCAATGTATTGGAACTGTCAGTTGTTCACTGACAGCAAGCCGATCAGGCTCGGCCTCCGGGCGGGGCCTAATCGGCTAACGTAATGGCAGATAGGAAGCCATTGTTAGGCATCCTGTTGCCATAGTAGCAGTCGCCAGCCTTGCCATCGCATGGCAAGGCTGCCGATTGCATACAAACCACTTTTATGCAGCGATTGCATTGAATCGCTGCATTGAAGGGGTTAATGGCAGGAATCGGAGCTAGCTCCGATTCCTGCCGATAGATCGGGGTGTCCGCTGTAACATACAGCGGACACCCACTGCTGATGACGCCGGCTCAGCTTCTGAGCCGGAAGCTGAGCCGGCGCCATCTTGCCGATGGTACCGGAAGCCTCCTGGGCCCCGCCAACGACGGGGCATAGGAGGATTCTGTTACTGGCAGACCGGGAGGTAAGTAGTATCCCTCCGATCGCCTTTGCAGCCAACGGCAACCCAGCGATCACGTTGCTGGGGCGCCGGTGGCTATAAACGCCTCACATGCTGCGATCTCTATTGAACGCAGCATGTGAGGGGTTAATTGGTTGGAACGGTAGCTAGCTCCGGTCCTGGCCGATACCTCTGGGTGCCAGCTGTAACATACAGCTGTCACCCGGCTGTGATATCGCTGGCTTAGCTCCTGAGCCAGCTCCATCTCCTTCACGTACAGTTACGTGGAGATGCGCGAAAAGACCATCTCCCATCACGTAACTGTACGTGAAATGGCGCGAAGGGGTTAAAGGGAATGTGTCGCTAGAAAATATTTTGAATTTTTTTTAGTTAAACAGTTAGTGTATACATGATTAGACATTGTTATAATTTATTTTTATTTTTTCACAAGTCAGGAAATATTATAAATTAGATTCTAATTTATAACATTTCCCTGTGCTGGTCACTAGAGGGAGCAATTCCCAAAATTGCAGCATTGGCATGTGGTAAAGCAACCACATTGCTTTATGCTGCAAATTTGGTGTAAACACACTCGCTCTAGTGAGCTCACAGTATCCCCCCTCCCTTATCCTGGCTAGTACCAGGAGAAAGGAGGGGATTGAATGTTCAAACCTCCTACACTGTGTGCCGCCATTTTTTGAGCGAATACACAGTGTAGTAGGCTTACATACAGTGGTAATCACACACTAAAACACGAACATACACAGACATAACTTACCTGCTCCTGCCGCCGCCGCTCCCTCCGGTCCGTCCGCTCCGTCTGCTCCCTCCGCTCCCTCCGCTCCTAGTGCTTGCTTCAGAACACATGTCCGGAAGCCGCGACCGGAAGTAGTCATCTTACTGTCCGGCCGCGGCTTTCGGTCCACAAGAAAATGGCGCCGGATGTCGCTCGGCCAAAGACCTTCCATGTGGACTGTGTGGGAGCGGCGCATGCGCATAGTGAATGGAATGGCTCCCGTTTGCATTCTCTATGGGGCTGTATGTGCCGTATTCCATGTCTGTATGTGTCGTTAATCGAAAAATACAGAGATGAAAAAAAAATGGCAGCCCCCATAGAGAAGAAAATGTTTGAAAAAAAAAAAAAAGTAAAACACAAACACACAAATAAATAATTTTTTTTTAAATAAAACACTAAAAGCAAATTGATCTAAAAAATTTTTTTTTCGCGACACCCGTCCTTTAATGGAAGCTGTCTACCTGCTAGAGATTTTGGTCTCTGCTGCCTACTCTCCTTTAATTTTGTCCATCTATTTCAGTCCATAGTAAATTCTTTTAATGTAATAGTCTGGGTAATTTGCAAACATATGGCATAAGACAATAGGTGTGATTGATGTCTTTCCTATCTACTCAAATTGGGATTCTCAAATTTCCTGTAATACCAGTTCTGCAATTGTTAGAACTATACAAAACAGGTCAAAACTATACAAAAGAGGACTAGGCAACAAGATAAGGAGATCCTTTCGTTACAAAACAGCAGTGAAAATAAAAATTCCCAAATAATGTCAAATAATAAAATTTCTGATACTGAAAGTGAAACATTTAAAGGCAAGTTAAAGTGTATGTTCACGAATGCCAGAAGTCTAGCAAGCAAAATGGGGGAGCTGGAAGCCTTGGTACTGGAAGAAAATATAGATATACTTGGTGTTGCTGAAACATGGCTGGACTCTTCACATGACTGGGCTGTAAATCTACAGGGTTTTACACTGTTTCGGAAAGACAGGGTGAATAGGAAAGGTGGTGGTGTATGTCTGTATATGAGAAGCGATATGAAGGTGAGTGTAAATGAGACATTAGTGGGTGAAGATTGTGAGGAGGTTGAAACCTTGTGGGTGGAATTACAAAGAGGTAAACACTGAAAAAAAGACTTTTGGTGTAATCTATAGACCCCCCCAATATAACTGAGGAGATGGATGATCAGCTATATAAACAGATGGAGCGGGCTACACAGGCGAGTACAGTAGTGATAATGGGAGATTTTAATTACCAGGATATTAATAGGTGTCATGGTTCAGCTTCAACTGTAAAGGGGAGACATTTCCTCAACCTGTTGCAGGAAAATTTTATGGGCCAGTTTTGTGGAAGACCCGACTAGAGGTGACGCTCTGTTGGATCTGGTCATTTCTAATAATGCAGAGCTTGTTGGGAGCGTCACTGTTCATGAAAACCTCGGTAACAGTGATCACAATATAGTTACATTTTACCTATACTATAAAAAACAAACACAGGCTGGGAGGGCAAAAACACTTAATTTTAAGAAGGCCAGTGTCCCCAGGATGAGGGCTGCAATTCAGGATATAGACTGGGAAGAACTAATGTCAAATAGAGTTACTAAATGGGTTCTTCAGCTCTGTATATACAACAGAATAAAGAGCAGCTGATGTAGCTGGTGCCAGTGCTGTTTATATATCAATTGATATAGTGAATTGGATGAATGTAGATATGGTGCAAGCTAAATAAAATAAAATAAACGTACACAAGGCCCCGGGACCAGATGGGCTACACCCTAGAGTTCTTAAGGAGCTTAGTTCAGTTATTTCTGTCCCCCTCTTCATAATATTTAGAGATTCTCTAGAGACCGGTATAGTGCCAAGGGACTGGCGCAGGGCAAATGTGGTGCCTATTTTCAAAAAGGGCTCTAGGTCTTCCCCGGGTAATTATAGACCAGTAAGCTTAACATCCATTGTGGGGAAAATGTTTGATGGGCTATTGAGGGACTATATACAGAATTATGTGACAATAAATGGTATTATAAGTGACAGCCAGCACGGTTTTACTAAGGACAGAAGCTGTCAAACCAACCTGATTTGTTTTTATGAAGAAGTGAGCAGAAGCCTAGACAGAGGGGCTGCTGTGGATATAGTATTTTTGGACTTTGCAAAGGCATTTGACACTGTCCCTCATAGACGTCTAAAGGGTAAATTAAGGACTATAGGCTTAGAAAGTATAGTTTGTAATTGGATTGAGAATTGGTAGTAAGAAGAAAGACTGCAGCACTCAGATATCCAAAAGAGTGTAGGTTTATTCACCAAGCATAAAAAACTGCAACGTTTCAACCCCTATTGGGTCTTTGTCAAGCCTAGTGATAATACATTAGTGCACGCTTTATATACCACATGTTGTGTGACATCACTTCCTGAACGTATACAACATCAACAACAGTACAATACCCTCATAAATACATCGTCACATAGTCAAAAAAGCCCCCACATAATCAGAATCAAATACAGTGAAAAATACATATATAGATCGCCAATGCGAAAGGACATAATAGGAGGACCTTGGAATTCAATGTCCTCAGGAAAAGTATCACTGAGGATAGGTCAATAGTCCCTAACAATTTTAGAGATTTTTCTACTAGCAGTAGAATATGTAGACACAAATGGAATTAGAGAATTGGCTCAAGGACCGTATCCAGAGAGTTGTGGTAAATGATTCCTACTCTGAATGGTCCCCGGTTATAAGTGGTGTACCACAGGGTTCAGTGCTGGGACCACTATTATTCAACTTATTTATTAATGATATAGGCTCTATCTACAGAGGGCCTTGTGGGGCACTATCAACAAGGGGCTGTGTGTGCCACAATCTACAGGGGGCTTTGTGTGGCACTATCTACAAGGGGGCTGTCTGTCATTATCTTCCAGGTGGGCTGTGTGGTAGGGGGAATGTGTAGCGCTATCTACAAGGGGGACTGTGTAGCACTATCTACAAGGGGGCTGTGTGGCACTATCTACAAGGGGGCTGTGTGGCACTATCTACAAGGGGGCTGTGTGGCGCTATCTACAAGGGGGCTGTGTGGCACTATCTACAAGGGGGCTGTGTGGCGCTATCTAGAAAGGGCTGTGTGGCACTATCTACAAGGGGGCTGTGTGGCACAATGTGAGCAGAAGCCTAGACAGAGGGGCTGCTGTGGATATAGTATTTTTGGACTTTGCAAAGGCATTTGACACTGTCCCTCATAGACGTCTAAAGGGTAAATTAAGGACTATAGGCTTAGAAAGTATAGTTTGTAATTGGATTGAGAATTGGTAGTAAGAAGAAAGACTGCAGCACTCAGATATCCAAAAGAGTGTAGGTTTATTCACCAAGCATAAAAAACTGCAACGTTTCAACCCCTATTGGGTCTTTGTCAAGCCTAGTGATAATACATTAGTGCACGCTTTATATACCACATGTTGTGTGACATCACTTCCTGAACGTATACAACATCAACAACAGTACAATACCCTCATAAATACATCGTCACATAGTCAAAAAAGCCCCCACATAATCAGAATCAAATACAGTGAAAAATACATATATAGATCGCCAATGCGAAAGGACATAATAGGAGGACCTTGGAATTCAATGTCCTCAGGAAAAGTATCACTGAGGATAGGTCAATAGTCCCTAACAATTTTAGAGATTTTTCTACTAGCAGTAGAATATGTAGACACAAATGGAATTAGAGAATTGGCTCAAGGACCGTATCCAGAGAGTTGTGGTAAATGATTCCTACTCTGAATGGTCCCCGGTTATAAGTGGTGTACCACAGGGTTCAGTGCTGGGACCACTATTATTCAACTTATTTATTAATGATATAGGCTCTATCTACAGAGGGCCTTGTGGGGCACTATCAACAAGGGGCTGTGTGTGCCACAATCTACAGGGGGCTTTGTGTAGCACTATCTACAAGGGGGCTGTCTGTCATTATCTTCCAGGTGGGCTGTGTGGTAGGGGGAATGTGTAGCGCTATCTACAAGGGGGACTGTGTAGCACTATCTACAAGGGGGCTGTGTGGCACTATCTACAAGGGGGCTGTGTGGCACTATCTACAAGGGGGCTGTGTGGCGCTATCTACAAGGGGGCTGTGTGGCACTATCTACAAGGGGGCTGTGTGGCGCTATCTAGAAAGGGCTGTGTGGCACTATCTACAAGGGGGCTGTGTGGCACAATGTGCAAGGTGGGGTATGTGGCACTATCTACAAGGGGAGCTGTGTGTGGCATGATCTACAAAGTGGGTTGTGTGTGGCATGATCTACAAAGTGGGTTGTGTGTGGCATGATCTACAGGGGGCTTTGTGTGGCACTATCTACAGGGGGGGTGGCTGTGTGGCACCATCTACAAGGGGGCTGTGTGGCACCATCTACAAGGGGGCTGTGTGGCACCATCTACAAGGGGGCTGTGTGGCACCATCTACAAGGGGGCTGTGTGGCACCATCTACAAGGGGGCTGTGTGGCACTATGTGCAAGTAGGGCTATGTGGCACTATCTACAAGGTGGACTGTGTAGCACTATCTACAAGGGGGCTGTGTGGCACTATCTACAAGGGGGCTGTGTGGCACGATGTGCAAGGTGGGGTATGTGGGACTATCTACAAGGGGGCTGTGTGTGGCATGATCTACAGGGGGGTGGCTGTGTGGCACTATCTACAAGAGGGTCTGTGTGTGGCACGATCTACAACGGGGGCTTTGTGTGGCATGATCTACAGGGGGCTTTGTGTGTCACTATCTACGGGGAGCTGTGTGCCACTATCTACTGGGGGGCTGCATGTCCCTGTCTACAAGGGTGTCTGTGTGTGGCACGATCTACAATGGGGGCTTTGTGTTGCACTATCTACAAGGGGGTCTGTGTGGCACTATCTACAAGGGGGCTGTGTGGCACTATCTACAAGGGGGCTGTGTGGCACTATCTACAGGGCGTGTATGGCACTATCTACAAGGGGGTCTGTGTGTGGCAGGATCTACAACAGGGGCTTTGTCTGGCTCTATCTACAGAAGGCCTTGTGGGGCACTATCAACACAGGGCTGTGTGTGGCACCATCTACAGGGGGCTGTGTGTGGCAGTATCTACAGGGGGCTGTCTGTCACTATCTACAAGGTTGGCTGTGTGGTAGTGTCTACAAGGGGGGCTGTGTAGCGCTATCTACAAGGGGGCTGTGTGGCACTATCTACAAGGGGGCTGCGTGGCACTATCTACAAGGGGGCTGTGTGGCACTATCTACAAGGGGGCTGCGTGGTACTATCTACAAGGGGGCTGTGTGGCACTATGTGCAAGGTAGGCTATGTGGCACTATCTACAAGGGGGGCTGTGTGGCGCTATCTACAAGGGGGGCTGTGTGGCGCTATCTACAAGGGGGCTGTGTGGCACTATCTACAAGGGGGCTGTGTGTGGCATGATCTACAAAGTGGTCTGTGTGTGACATGATCCACAGGGGGCTTTGTGTGGCACTATCTATGGGTTGGCTGTGGCACTATCTACAAGGGGGTCTGTGTGTGGCACGATCTACAACTGGGGCTTTGTCTGGCTCTATCTACAGAGGGCCTTGTGGGGCACTATCAACACGGGGCTGTGTGTGGCACCATCTACAGGGGGCTGTGTGTGGCACTATCTACAGCGGGCTGTCTGTCACTATCTACAAGGTTAGCTGTGTGGTAGTGTCTACAAGGGGGGCTGTGTAGCGCTATCTACAAGGGGGCTGCGTGGTACTATCTACAAGTGGGCTGTGTGGCACTATCTACAAGGGGGCTGTGTGGCACTATCTACAAGGGGGCTGTGTGGCACTATCTACAGGGGGTGTATGGCACTATCTACAAGGGGGTCTGTGTGTGGCAGGATCTACAACAGGGGCTTTGTCTGGCTCTATCTACAGAGGGCCTTGTGGGGCACTATCAACACAGGGCTGTGTGTGGCACCATCTACAGGGGGCTGTGTGTGGCACTATCTACAGGGGGCTGTCTGTCACTATCTACAAGGTTGGCTGTGTGGTAGTGTCTACAAGGGGGGCTGTGTAGCGCTATCTACAAGGGGGCTGTGTGGCACTATCTACAAGGGGGCTGCGTGGCACTATCTACAAGGGGGCTGCGTGGCACTATCTACAAGGGGGCTGTGTGGCACTATCTACAAGGGGGCTGCGTGGTACTATCTACAAGGGGGCTGTGTGGCACTATGTGCAAGGTAGGCTATGTGGCACTATCTACAAGGGGGGCTGTGTGGCGCTATCTACAAGGGGGGCTGTGTGGCGCTATCTACAAGGGGGCTGTGTGGCACTATCTACAAGGGGGCTGTGTGTGGCATGATCTACAAAGTGGTCTGTGTGTGACATGATCCACAGGGGGCTTTGTGTGGCACTATCTATGGGTTGGCTGTGGCACTATCTACAAGGGGGTCTGTGTGTGGCACGATCTACAACTGGGGCTTTGTCTGGCTCTATCTACAGAGGGCCTTGTGGGGCACTATCAACACGGGGCTGTGTGTGGCACCATCTACAGGGGGCTGTGTGTGGCACTATCTACAGTGGGCTGTCTGTCACTATCTACAAGGTTAGCTGTGTGGTAGTGTCTACAAGGGGGGCTGTGTAGCGCTATCTACAAGGGGGCTGCGTGGTACTATCTACAAGTGGGCTGTGTGGCACTATCTACAAGGGGGCTGTGTGGCACTATCTACAAGGGGGCTGTGTGGCACTATCTACAGGGGGTGTATGGCACTATCTACAAGGGGGTCTGTGTGTGGCAGGATCTACAACAGGGGCTTTGTCTGGCTCTATCTACAGAGGGCCTTGTGGGGCACTATCAACACAGGGCTGTGTGTGGCACCATCTACAGGGGGCTGTGTGTGGCACTATCTACAGGGGGCTGTCTGTCACTATCTACAAGGTTGGCTGTGTGGTAGTGTCTACAAGGGGGGCTGTGTAGCGCTATCTACAAGGGGGCTGTGTGGCACTATCTACAAGGGGGCTGCGTGGTACTATCTACAAGTGGGCTGTGTGGCACTATCTACAAGGGGGCTGTGTGGCACTATCTACAAGGGGGCTGTGTGGCACTATCTACAGGGGGTGTATGGCACTATCTACAAGGGGGTCTGTGTGTGG
Organism: Rhinoderma darwinii; assembly: GCF_050947455.1. NCBI lineage: Eukaryota > Metazoa > Chordata > Amphibia > Anura > Rhinodermatidae > Rhinoderma > Rhinoderma darwinii. The sequence goes on along the minus strand of NC_134687.1, from coordinate 238,847,752 downwards.
CAGGATCTACAACAGGGGCTTTGTCTGGCTCTATCTACAGAGGGCCTTGTGGGGCACTATCAACACAGGGCTGTGTGTGGCACCATCTACAGGGGGCTGTGTGTGGCACTATCTACAGGGGGCTGTCTGTCACTATCTACAAGGTTGGCTGTGTGGTAGTGTCTACAAGGGGGGCTGTGTAGCGCTATCTACAAGGGGGCTGCGTGGCACTATCTACAAGGGGGCTGCGTGGCACTATCTACAAGGGGGCTGCGTGGTACTATCTACAAGGGGGCTGTGTGGCACTATGTGCAAGGTAGGCTATGTGGCACTATATACAAGGGGGGCTGTGTGGCGCTATGTACAAGGGGGCTGTGTGGCGCTATCTACAAGGGGGCTGTGTGGCACTATCTACAAGGGGGCTGTGTGGCACAATGTGCAAGGTGGGATTTGTGGCACTATCTACAAGGTGGGTTGTGTGTGGCACTATCTACAAGGTGGGTTGTGTGTGGCACTATCTATGGGAGGCTGTGTGCCACTATCTACAAGGGGGTTTGTGTGTGGCACCATCTACGGGGGGCTGTGTGTGGCACCATCAAAGGGGGGCTGTGTGTGGCACCATCTACGGGGGCTGTGTGTGGCACCATCTACGGGGGGCTGTATGTGGCACCATCTACGGGGGGATGTGTGTGGCACCATCTACAGGGGACTTTGCGTGGCACCATCTACAGGGGGCTTTGTGTGGCACCATCTACAGGGGGTTTTGTGTGGCACCATCTACGGAGGCCTGTGTGTGGCACCATCTACGGGGGCCTGTGTGTGGCACCATCTACAGGGGGCTGTGTGTGTCTCTATCTACAAGGGATGCTGTGTCCCTATCTACAGGGGATACTGTGCCACTATCTACATTTGCACTGTGGCACTCTACGAGGGGGCACAAAGGGAGAATTATTACTGTCTGGGGGCACAAAGGGGGCATGGTTACTGATGGACACTTTTATTGTGTCGAGCACTAACGGAACATTATTACCATCTGGGACACTGTGGATTATGAGTGGTCTGTGTGTCATATTCTGCAGAGACTAGTCGTGGCTGGAATAAGTCGTCACGGTGGTCTGGATGGAGAAGAAAGGGGAAAGTGAGCAACTCTAATCAGAGAAAATATCACCTGTGAGTCACTGGAAATAAATGTGTTGTACTCACTTATATCGTCTGCAGAGCTCCTGTGTATAACTGCCATCTACCACTATATGGTTACTATATGGTGGTAATATTGATCTTTATATAGTGGTTTTTATTCAGTAACAGTATGGGGGTATTCAGTCATTATGTGGTTATGGTGTGACGGTATTATATGAACCTTATATTGTGTTATTATTTGTAATAATGGTCTAATAATAGTGAGTTGTGTTCAGTAACAGTATGCAGGTAATATTTAATCTGGTATAGTGGTATGATTTAATAATTGTATATGTATATAGATAATTTTTTGTGTGAGAGGGGGGGGGGTCATGTGCTTTGGGTCTTGCAACATTCCTGGACGCGCTAGAAATCAGCTATGCAGTTCTCTGCACATCACCGTCTGAATTGACTGCATTATTGATACAATAATTGTAATGGCAGGGGGTAGGGAGACGGACAAGTGAGCCCTAATCTACCCGCCACTCTGTCCCTGCCTACTTGCAACGACCCGCCCTAGGCGACGGGGTACAACTGGGCGGCGGTCCCTGCGCTCAGTAAGTGCACGACAAACACGACAAACATACAAGGAACACAAGCAAGGAAAAGGGGCCGTTGCCCACGGCAACACCGTGAGCAACCAGAGTGGTGAACGAGCCGAGTCAAGCCAGGAGTGTGCGAGGTACAAAACGAAAAGCAGAAGAGTAGTCGGTAAGCCAGGGTCTGTATGGAGCAGGATCAAAAATGGCAGGAGCTGTAGCTGGGCCAGGAAACCACAAGGAGGGAAACACAAGCAATAACAAGCACCGAGGGACAGGAAGTGCAGGCTTAAATAGACCGAGGGCGGGAGCTAGCTGAGTCTGGCCAGGTTACGATAGGCTCTCCCACTCCTAAGCCTGCCAGCCTGAATGGTGGAAGCAGGAGTAAGTCTCAGGGATGTATTCTCAGGTGCTGACTGATTAGTTCTGGGAGTTAACCCCGCTGTGCCTGGCAGATCCTTTACAGTATCCCCCCTTTTATGAGGGGCCACCGGACCCTTTCTAAGTGGACCTGGCTTACTGGGGAAACGCAGGTGGAACCTCCTGACCAATACCCCAGCGTGAACATCCCGGGCGGGTACCCAAGTCCTCTCCTCGGGCCCGTATCCTCTCCAATGGACCAGGTACTGGAGGGAGCCTTGGACCATCTTGCTGTCCACAATCCTGGCCACCTCGAATTCCACCCCCTCCGGGGTGAGGATGGGAACAGGAGGTCTCCTCGAGGGAGCCAAGGACGGGGAGCAGCGTTTGAGGAGGGAGGCATGAAACACGTCGTGTATCCGAAAAGACGGGGGTAACTCCAGCCGGAAGGAGACAGGATTGAGGACCTCAATGACCTTATACGGCCCAATAAACCGGGGAGCAAACTTCTTGGACGGAACCTTGAGACGCAAGTTCCTAGACGACAACCACACCAGATCCCCGACCATAAACAGGGGGTTAGCAGAACGTTTTTTATCAGCCTGAGTTTTTTGTACACTCTGGGACACCTCTAGGTTTTTCTGAACCTGGGCCCAGACTGTGCACAGTTCCCGATGAACGACCTCTACCTCAGGATTGTTGGAACTACCAGGTGAAACGGAGGAGAACCGTGGATTAAACCCAAAATTACAAAAAAAAGGAGAGACCCCTGACGAGTTACTGACCCGGTTATTAAGGGAAAATTCGGCGAGGGGAATGAAAGAGACCCAATCAAATTGACAGTCAGAGACAAAACACCTTAAGTATTGTTCTAGAGATTGATTAGTCCTCTCCGTTTGGCCATTGGTTTCAGGATGGAAGGCAGAGGAGAAGGACAGATCAATCCCCAACTTCATACAGAAGGCTCTCCAAAACAATGAAACAAATTGTATCCCTCTGTCCGAAACAATATTGACAGGGACCCCATGGAGACGCAGGATGTGTTTGACAAACAAGGTAGCCAACGTTTTGGCGTTGGGTAGTTTCTTGAGGGGCACAAAGTGGCACATCTTACTGAAGCGGTCCACCACCACCCACACCACCGACTTGCCTTGGGATGGAGGCAAATCGGTGATAAAATCCATGGAGATATGTGTCCAAGGTCTCTGGGGAATGGGCAACGAACGCAGTAAGCCCGCTGGTCGGGACCTGGGAGTCTTGGACCTAGCACAAACCTCACAAGCGGCGACGTAGGCCTTAACGTCTTTAGGCAACCCAGGCCACCAATAATTTCTGGTAATGAGGTGTTTGGTACCCAGGATGCCTGGATGGCCAGATAGTGCGGAGTCATGATTTTCCCTAAGTACCCTTAGCCGGAATTGCAGGGGAACAAACAGCTTGTTCTCAGGAAGGTTCCCGGGAGCTGCACCTTGATCAGCAGCAATTTCAGAGACTAAATCAGAATCGATCGAGGAAATGATTATACCTGGAGGCAAAATACAAGCAGGATCTTCCTCCGAAGGAGGGCTGGCCATGAAGCTACGTGACAGTGCATCAGCCTTAATATTTTTAGACCCAGCCCTATAGGTAACCAAAAAATTGAATCTGGTAAAAAATAACGCCCATCGAGCTTGTCTCGGGTTTAGCCTCCGGGCAGATTCTAGGAAAACCAGATTCTTGTGGTCGGTAAGGACCGTTACCTGGTGCCTAGCCCCCTCCAGGAAGTGGCGCCACTCTTCAAATGCCCATTTAATGGCTAAGAGTTCGCGGTTGCCAATATCATAGTTACTTTCAGTTGGCGAAAACTTCCTGGAGAAGTAGGCACAGGGGCGGAGATGGGTGAGGGAGCTGGTACCCTGGGACAAGACAGCCCCCACTCCCACCTCAGATGCGTCAACTTCCACGATAAATGGCTCCATTTGGTTGGGCTGAACCAGCACCGGGGCCGAGACAAAGCACTTCTTAAGGACCTCAAAAGCCTGGACAGCCTCAGGAGGCCAGTGGAGGAGATCAGCACCTTTGCGAGTGAGGTCCGTAAGGGGCTTAGCGATGACCGAGAAGTTAGCAATAAATCTCCTGTAATAATTAGCGAACCCCAAAAAACACTGTAACGCCTTCAGGGAGGCAGGTTGGACCCATTCCGCCACAGCCTGAACCTTGGCGGGGTCCATGCGGAATTCATGAGGAGTGAGGATTTGACCCAAAAATGGAATCTCCTGTACCCCAAACACACATTTTTCGGTTTTGGCAAACAGTTTATTTTCCCGAAGGACCTGGAGCACCTTCCTGACATGCTCCACGTGGGAGGACCAGTCCTTGGAAAACACCAGTATGTCATCAAGGTACACTACCAGAAAAATCCCCAGGTAATTTCTCAAAATCTCATTTATGAAATTCTGGAAGACCGCAGGGGCATTACACAACCCAAAGGGCATGACGAGGTATTCGAAATGGCCTTCGGGCGTGTTAAACGCAGTCTTCCACTCATCCCCTTCTTTGATGCGAATAAGGTTATACGCCCCCCGTAGATCCAATTTAGAAAACCATTGGGCCCCCTGAACCTGATTAAAGAGATCAGGAATCAAAGGAAGGGGATACTGGTTCCTTACCGTGACCTTATTCAGGCCACGGTAGTCAATGCATGGCCTAAGACCACCATCCTTCTTCCCCACGAAGAAGAAGCCAGCACCTACCGGAGAAGAAGAGGGACGAATGTAACCGTTGGCCAGGGATTCCTGGATATACACTCTCATAGCTTCACGTTCGGGACAAGAAAGATTAAATATCCTACCCTTAGGAAGCTTAGCTCCTGGTACCAATTCGATAGCGCAATCATATTCTCTATGAGGAGGTAACACTTCGGAGGCCTCCCTAGAGAAAACATCAGCGAAGTCCTGAACAAACTCGGGTAGCGTATTCGCCTCCTTAGGGGGAGAAATAGAATTAACAGAAAAACATGACGTACAACATTCATTACCCCATTTGGTTAGCTCCCCAGTATTCCAGTCAAACGTAGGATTATGCAACTGCAACCAGGGAAGACCTAGAACCAAATCGTACGATAATCCCTGCATCAACGGTACAGAGCATTGCTCCAAATGCATGGAGCCAACAAGGAGTTCAAAAACAGGGGTATGCTGTGTAAAATAACCATTAGCAAGAGGAGTGGCGTCGATACCCACTACCGGGACAGGTTTAGGCAAATCAATAAGAGGCATAGCAAGGGACATAGCAAATTCCACAGACATGATATTAGTAGAGGACCCTGAATCCACGAAGGCACTGCCGGTAGCAGACCTACCACCAAAAGAGACCTGAAAGGGAAGCAAGATCTTAGTATGTTTCATATTTACTGGAAATACCTGTGCGCCCAAGTGACCTCCCCGATGATCACTTAGACGCGGAAGTTCTCTGGCTGCAACCTTACGCTTAGGACAGTTGTTCACTTGATGCTTGTCGTCCCCACAGTAGAAGCAGAGACCATTCTTCCTGCGGAATTCTCTACGTTGTTGGGGGGACACGGAGGCCCCGAGTTGCATAGGTATCTCTGAATCTTTCGGGGAGGAACGAAGCAACGGAGCTTCGGGAGGCATCATGGGGGAGTCGGAGGAGAAAACACATAAACGTTCACGTTGTCGTTCCCTGAGACGTCGGTCAAGTCGTATCGCTAAAGCCATAACCTGGTCTAGGGAGTCAGAAGAGGGATAGCTAACTAGCAGGTCTTTCAGGGCATTCGACAGACCCAACCTAAACTGGCACCTTAAGGCAGGGTCATTCCACCGAGAAGCTACGCACCACTTCCGAAAGTCAGAGCAATACTCCTCAACAGGTCTCTTACCCTGACTTAAGGTCACCAGCTGACTCTCGGCAAAGGCAATCCTGTCAGTCTCGTCATAAATAAGTCCGAGAGCAGAAAAGAAACAATCAACGGAGGAAAGTTCAGGGGCGTCAGGAGCCAAGGAGAAGGCCCACTCTTGGGGCCCTTCCTGGAGCCGGGACATAATTATACCCACCCGCTGGCTCTCAGAACCTGAGGAATGAGGCTTTAAACGAAAGTAAAGCCTACAACTCTCCCGAAAGGAGAGAAAAGCCCTCCGGTCCCCTGAGAACCAGTCGGGCAACGTGAGGTGGGGTTCAAGAGGTGCGGTGAGGGGAACTACCAGGGTAGCATCAGGCTGGTTGACCCTCTGAGCCAGGGCCTGGACCTGTAGGGAGAGACCCTGCATTTGCTGAGCCAGGGTCTCACGGGGATCCATAGTGGTGTCAGGGACCAGGGGTAGACTAGGTATGGGCTTGTTATTATGTAATGGCAGGGGGTAGGGAGACGGACAAGTGAGCCCTAATCTACCCGCCACTCTGTCCCTGCCTACTTGCAACGACCCGCCCTAGGCGACGGGGTACAACTGGGCGGCGGTCCCTGCGCTCAGTAAGTGCACGACAAACACGACAAACATACAAGGAACACAAGCAAGGAAAAGGGGCCGTTGCCCACGGCAACACCGTGAGCAACCAGAGTGGTGAACGAGCCGAGTCAAGCCAGGAGTGTGCGAGGTACAAAACGAAAAGCAGAAGAGTAGTCGGTAAGCCAGGGTCTGTATGGAGCAGGATCAAAAATGGCAGGAGCTGTAGCTGGGCCAGGAAACCACAAGGAGGGAAACACAAGCAATAACAAGCACCGAGGGACAGGAAGTGCAGGCTTAAATAGACCGAGGGCGGGAGCTAGCTGAGTCTGGCCAGGTTACGATAGGCTCTGCAACTCCTAAGCCTGCCAGCCTGAATGGTGGAAGCAGGAGTCAGTCTCAGGGATGTATTCTCAGGTGCTGACTGATTAGTTCTGGGAGTTAACCCCGCTGTGCCTGGCAGATCCTTTACAATAATTCAGAATTTGGGGCCCCACTTTAACGTTGCCCTGGGCCACACTTAGTCTAATACCGGCCCTGCTAACAATAGTCATAATAAGTGTTCTTGTAACATTATGAGATTTCTCTTGAAGAGCGTGGGAATATGTGAGAATGAGGGAACGATGCATTACTTTGCTCTTTGGTGTTCTTTGCACCATGCACCAACCCCTCAGACCCTGCACTACACATAACACAGTATATGCAGTACATTTTTCGAAGAGTGTTTATTTATTCCTCTTTGCTGTGTTAGCACCAACTTTCTCTGCAATGCAGTACAGAGAATATCACTATTCATATCAGTCCTTTTTAGAAACACTCACACAGGGGCCAATGAACCTATCAGTAAGGTAATGTTAGGAGTGTGAGAGGGAACCAAAGAAACCCAGAAGAAATCCACCTGAAAATGGGGAGAATACACAAACTCTATGCAGATGTTGTCCTGTGGTCAGATTTGAAGTCAGGGGCCCAGTGCTGTAAGACATCCGTTCTAACCACTGTGCCACCATGCTGCCCTTTAACATAGGCAGCGTGACTCCATAATATTCAATTACTACCCTTCTGCAGGGTTTCTAAGCGTCTCTAAGGGCTAGTCCACATGTAGCATAAACACTGCGTATTTTCCGCAGCGTATTTTGTTGTGGAAAATCCGCAGCATAATAGAGTAGCAGAGGAGTAAATGAGTTTTCAAGAAATCTCATCCACACACTGCGTATGTGATATGCGGCTATTCCGCACACAAATTGACCTACATTGCATTGTTTTTTAAGCCGCAGCATTTCAATTGTGATTGCGGAATTACCGGTTTTCCCCATTGAATTCAATGGGGATCTAAAACCCACAACAAACAGTCAAGTGTTTTGCGACTTTTGCAGCGGGATTGCAGCGATTACGCAGCAAAAATCATCGCTACTTAGAAAAAAAAAACACCTTATACTTACCTCTGATGTTCTGCAGGCCGGCCTCCTGGGACGACATTTCATCCCATGTGACCGCTGCAGCCAATCACCGGCTGTAGCGGTGGTCACATGGGATGAAATGTCTGCCCAGGAGTCCTGCCTGGATGACGTCAGAGGGCTGGCCTCCTGGGATGACGATTCATCCAATGTGACCACCGCTGCAGTCAATCACAGGCTGTAACAGTCTCCTGTGATGAAGCATCATCCCAGGAGGCTGGCCTGCCCGCAGGCAGGCTAATGCTGCAGTTTTCCGCAGCTAACATTCTGAGCGAAAAACTGCACCACAATTTGGTGGGGTTTTTTGCATGGAATTCCCTGTCGCCACCGCGGCGGATACGCTGTGTACCTTTACGCAGTATATCGTCTCTGTGTGATCTTATCCTAAGGGTTGCATCTATTTTCTTTGCACCTTTCAGAGGCATTACTAGAGGCTCATGGTCCCTGGTGCAAACATTACATTACCACTTTACATTAAAACATTTTATTATAAGCATCATTGGTAGCATCAGACTTTTAATTACATTTTATTTATTGTACTAAAATGAAACTAATATACACAGGTCTAATGGTTGCCATAATTAAAATGTTACTATTAAACATTCTTTATTCGTTCCATTGTGTTTTACTATAGGAATGTATTAAAGTTTTAGAATATTAGAGGTAATGTCTCCCAGTGTTTTGTGGAGAGAAAAGATTGGTAATTGTCACGGGTATCTTACACATTAAATCTGCTACCAGTCTCTCAATGGCACAGAGATTTTCTGTATGAATGCTGTATAAATTAAAATACAACACAGACAATGAAGCCCCTTTGCGAACCTTGCTGCCTTATTCTACACAATGTTGGCACTCATTGTTACAACTGGGGAATGATTTCCGTGTAATTCACACTAAGCTTCTATAACATTTATGTACAAGTTATTTAGGTTAGCTACAAATAAAAACCTTTTGGGCAATGTGTGTTTACTATGTGATTTGCTATAGTGGGAATTTATTAAGACTGGCGTTTCACACGCCAGTCTTAATAGACTAAAAAGTTAGAGTAAACTCCAAAATATTTATTAAGAGGCAAAAGCCTCTTAATATGTTCCATCTTTCGGCTGGGCTACAACTCTGGCGCAACGACTGTGGCCATGTGCCCCACACACCCCCACATTCATACTCACTTCAGCGCTTTTCTTCACTCCTCTGGCTCCTTCATCGTTCTAACGCGGCTCATACAAGGACCTGATGCCGAGCAGCGTCAGAACCTTATATGCAACGCAGCACTTCAACGTCATCAGTGCTGCGTCGCTTACAACATTATTTTATTTATTTAACTGTCCAATGGAAGGGGAGAAGGGGTAGTCAGGTCATGGGCTGGCAAGGTATGCCCAGCATGGGCCTCTACCTGGCTGCGCTCCATAGAGTAAAATCTACGCCAGCTAGCAGCTGGCGTATATTTGAACTATACATTTTAATCAGTCTTCTGGCTCAAATTATAATAAATTTGTTGGGCAGTGGTGGTCACGCCTCCTTTTCCTGAGGTCACACCCCTTTTCACAAAAGAGGCGAGGGTGGCGCAAAAAGGCCAAAAAGACGACTTTTGGGCACTTTTGCAACTTTTCTAAAACTGGTATAGCAAAGGTTGATAAATTATTACACCTTGTACGTGTGTGACAGTGATTTCATTATATGTAATCTAACATGACTCTTAAACTCTTTTTCTAAATAATTTTTATTCACTTATACAAATGATATCACTGTTTCACACTTTTTTTTTATTTTCACATTCAAATATAATTTATTGAAAGTTATTTCATAACTATAAGGATATACATTACAGTGAAACAAATTAAATTGTTAAACATCCAAGCTTGCTTTAAAACAATAGGCCTAATCCCTCATTCACACGAGCGTGAATCACGTCCGTGTGCTGTGCGTTGAAACAACGCACAGCACACGGACCCATTGATTTCAATGGGGCCATTCACACATGCGTGATTTTTCACGAAGTGAGAGTCCGTTGCGTGAAACTCACTGCATCTCCTATATTGGTGAAGTCAATGGGTGCATGAAAACCACGCTCTGCACACGGATGCACATTGGATTGATGCGTTATTTGTGCATCAATCCAATTGAAAATAATAAAAAATAAAAAAAGATGTGCTTTGCGAGTGCATGAATAATGCATGCCACTCGCAAAGCACACTGAAGCAAGACACACGGACCAGATTCTGATACGCTTGTGTGAATGAGGCCTAAGTTGGAGTATAAGTACAAGAAGGATATAAGCTATGTTAGTTTTCTTTCGTTTTGTCCCATACTGTTGTGCTAAGCGCTCTTTTATGCAGATGAATCCATGTCTAAACAGATTTTTTTCCATTGGCTTACAATTGCTTATTTGTATCCATTGAACAGAATGAGGCTATACAATAAGTAAATACAGAAAATAATATCCAGAATTAAAGAGGCTCTGTCACCAGATTTTGCAATCCCTTTCCTCTATTGCAGCAGATCGGCGCTGCAATGTAGATTACAGTAACGTTTTTATTTTTAAAAAACGAGCATTTTTGGCCAAGTTATGACCATTTTTGTAGTTATGCAAATGAGGCTTGCAAAAGTCCAAGTGGGTGTGTTGAAAAGTAAAAGTCCAAGTGGGCGTGTATTAGGTGCGTACATCAGGGCGTTTTTAATACTTTTACTAGCTGGGCGCTCTGATGAGAAGTATCATCCACTTCTCTTCAGAACGCCCAGCTTCTGGCAGTGCAGACACAGCGTGTTCTCGAGAGATCACGCTGTGACGTCACTCACAGGTCCTGCATCGTGTCAGACGAGCGAGGACACATCGGCACCAGAGGCTACAGTTGATTCTGCAGCAGCATCAGCGTTTGCAGGTAAGTAGCTACATCGACTTACCTGCTAAAGCCGATGCTGCTGCAGAATCAACTGAAGCCTCTGGTGCCGGTGTCCTCGCTCGTCTGACACGATGCAGGACCTGTGAGTGACGTCACAGCGTGATCTCTCGAGAACACGCTGTGTCTGCACTGCCAAAAATGCTCGTTTTTTAAAAATAAAAACGTTACTGTAATCTACATTGCAGCGCCTATCTGCTGCAATAGCAGATAGGGGTTGCAAAATCTGGTGACAGAGCCTCTTTAAGTTCAACTCCACCAAGTTAAAACCTTGAGAGGAGAAAACCCAAAATATGTAACTTCAATGAACTATGGTAAATTTCACTGAGGGCCTGTTCACATCAGGGTCAGGCTTCCGTTCATGGATTGTGTTCGACTTTTCCGTTGGAGGAACCGATGAACGAAAAGCCAAACGGAAACCATAGTTTCCGTAGCATTACCGTTGATTTAAATGGTAATGCTTCTGTTGCAGATGGTTTCCGTTTATTTCCGTTCTGTAAGTTTTCAGGTATTTTTTAGCGGAAATAATACCAAAGGAAGGTATGGTCTCTGTTTGGCTTTCCGTTCATCGGTTCCTTAGACGGAAAGGTCGAATGGAACCCATGAACGGAAGCCCAACGCTGATGTGAACACAACATTACCTGTGTGGAGATAGACAATAGAAAAAAATAACAAATATGGATAAATGCAACACAATCTACATACAATATAAGTCAGTTTATACATAAGCTTCTAAATAGGCAGCAGTCCCTAAAAAGAATCTTGATATAGACAGGGCAATGGCAAATGCTTTTAATGGTCTGGTCATTGAATCAGGTTGGTTGAAATATAGTGGAGATCAATGGTGTATGTACCATATAGGCTGCCCACGCAACTGCTGCAAGCCCTGTGAAAGGGGGCCCCAGCTCATGCGAGTCTCAATTCCTTACCCTATATGCAGTGTAAAATAGCAGAGGGCCTCCTATTCACAGGCCCTACAATTAGGACTGAATTTTTACCTATACATATATGTACTGAGCTTTGTATATTAATATGTTAATTATGTGTATTCATATGTTTATTAGGTGTAATTAGGATATCTATGAAGGGACAAGAGAAAACTTTACTAATGTTGTCAGAAGTGTATCGGGTGTTCTGCCCAGACATTACAGAGTAAATAAACTTTCAGAAAACTTCTGTCATGTCATAGTGACATGTCAGAAGTTTTGATAGGTGGGGGTCTGAACACTGAGCCCCCCACGATCGCTAAAAGGAAATGGCAGAAGCGTTCGGGTGAGCGCTGAGCCACTTGGTTTCTGATCAGCTTTTCTCGGACAGCCGATTTAACGGTGTACGGACACAATAGTAAGTCTATGGGCCTGTACCCTGTTACATTGGCTTTCCGAGAAAAGCCAATCAAAAACTAAGCAGCTCAGCGCTCACCTCTGCTTCGTTTTAGTGATCAGTTGGGGTCTCAGTGCTCGGACCCCCACCGATCAAAACGTCTGACATTTCACTATGACATGTCAGAAGTTTTCTGAAAGTTTAGCTACCCTTTAACATATGTGAGGTTCAGTGATGGAGAATAAATATAAAAGTAAGAAAAGCCATTTTCATTGGTGTCGAAAAAAGGGCATGTAACTTTCAGATTACATTAGGTGCAAGTGATATATGCAGCATCCCAGAAGATACCCTTCTGGTTCCCCTCTAAGTGTATTTGACATGCTTTGTTATTTTCCACATTCTGTGCTGTTCACTATGCAAATAGGATGTGACGGTTCTAGTTGGGAGCCACTAGAGGGAGCATTGTACATCTTTGGTGTGTTTGGAAGAAAGTGGAGCCTGCTTTAACCATAGAGCTCTCACAGAAAACAGTTAGTTAGTTGAGCCCTGCCTGCTCTAAGCAGTGGAGGGGGTTCTAGGTTCTATACACTGTTACACTTTCCAGAAAGGCGATAGGCCTCAGCCCTGTTAGCTGAGCCTACCACAGCCTCAATGCAGACAAGAAACTGAGAATTATCCATCTGCATACCGGCTTTCACCACAACTCCACAGCAATATTCCTTCAGCTCCAAAGAAGCTGTCTGCCTCTGAAGAGAATTTTAACCATTACTGGGCTTCAGCGCACGTACCGGCATTGTCTAGGGTTTTGCCCCATGCGGCAACAGAATATAAGTGTCTATCAAGTCACTCCATTTAACCAAAATCACTGCAGAAGTGAATTCATGTAACTATTCAACTGCTGCTGGAAATTGTGGAATCTCTGCCAAGGTATTGCTGGATAAGAGAAACCACAAACAACTAGTCACTAGGTCCCTATTAGCTGAAGTGGACCGCAAGAACTGTGCCTCCATCTTGGACGTATTGTACATATTTGGATTCTGCAGTAAACATGAGTTGTACCATCCATCTGTGTCCTCTGGTCCCTGCACTACACCATCAGGGGCACCCCACTCACAACATCGGCCAAAGACACTATATTGTATCGGGTGTTTCTGCGGAGGAAAGATCACTACCACCATCATCATCAGTGCAGCCCTCCCTATCACTGTACCAGTCCAAGAGGCGTGGGGGAGGAGAAGTTAGAGTCCCTAGGAATCACCGGCTACACCATAAACTACAGCCCGCCGTGTACTACGACTCCCATCCTCTCAACACACGCTCCCCTGGGCTGCTGCATATACAAACATTTTTCTCCGCTTTTTTGCCCAGAAATGTGGCGTGAACAACATTATGTACAGTCTAGATATTCAGCTGCACCATATTCTTTCATAGACAAGGCTGTCTTAAAGGCTATGTAAACCTTCAAGTACTTTTTTACACTGGAGAATAGATGGAATGCAGGACATTTGAAACCAGCCTGCGGTCAGTACAAAAGTATTACAGTCTTGGATAAGGTATAGAAGAGGCTGGACGCAGCTGCAGGCTTAAGGGAAGCCGACATGACCGTCCTGGTAGGGAAAGGGTTAATGTTACGAGGTGAGGGAAAGTTGAAGGAGCTGAAGGAGGGACGGGGAGGAGTTAAGGGGGGCGGGGGGGGCCGTTACTGCGCTTCCCGCTGTTTCTCGGCATTGAGCCGGAAGCAGCGGGAGGAGTAACACACAGTAAGCAAAGCTCCCCGTTGCCCGGTTTTTTAGTGATGGCAGAGGCCCTGATTTTAGAGCGGCTGCGCGCCGCTGCTGTGCACCACGGTCCCGGATGGCTGGAGGAGACCGTGGCTGCATTAACGCGGATCCCGGACGCCGTTTCGCCACGTCGGGCACGGCGTTCGGGGTCTGTTGTAAGGGACAGGCTCCCCTCCCCCGGCCCCCCTACGAGCATGGCTATGGCGGCGGGGGGGGAGTCGGCAACAACCGCTCCTGCGCTGGGCAGGCAGAGAGCGGTGGCAGGGGTGACGGCGATGCAGGCTGTGTCGACCCGTCCCTCTCGGCGGTCCCGACCTCCAGAGCGCCTTAGTCCGGAGGTAGTCCCGCGGACACGGCGTCGCAGAGGGAGCCCGATCCCGGACGCTGCAGGCCAGGCAGCTGGGAGGACCGCCCCTTCCCAGGCCCTGCGTCCTGGCAGGAATCCCAGGCCGCGACGGGGTCCGGCGGTAAGCAGGGAGTCGCAGGCTGGGCTCCCTGTCACCCCTCCCCCATCAGATGGAAGATGTCGAGAGCAAGGTACGGCCGCCCCGCATGGTGATGTTCCGGCCAGGGGGCAGGCTTCGTCAGGATCGTCTAGACGGACGACTAGATCTGCAGCGACGTCGAGGCAACAGGTCCGGTCGGAAGTCTGGGTCCCGGCGGTCGGGCGGCAGGTTGCCGGCCCATCGGTCAGCGCGTCCTCATCCCCTTTTCGAAGATGTCGTTGGGAGGGACAGTCGTCGGCGAGAGAAGAACTGGAGGAAGGTGAACTGGACGTCTATCGTCGAGGTCAGGATGGTCCGGCTGACGGGAACACAGCGCCTGTGCAGACCGGTGAGTGTATAACTCCATTATTGTCTTATCCAGCGATTTTTATGTCGGGTGTCGGCGGGGGGGCTGCTAGCATAGCATCGGGGGCCGGTAGTGGCGCGGGCGGACGCGACGGAGCGGGTATGGCAGAGTTAGTGGGTTGCTTACGGGAGCTGGTGGGGCGCCTGGATAGGGCCGCGGCGCCGGTAGTAACGGAAGTGTCCCCTGCGGTAGTTTGGGAAGGCCCCAGGGACGTGGGATCGTTGCAGGCGCGTCCTGTGGTGGCGGTTAGAGAGGCGGTCGCGGTGTCGGTGCAGACTGAGGCACAGAAGGACGGCGATCGAGTGCGCATGGACGATCGTGCTCGGGGGGAGGTGTATGTTTGTTTTGAGGGTCCGTTGGGGGCGCATTTAAAGCAGGAGGTGCGTGATCGGATCTGGAAAGATGAATATGTTGAAATTTTTTCTCTCTTGCCGCTGGCTAAATTCAATTTGGATAAGAGCAAGCGGGATGAGAGTAAAAAGGACGAGGAGGAACGGCGGCGGTATAGGCTTATCCCGCAGACGTTCGTTAATTGGTCGCAGGCGTTCGCCATATTGGCTAGTGTGATAGGGGAAAAGGCGCCGGAAAATTGTTCGGCGTTATTTTGTTATTTTGATGCTATTGGGGAGGCTCATAGGGCGTATGGGGGTCAGGCGTGGCTGCGATATGATGAGCAATTCCGTCAGCGGAAGGCGGTTCGGCCGGCGATTCGGTGGGACCAGAAGGATATTGCTCTCTGGTTACGGGTTACGGCTCCGGTTAGGCAGCCCTTTCCCGGGAGCGGTGGCCAGGGAGGCCAGTCTAGTCAGAGTGGACCAAGCGGCGGGGGAAAGGCGGGGTTTTGCTGGCAATTCAATGAAGGCCAGTGCAAGTTTGGGGCCACGTGCAAGTTCAAGCACGTGTGCTCCGAGTGTAATGGTGCATCACACGGGGCGGCAAAATGTCTGCGAAAAAAGAGGTCCGGGAACCAGCAGGGGGCTGGTCAAGGGGGTGTCGCCGGTGAGGGTGGAAAGGATGGCCCCTTATCTAAATGAGTATCCGGATAGGGCGGCAGCTAAGTTGCTTTATGAAGGGTTTAGTGTTGGTTTTGTTATTCCTCCGCCTCCTTATGAGGTTCCGGTTACGCGGAGAAATTTAAAATCGGCTTACTTGCATGCGGAAGTCGTGTCGGAAAAGTTGTTAAAAGAAGTTTCGTTGGGGCGCATGTCGGGGCCATTTGTGGAGTCGCCGGTGAAAGATTTAGTTGTGTCCCCTTTGGGTATTGTCCCTAAACGCGAGCCCGGAAAGTTTCGTTTGATTCAACATTTATCGTATCCCAAAGGTTCGTCGGTAAATGACGGGATTGATCACGAGTTGTGTTCCGTAGTTTATACCTCATTCGATAAGGCGGTGGGGTTAGTGCGGGCTGCGGGTCCGGGGGCGCTGCTAGCAAAAACCGACATCGAGGCGGCGTTCAGGTTGTTGCCGGTCCATCCAGAAAGCCAACGGCTGTTGGGTTGTTTTTGGAATGGGGCCTTTTACGTGGATCGGTGCCTTCCGATGGGGTGTTCTCTTTCTTGTGCATACTTCGAGGCGTTTAGTAGCTTCGTGGAGTGGGTAACGAGGGGAGTATCCGGGGTCGATTCGTTGATCCATTACTTAGATGATTTTTTGTGCGTTGGCCCGGGGGGTTCGCCGGTTTGCGGTAACTTGCTTCATGCCCTGCAGAAGGTGGCGAGGGATTTTGGGATCCCTTTGGCGCCGGAAAAAACGGAGGGCCCGGTAGCGACGATTTGTTTCTTGGGAATCGAAATTGACTCGGTGGCAATGGAGTGTCGGCTCCCGGCGGATAAGTTGGGTGCTTTGAGGCTGGAGGTGCGACGGGCTTGTAGAAGGAAGAAAATGTCGCTGAGGGAGCTTCAGTCGCTGCTGGGGAAGTTGAATTTCGCCTGTCGGATTATGCCGATGGGGAGGGTGTTTGGTAGAAGGTTGGCGGCGGCAACGGCGGGAGTGCGGGCGCCGCATCATTTTGTGAGGCTCAAGGAGGAGCACCGAGCTGATCTTCAGGTTTGGGATGACTTCTTGGGCCAGTACAATGGTCGCTCGCTATGGATGGCCCCAGCGCAGGATACGAGTGATCTGAATATTTTCACGGATGCGGCTGGGGCGGGTGGCTTTGGAGCTTACGGGGGAGGTCCGTGGTGCGCAGGTCAATGGCCGGCTAGCTGGGTGTCCAGTGGATTGACGCGGAATCTGGCCCTGCTCGAGCTGTTTCCCATCGTGGTGGCGGCTACCATTTGGGGGGACAGGCTCAGGGATAAGAAGGTCCGTTTTTACTGCGACAACATGGGGGTGGTGCTTGCCATTAATAACATCACGGCGTCCTCTCCTCCGGTAGTTCAATTGTTGCGACATTTAGTGTTGGTGTGTTTGTCGTTGAACGCGTGGGTGGTGGCGGTGCATGTCCCGGGTGTACGGAATTGTGTTGCTGATGCTCTTTCTCGCTCGCAGTGGGACCGGTTTCGGCAATTGGCCCCGGGAGCGGAACGTCTCGGTTTGGCTTGTCCGGATCATCTATGGGATCTGGTATCGGTCCCGTAGAGCAGCTGTTACAAAGGTCTTTGGCGCGCACGACGTGGAGGGCTTATGCTGCTTGTTGGAGGCAGTGGGAGGAGTGGGTAAGAGCAGAGGTAGGGTGGAGGCGGATAGTAGAAGGCCGGTGTCGTTTGCTTTGCTGGGCTTGTTGGGCGGTTCATTGGCATCGGTATGTCGTTCTTCAGATGAAATGGATTTGTTTCGGTTGGCTTTCTCGTTGGCGTTCTTCGGAGCATTTAGAATAGGTGAGTTGGTGTCGCCAAGTACTAAACAGGCAGGGGGGCTGAGATCTGGGGAGGTGAGCCTTTTTGCAGATCGGTTGGAGGTATGGTTGCGTAGATCAAAAACTGACCAATTAGGGAAGGGAAAACTGATAGTTTTGTTCGCTCTCCCGGGGTCGGTCATGTGCCCAGTAGAGTGCATGCGGGGTTTTACAAAAAACAGGGGGTCTCCAGATTTGCCTTTGTTACGTCATGTGGACGGGTCGTTCTTGTCCAGGTTTCAGTTTGGAGCTGTTTTTAAAAAATGTTTGACGGCGGTTGGGGTTGCGGCAGGCCCATATTCATCTCATTCCTTCAGGATTGGCGCAGCAACGGAAGCGGGGCGCTGGGGGTTGGATGATGAGGGGGTGAGGCGTATTGGTCGTTGGGAGTCTAAAAGGTTTAAGTCCTATGTCCGCCCCCATATGTTGTAATTTTGTTGTTTATGCTTGCAAATGTTATATGGTGGTGCCTAACTGTGTTTTCCGTTTCAGATTCGCCTCCTTGTCTGGTGTGGTTGATGGGTCATTCGTACGTGCACTGGGGGGCTTTGAGGGCGGACGTCCGCCCGGATGGTCGCCAGTTGCGCATTCCGCGACAGGATGCGGTTGTGCATTGGCTGGGGTTTAGAGGTATGTCGTGGAACAGGGTGTTGGCGGAATTCCAGACATATGTGCGGCTTGATAGGGTTCCGGAGGTTTTAGTGTTGCACGTGGGTGGGAATGACTTAGGAGTCCGCCCTTTTCGTGAGTTGGTGCGGGATATCAAACATGATTTGTTGTGTTTGTGGGTATCTTATCCCAAGTTGGTGGTAGTGTGGTCGGACATAGTCCCAAGGAAGCATTGGCGGTTAGCTAGATCGGTGGAGAGAGTCAATAAGGCTCGGATAAAAGTTAACCGGGCGGTGTCCCGTTTTGTGGCGAAGAACGGGGGCATTTGCGTGAGGCATAGGGATTTGGAGTCAGGATTGGGGAATTTCTGGAGGAGTGACGGGGTTCATCTGACCGAGGTTGGCATTGATATTTGGAGCTTGGCTATAGCAGAAGGCATAGAAAGGGCGGTGGTGGTGTGGAGGAACTCACAGGCTTAAGGTGGTCAAGGCCTGTTTCGCGGTGGCGGGGGGAGTCCTTGAGGCCAGTCAGTACAAAATGGTGGGGGGGTCGCATCGGGGGTATGCGTCCCCCAAAAAAGGTACATGGTTGAAGACTTCATCGGGTGTTATCCCTTTGAAGTGGTCTTCTGGTAGAAGGTATGTCACTTGAAGGCTTCATCGGGTGTTATCCCTTTGAAGTGGACTTCTAGTGGTCGGTATATCACTTGAGGGCTTCATCGGGTGTTATCCCCTTGAAGTGGACTTCTAGTGGTTGGAGCCATCTGCAGAGGTGAACGGTGCTTCCGAGCTGGTTTACGGCTGGAGGTAATTAGTGGTTTGCAGATGGCTAATTCGGTGTGTTCTTGAAAGGAACATCTGAAGGGGCTTCAAGGACTTCCTCTGCTCGGGTTAATGTTAACGTTTAATTGTTATTTATGATTCTGACCCATGTTGGGTCATGTGAATTATTAGGAGGAATTCTCTGGTGGATTCCTAACTAGTTATCCGAATGTTTCGGATTTAAATTGTTTTTATAAAACTGTGAAATTAATAAACGGCTGCTGTGGCCATTTCACATCCAACCTCGGTGTCATGTGTCGTTACTAAATGGGGGTGGGGGATAGTATGGTTTAAGGTTAACACACGACTCTACCTAGGCAGGTCAAGAAGAGGCTGGACGCAGCTGCAGGCTTAAGGGAAGCCGACATGACCGTCCTGGTAGGGAAAGGGTTAATGTTACGAGGTGAGGGAAAGTTGAAGGAGCTGAAGGAGGGACGGGGAGGAGTTAAGGGGGGCGGGGGGGGCCGTTACTGCGCTTCCCGCTGTTTCTCGGCATTGAGCCGGAAGCAGCGGGAGGAGTAACACACAGTAAGCAAAGCTCCCACCCTCCCACCCTTGTTTTGTTACTCCTTAGGTCTTATGTACGTCTGTCTATGAGCGTTGTGTTTTATTTTGTGTGCTTATTTAACATGTTTTTCTTTTTTCCGGAGTAGGTTCTGTTGTCATGGCAGCTGGCGGGGGGAGTCCTTGAGGCCAGTCAGTACAAAATGGTGGGGGGGTCGCATCGGGGGTATGCGTCCCCCAAAAAAGGTACATGGTTGAAGACTTCATCGGGTGTTATCCCTTTGAAGTGGTCTTCTGGTAGAAGGTATGTCACTTGAAGGCTTCATCGGGTGTTATCCCTTTGAAGTGGACTTCTAGTGGTCGGTATATCACTTGAGGGCTTCATCGGGTGTTATCCCCTTGAAGTGGACTTCTAGTGGTTGGAGCCATCTGCAGAGGTGAACGGTGCTTCCGAGCTGGTTTACGGCTGGAGGTAATTAGTGGTTTGCAGATGGCTAATTCGGTGTGTTCTTGAAAGGAACATCTGAAGGGGCTTCAAGGACTTCCTCTGCTCGGGTTAATGTTAACGTTTAATTGTTATTTATGATTCTGACCCATGTTGGGTCATGTGAATTATTAGGAGGAATTCTCTGGTGGATTCCTAACTAGTTATCCGAATGTTTCGGATTTAAATTGTTTTTATAAAACTGTGAAATTAATAAACGGCTGCTGTGGCCATTTCACATCCAACCTCGGTGTCATGTGTCGTTACTAAATGGGGGTGGGGGATAGTATGGTTTAAGGTTAACACACGACTCTACCTAGGCAGGTCAAGAGTATGATAGTTTAGGTAACGATATTGCAGACTATGGAATCTTTACATCATTTGAAAGCCTTACTGTAAAGGATCTGCCAGGCACAACTTCTGTGTATACGCCCATAGGTAATCAGTCTGCACCTGAGTCTATGTCTCTGAGACTGACTCCATCTTCCACGACTCAGGATGGCAGGCTTAGGAGTGGGAGAGCCTATCGCAGCCTGGCCAGACGGAGCCAACTCCCGCCCTCTGTCTATTTATACCTGCCTTTCCTGTTCCTCCTTTGCTTGTGATTCTTCTCGTGTGGTTTCCTGGCCCAGCTACAGCTACTAACTATTTGATCTTGCTTCATACTGACCCTGGCTTACTGACTACTCTCCTGCTCTGCGTTTGGTACCTCGTTCTCTCATGGTTTGACTCGGCTCATTCACCACTCTGCTGCTCACGGTGTTGCCGTGGGCAACTGCCCCATTTCCCTTAGCTTTGTGTACCCTTGTCTGTTTGTCTCGTGCACTTACTGAGCGTAGGGACCGCCGCCCAGTTGTACCCCGTCGCCTAGGGCGGGTCGTTGCAAGTAGGCAGGGTCAGAGTGGCGGGTAGATTAGGGCTCACTTGTCCGTTTCCCTACCCCTATCATTACATCGGCATTTGCAGATGATATTTTGCTGTTCATATCCAACCCTGCCTCTACGCTACAACCAATCCTCCAGGATATCTCAATTTATGGCGCCTTGTCAGGTTTTAAGATCAATCTACAAAAATCAGAAACCCTAATTCTCAAGGGTCCCTCCAGGCTACTCTGGTCTTCGAAGCATGCATTTAAATGGAACTCTGATTACATTCCCTATTTTGGGGTACGCATCACGAGACAACCATCACGTTTATATCAACAAAACCTTAATTCCTATGTTGCATGTTTGGAATCCCAGCGCGTGGCTTGGAGGCACTTTACTCTAACATTTTTGGGTAGGGCCAATCTATTGAAAATGGTTGTCTTCCCTAAATTGTTATATTTACTACAATCCTTGCCTATATACTTGAGACCAGTGGACGTTAGACGGCTGAATGCTCTCTTCCGAGGCTTCATTTGGAACCAGAGGAGACCAAGAGTGAGTCTATGCATACTGCACCGTGAACATGGTGGGATTAATTTTCCTCAGATTCATTTATACAACATGGCAGCTCAACTGCAAGTGATTGGAGATTGGATAACCGGCAGCTCCTGCTTTACTGATTCGACATTAGATCTCCAATTTTCCAGACCCATTTCCTTAACATGCCTTCTACACACTCCCTACTCGGCTCTATCGCCTGATCAACAGGCTAATCCCCTAGTCATGTCCTCCTGGAAGACATGTGTAGCGTCAATGGCCGCGGGACGTCGGGTTCACTCACCTCCCGACACCCGCAGCCATGGATCTGGGAGCGCTGGTCCCCGTCTCCCTCTTAGGAGACGCCAGCGCTCACTTCCGCTCTGTTCGGCTGTGTCCCGTAGGGTGCGCGCGCACGCTCGCGCCCGGCCTTAAAGGGCCAGTGCGCGCAATAAGGAAATCGTCATCATCATCAACTTGCACGATTTCCTGGTCTATAAGAAGCCCCCTGGCCTTCTAATCCTTGCCTGAGCGTTGTTAGTTTTCCCAGTCTGTCTTGCAAATGGTCCCTTAGTGTTTCCCGTTCCTGTTGTTACCCGTGCCTTTTTCCCCGTGCCTGTTTCCGTGCTTTGCCTTAGTATCAAGTCGTGCCACGTCCTGTGGAATCTGCCACGTCCAGAGGAATCTGCCACGTTCTGTGTCATCTG
This sequence comes from Rhinoderma darwinii, assembly GCF_050947455.1. NCBI lineage: Eukaryota > Metazoa > Chordata > Amphibia > Anura > Rhinodermatidae > Rhinoderma > Rhinoderma darwinii. The sequence continues at coordinate 238,825,585 of NC_134687.1, read as the reverse complement.
CCACGTCCAGAGGAATCTGCCACGTCCTGTGTCATCTGCCACGTCCAGAGGAATCTGCCACGTCCTGTGCAATCTGCCACGTCCAGAGGAATCTGCCACGTCCTGTGTCATCTGCCACGTCCGGAGGAATCCGCCACGTCTGGCGCAACTTGCGGCTCCTGTGTCATCCACCACGTTTGGCGCCATCCGCTGCACCCATCTCATCTGTGCCAGAGCTGCGGCCACCATTTGGACTATTCAGGTACCCTTGTGCGGGACATTGTATTTCTGGGGTTTCCTGCGGTTTGTCCAGCTGCCTTCCCGCTACGGCTGTACGGCCTAATGGGTCCACTATCCCGCTACGTGACAACATGGACCAAGGTTAGACAGCATTTAGGATTAAACCCTACATTTTCCCTACTCCTTCCTTGGATCCATAACTCTGACTTCCAAAACGCCAATCCCCATGTGGTCTTTCGTGGATGGGCTCGGAAGGGGTTGACATGTATTAGTCAGATAATTAACATGCTCACTCGCCTTCCCTATTCATTTAATGAACTACGTATTCATTTAGATTTTTTGGGCCAACACCCCTTTTATTATATGCAGGCCTGTAGCTATGCTCATAAGGTCATTAGCCACTTACAAAATCAAGACTGGGATGACTTCTTCTGTCACTTAACTCCATCTCATCAATGCAGAAAGAGACTAATCACTACATATTATAACGTTTTAAGACAGCCATTGGACTACGCTAAATCACGATCGGGTGTATTTTACTGGGTTGACCACTTAGATCACATAACTCATGACGATATCCTGTCATCTGTAACCACTGCTGCCAAATACATCCCATCAGCCATGTACTGGGAGATGTCTTTTAAAATAGCTCATAGGGCTTACGTGTCCCCTTACAGGGGTTTTCTCATGGGTAACTCCTCTGACTATTTGTGTTTAAAGTGTGAAGCACCGCATGCAGACTTATTACATTGCCTCTGGTTATGCCCAACTATTGTTGACTTTTGGTGAAAGATTCAATATTTTGTGTCAAACACCCTGTCCATATAATGCCCCTCAGCCCAAAAGTGGGGTCTCTTTGGGATCCTACCATCTTCCATGCTCTTTATCCCGAACCATCACAAAAAACTGCTGTACTATGTCTCTGCAGCTGCTAGGAAGGCAATTCTCCAGGTTTGGATAACTAACACACCGTATTTTCCTGGAAAAACTATCTTACCTTTTCCGAATGGACTGGGTGGAAACCTCCCTTCGGAAAGAGCACAAAACGGAGGGCTTTTTCAAGATGTGGGAGAATTTTATACCCCTCTTACCACTTCACATTAAGCAAAAGCTGATTGCATGCTTTGGCTCCTCAACTTGGTACCTGGAGCATCAGCCGTCTGGGGTGACACCAATCATGCTATGATTCCTTAAGTATCAATATGGAATTGTGGTACTGCTGGGGGATACACGTGTCCATCCTCCCCCCCTCCCTCTTCTATCCTTCCCTCCCCCTTTCTTTATGGTTTCTTTTGTGTGTTACATGTCCTATGAATATTGATACTTTTTCCCTTTGTTTTTGGGGTAAAATCTCTCATACCGTTCCTGTTCTAACGAGGATCTTTTGCAATAATTTATATGACTTGTAGGTTATATTTTCTGCAACATAATGATATTAGTGTTCAGAGATGCTATTGCCATGGGACATGTTGTTGAATTTTTGTTCATTTGTCTGTAATTGTTGGAAAATAAAAAATACATACTTTAAAAAAATGAAATAAAATCCTCTCTCGCTCTGGCCCCAAGAAGAGGGGGCGTAAGAGGGGGGATACTGTAGCGTCCATGGCCGCGGGCCGTCGGGTTTACTCACCTCCCGACGCCCGCAGCCATGGATCCTTCCTAGGAGATGACAGCGCTCACTTCCGCCCCGTTCTGCTGTGTCCCGTAGGGTGCGTGCGCACGCTCATGCCCGGCCTTAAAGGGCCAGCGCGCGCACAAAGGAAATCGTCATCATCATCCACTGCCATGATTTCCTGGTCTATAAGAAGGCCCCAGGCCTTCTGATCCTTGCCTGAGCATTGTTAGTCTATTCCAGTCTGTCTCGCAAATGGTCCCTTAGTGTTTCCCTGTTCCAGTTGTTACCCGTGCCCTGTTACCCGTTCCTGTATCCCGTATTGTTCTTGTTCCTGTGCCTACCAGTGTTGAAGTCGTGTCTACTGCACCTGCTGTCGTTTGCCACGTCCAGTGTCGTTTGCCACGTCCAGTGTCGTTTGCCACGTCCAGTGTCTTTTGCCACGTCCAGTGTCTTCTGCCACGTCCAGTGTCTTCTGCTACATCGGATGCTGCCCGCCATGTCTGGCACTACCTGCCGCACCGGCCCCCATCTGTGCTGAAGCCACAGCCACCGTCTGGACTAATTCAGGTACCCAAGCATTGCTATCTGCTATTGACTTTCGTGTAGACTGTGACCTGGTCAGCTGCCTGCCTGCTACGGCGGAGCGGCCTAGTGGGTCCACATACCCTGTGACTGTGACATTAGCCTATGTCCAGCGGTGGATATATTTGTCAACCTAGTTACTAAAGATCTGGAACAACTTAAAGAGGCTCTGTCACCACATTATAAGTGCCCTATCTCCTACATAAGGAGATGGGCTCTGTAATGTAGGTGACAGCAGTGTTTTTTATTTAGAAAAACTGTCTATTTTTACCACGTTATGAGCGATTTTAGCTTTATGCTAATTATGTTCTTAATGCCCAACTTGGCGTGTTTTTACTTTAGACCAAGTGGGCGTTGTACAGAGGAGTGTATGACGCTGACCAATCAGTGTCATACACTTCTCTCCATTCATTTACTCAGAGCATAGTGACACTGCATTGTTGACTATGTGCTGTCATACTGACACATTAACATTACTGAAGTGTCTTGACAGTGAATAGACATCGCTTCCAGCCAGGACGGGATGTCTATTCACAATCCCGACACTTCGGTAACGTTTGTGTGGTACTTACAACAGAGCAAGCGTAATCTCGCGAGATCACGCTCTAAATGACAGGTTACAGCGAGATTACGCATGCTCTGCTGTAAGTGCCACACAAACGTTAACGAAGTGTCGGGATTGTGAATAGACATCCCGTCCTGGCTGGAAGGAATGTCTATTCACTGTCAAGACACTTCAGTAACGTTAATGTGTCAGTATATGTGTGTGTGTGTGTGTGTGTGTGTGTGTGTGTGTATATATGTGTGTATATCTATAGCACTACGACCCTATAGCTATGGATAGGATTAGATACAGTGGCTCAGCAGACAGTATCACACATTATAGAATTAGATACAGTAGCTCAACAGACAGTATCACACATTATAGAATAAGATACAGTAGCTCAGCAGAGAGTATCACACATGATAGGATTAGATACAGGGCTCAGCCCGCTGACATTGCGGCTCCAGCGATGGACCTAGGAAAGGTAAGAATAATAATTGTTTTTCTTCTTTATGTGTTATTAATTATTTTTGTGTGTTTGTGTTATTTTACAGGTTCGGTTGTTGGACTACGTCTGATTCGAGGACTACTTCAATGACAGCGTTTTTTTATTCTCAATAAAATGGTTAATGAGGGTTGTGTGTGTTTTTTTTACTTCAATAAAATATTTTTTCTATGTCTTTGTATTTTTTTTAAACTTCATTATTACCGCCTTAGCAATGGCCGCGGCTGATTGACAATCTCCATTACTAAGGCGGGGCTTAGTGTTAGCAGGTGCAGAGGCTAACACTAACCCCCATTATTACCCAGTTACCCATCGCCACCAGGGGTACTGGGAAGAACCGGGTACGAACCAGTACCCGACTATCTGTAGTGATGGATGGGTAACGGGGCGGCCGCAGGCTGGTATTATTAGGCTGGAGAAGGCCAAAAACAGTGGTCCTCCCCACCCTGGTAATGCTAGGCTGCTGCTGCTGTGTTGTATCTGGCTGGTTATGAACAATGTGGGGCCCCCCCATTTTTCATACCCAGCCAGATACAACAAAGCAGCAGCTGGTTAGCATTACCAGGGGGAAAAGGGACGCTGTTTCTGGCCTGTCGCAGCCTGATAATACCAGCCTGCGGCAACCCTATTACCCAACCATCACTACAGATGGTCGAGTACTGGATCGTACCCGGCTCTTCCCAGCACCCCTGGTGGCGGTGGGTACCGGGGTAATAATGGGGGTTAGTGTAAGCCCTTATTCACACGACAGGGTTTCCCAGCCGGGTGACGGCCGTTCATAAATCGGCCGTCACCCGGCTGCATTAGGAACAATAGACCCCTAATCGGGCTATTCACACAACCGATTTTTTGACGGCCCGGGAAACCTGGCAGTCAAAAAATGGGACATGCCCTATTTTCAGCCGTTTACCCAGCCGCCCGGCTCCCATAGAAGTCTATGGGGCCGGGGTAATACACTGCCATCACCGGAATGTGTCCCGAGTGATGGCCATGTATTCCTTCACTCGCGCTCTCTCTCTCCTCCTCCTCCTCCTCACAGTGCAGAGGGCATGTGGGGAGGAGGAAGGTCTTTTTTTGTTCCCTGTAGGAGTCGGAATCCCCAATCCCCGGCCGGTATTTGGGGATTCCACTACAGGAGAAGTGCGTGACTACACTGTCCATATATGGACACAGCGAAGTCACTCACTTCTGCAGCGGAATCCCCGACTCTATGGCCGGGGATTCCGCTACAGGAGAAGTGCGTGACTACAATGTCCATATATGAACACAGCGATGTCACTCACTTCTGCAGCGGAATCCCCGACTCTATGGCCGGGGATTCCGCTACAGGAGAAGTGAGTGACTACACTGTCCATATATGGACACGGCGATGTCACTCACTTCTGCAGCGGAATCCCTGACTCTATGGCCAAGAATTCCGCTACAGGAGAAGTGAGTGACTACACTGTCCATATATGGACACAATGACGTCACTCACTTCTGCAGCGGAATCCCCGACTCTATGGCCGGGGATTCCGCTACAGGAGAAGTGCGTGACTACACTGTCCATATATGGACACAGTCACTTCTGCAGCGGAATCCCCGACCTGTGGCAGGGAATTCCTCTCCAGGAGAAGTCAGTGACTACACTGTCCATATATGGACATTGAAGTCAGTGAGTTTTCCTGGAATGTGGGGGAGGGGATGGGTGCAACCTACAGGGGACTTAGTGGCATCACCTGCAGGGGACTTGGTGGCATCACCAGCAGGGGGCTGGGTGGCATCACCTGCAGGGGGCTGGGTGGCATTACCTACAAGGGGCAGGGTGGCATTACCTACAAGGGTCAGAGTGGCATTACCTACAAGGGGCAGGGTGGCATTACCTACAAGGGGCAGGGTGGCATTACCAGCAGGGAGCTGGGTGGCATTACCAACACGGAGCTGGGTGGCATTACCTACAAGGGGCAGGGTGGCATTACCAACAGGGAGCTGGGTGGCATTACCTAAAAGGGGCAGGGTGGCATTACCTAAAAGGGGCAGGGTGGCATTACCAACAGGGAGCTGGGTGGCATTACCAACAGGGAGCTGGGTGGCATTACCTACAAGGGGCAGGGTGGCATTACCTAGAAGGGGAAGGGTGGCATTACCTACAAGGGGCAGGGTGGCATTACCAACAGGGAGCTGGGTGGCATTACCTACAGGGGGCAGGGTGGCATTACCTACAGGGGGCAGGGTGGCATTACCTGCAGGGGGCTGGGTGGCATTACCAACAGGGGGCTGGGTGGCATTACCTACAGGGGGCTGTGTGGCATTATCTACAAAGGGCTGTGTGTGGCAACAAATTTAAATGAAATTCATCCGATTTTAAAACGGACAGGGAAAAAAGCGGCTGCAAAACGGGTCAAAATCGGCCGTTAAAAACGTCAACACGGCCCGGAACGTAATCGGAACGGATGCAAAACGGATGCAAACCGGCCGGGAAAAACGGCCCAAAACGGCCGATTTTATCGGCCGACACTCGGACCCTGTCGTGTGAATTAAGCGTTAGCCTCTGCACCGGTGTCAATGCTGTCAATCAGCCGGCGGCCATTACTAAGGCGGTAGTAATATAGTTTTAAAAAAAAACACAAAGACATAGAATTTTTTTTTTATTGAAATAAAAACCCCCCACACAACCCTCATTAACCATTTTATTGATAATAAAAATAGCCGTCATCGAATTAGTCCTCGAATCCGACGTAGTCCAATGACCGAACCTGTAAGAAAACACAAAAAAAATGATTAGTAACACGTGATAGGCTTAGATACAGGGCCCATGTGTGATACTGTCTGTCAAGGTAGGCTTAGATACAGGGCCCAGCAGACAGTAATCTCACAGTATAAGATTACTGTTTGCTGGAGCCTTGTATCTAAGCCTACCATGTGGTAGGCTTATATACAGGGCCCATAAGACAGGATCACACATGGGCCATGTATCTAAGCCTAACATGTGATTGGCTTAGATACAGGGCCCAGCAGACAGCATCACACAATCTGTGATCCTGTCTCATGGGCCCTCTAAGCCTGCCACATCGTAGGTTTAAAGGGGTTGTCCAGTCCCTAAACATTGATGGCCTATCCCCAGGATAGGCCATCAATAGCTGATAGGTCAGGGTCCGACTCCCGGGACCCCGCCAATCAGCTATCTTGAAGGGGTCGCAGCACTCGTACGAGAGCTGCTTCCCTTACTCGCTCACACTGTGAATCGCCGATACGAATTCACAATATGAGCAAGTGACCGGAATGAAGGGGAAGCAGCTGTCGCACGAGTGCTGTGGCCCCTTCAAAACAGCTGATTGGCGGGGTCCCGGGAGTCGGACCCCGCCCATCAGCTTCAGCAGACAGGGATTTTAATCTTACCCTCCTCTTCAGCCGCAGCTGACTCTATCCAGGATCAGGATGCTGTGCACGCAGCCCCAGTTACTATAGTAACTTTTTATTGATGTGGTGTGGGGGGCCGTGGGCCCCACTGGCTTCGGGGCTTGTTCGCTATTGTGACCGCTACGACCCCTATAGCTACGCCACTGATGATAACTATAAAAACCAAATAGATGGTCTTTTACGATCTTTTTTCCAGAGGCATGTGAAGATAGTAATTTTGCTCCTTGTTGGATGTAGATTGATAAATGGGAGAATTGGGAAGCTCTCCTCACCGGGAGATCATGTTCTCTTTGGTTCTTCAGTGGCATGTATAATCCTCAATATACTGACTATATATATATATTCCGAACCTTCATTCTCACTCCAATATATATTATTTATTTTATATATGGGGAGGTGCGTGGGCAAGCTTTGACATACAGTTTCGGCTTATCCTAATACTTTTATATTTCACTTACAATCCCGCGGTTTGGATGCACGCTGGACCACCATGATACTCTGGTCTGATTCGGACGGACCAGATGTAGATGGAGTCTTCCGTTCTTCTTTTCCCAAGGGATCTTCTCCTGGTTCCTTTTTCCACTTCACATATACAATTCTTTTTTGTCATGATAATCAGTTCAATGCTGAATACACAAGTATATCACCTTGGGTACACTCACTCTGGCCAGTATACCACAATTCAACACACCTTCTTTTCACTTCCCTACTAGTATTATGTTTCCTTACATTTAGATAACAAATACACAATTAACCCCACTTTGATATTACGATGATTATATATACACTTATATTCACTGACTATATCTAAACTGATGTAATTCACTGTCCTGATATATTTCATACTAACATTTTCTTTCTCCTTAAATGACATATTTATATCTAAACATACACATAATAATCATGTTTAGAAATATAAACTAATTACAGCTTTGCATGCCACCTCCAAGATGGCCGACGGGACTTGCACAGTGAGGATTCCTTATGTGCTCTGCTTTGCATTGCTTAGCCCCACTTCCGCAGGATGTACTGCAATGTCATGACGATCTTCTCTCAACAAGCTACTTATACACAAGCTGTACTCCCTATGTTTCCATTGGCTCACATAATCTGTCAATCAGATATGTTGACTTCCATTGGCTCCAGTCAAATATTTAATCACCTCATTAACATGCCTCCTTAGGAGAACTAACTAGAAATGTGCATTGAGGTGGCATACATGCCAGTTACTGCACTTTGTTTTATGTGAGGAACAGTTTAATCTTTTCTTTTCCTGGCATGGTTTCAGTACTATATGCATGCATATTTGATGTCAGAGGTTTTTCAAGTTGATCATTCAATACACCTCCATTGTGATATGTACTGACCTTTATTTATTGATTTATATCTGCAAGGTATATTCCCTGCCATGCGGCTTTTACTTAATGTAGCAAAATAATATCTCATCTCACTCCATGTAAACTAATGTGGCATTGTATAGTTGGTGTTTGATATAATTGTATTTTTATTTTTGTAATCCGTTATATATTTTTGTTTTTATCTTTGTTGCTTAAATTAATAATTTTTTTTCGATATAAAATATAATCTAGTCCTATATGCTCCTTTTGTTCGATTTCGGTATATACCATATTCTGAGAGCCGTAACTTTTTTTATTTTTACGTTGACAGGGCTGTGTAAGGACTTCTTTTTTGCGGTGTTCACCGTGTGGCGGAAAAATAACATAGTTTGGGTTCCGAACGGAGTGATACCAAATATGTGTACTTTAATGGTTTCTTTTTTCCCTATAATAAAAGACCTCAAGGGGAAAAAAGGCACTTTTTTAACTTAGAACTTACATTTTTACACTATAGCTGAATTTTTAATTTTTTTGTCCAACTAGGAGACATGAAGACCTGCACCTTATCTTTATTCTACTACATTGCACTACCCACGTAATGAAATGCATTAGAGCTGTCAGCTATTCACTGACAGCAAGTTTATTAGGCTCCACCTCCAGGTGGGGCCTAATAGGCTTCTGTACGTGGCAGACCAGGAAGCCACTGTTGGCCTCCGGTTCCCATAGGATTGATCGGCATCCCTGCGACCATATCGCAGCGATGCCGATCTCCTGGAAACCACTAAGATGCTGCGATCGCTTTTAGGTGTTAATGGCAGGGAGCAGTGCTAGCTCCGTTCCTTGCCGTTACAGCAGGAGGTCAGCTGTTCCATACAGCTGACACCCTTCGGCTGATGGCGCAGAGTCAGCTTCTGAGCCTGCCGCCATCTTTCATCTGCGTCCGGAAGCCTTTTAAGCCTGCAGTACTTGGCAGACAGGGGAACATTGTTAGTCCTCCTCTTGCCAACTGCTGATCGGCTAGCGTGGCTACCCGGCTCTTTTAGCCCGGTAACCATACTGTGATTGGTCAGTCACTACTGACTGACCAATCAGAGCGATCACTGGCGGCGCTGCACCGGGATTGTTCCCCGATGAGTCACAGTGACTATCTGCTGTCTGCGACAGCCAATGTCACTGTCCGGTCACCATGTCTTTTGACATGGTGACCGAAAAGCACCATGACGTAACTGTACTTCATGGTGCTTTAATGCAGGGCAAACCATAACGTACAGTTGCGTCCAGGTACGTTAAGGGGTTTTCCTATAAGACTTAAATGTCAGATAGATGCGGGTCCCACCTCTGGGACACGCACTGATCTCTAGAACGGGGCTCCCTAAACCCTTGTTATACTCTGTGTTGCAGCTGAAGCAGGAGATTTCCGACCATGAAGAAGAAATCCGCTGAGCTAGGCTATTTTCGTAAATGTCCAACTGAATGGTCGTTACATAAACAGCGTAGCTCGCATGCTACGCTGCTTCCGTAACTGCCATTTACTACTATGGGGCTTATGTAAACCGCGTAGCTCAGCGAGTTACACTGTTTTCATAACCTCCGACTGTATAGTCAGGTTTAGGGAACCTGTTCTAGAGATGGGTGCGAGTCCCAGAAGTGGGACCCTCATCTCTGACATTTATGACACATCCTGTGGATACGTCATAAATGTCCCTGATGGGAAAACCCCTTTAAGCCAGATTTATCAATAGGGCTCACATGTTGCATCAGTAATAACAGAGCTCCCACTAAAAAAATCTGATATAAAATTATGGTGAACATTAACTTAATAAAAAATTTGTCGGAGCTCTCAGTGGGGCCCATACTTTTTGTGCAGGCCCCTGCCCCCAGTGGCAGCAGCTCTCTCCAGCAATGACTAATAGAGGGGCTTCCTGCGGAGACCCTGACGACTACCCTATTCTGCAGCAGCATCGGCGTTAGCAGGTAAGTCGATGTAGCTACTTACCTGCAAACGCTGATGCTGCTGCAGAATCAACTGTAGCCTCTGGTGCCGATGTGTCCTCGCTCGTCTGACACGATGCAGGACCTGTGAGTGACGTCACAGCGTGATCTGGCAGAATCTGGGCGTTCTGAAGAGAAGTGGATGATACTTCTCTTCAGAACGCCCAGCTAGTAAAAACGCCCCGATGTACGCACATAATACACGCCCACTTGGACTTTTACTTTTAAACACACCCACTTGGACTTTTGCAAGCCTCATTTGCATAACTACAAAAATGGTCATAACTTGGCCAAAAATGCTCGTTTTTTAAAAATAAAAACGTTACTGTAATCTACATTGCAGCGCCTATCTGCTGCAATAGCAGATAGGGGTTGCAAAATCTGGTGACAGAGCCACTTTAAATGTGTTATGACTGAAAGTTTTCATGTTTACCCGTAATATCTTCTACTGTATCAATGCAGAAAACACAGCATTTGTGCACAAAGCATAGATATCTGTTTTTATTTATCTATCTCGATCTTCTCGGCTTTGTCTTCTTGGGGAAAGGCTGTGAATTGCTGTATCAGTCAGTGAGAGCACGGCTTCCACTATTACTTCACCCATCACCAAGAGCCATTGATTTCATTCTGATCCAGGCCACACCATGTTGCTAACTAGGTAACTAGCACACAGTGGGTTTATGGGTATATAAAAAAAAATAGCCATGACCTCTCTTTCATGCAAAAAGAAAGTTGTTGTGAGAATTCCTGATCTTAAATCTACAGATACTCTATACCAGGGGTTTCAAACTCGGTCGGGTAAATGGGCTGCACATAGAAAAAATTTAACGTTAAAGGGCCACATTACTTTCAAAATACAATAGATACAATAATAGTGCTAGGTTTAAACTTACCGGAAATTTGTGACTCCATGTGCTTATTTTAACAATCCAGTTTAAGTGTCGCTAAATGCAGTCTGGCTGCTCGTTTGGCAGACATAAGAATGCCAAGATTGGAAAGCCCCTTTTTAGATAGTGCCACAGTGCCCTCTGTAGATAGCTCTATTAGGGGTGGAATCCGCAGCCAGAGCATTGCCGCCTGTCCATATATGGACAGTGACTTCAGGGGATCCTCCTGGACCGGATTCCCTGGCCAGAGCGGACAGTGACTTCAGGGGCTCCTCCAGCAGAGGAATCTCTGGCCTGAGCGTTGGCAACGCTCTGGCTGGGGATTCCACTCCTAGAGGTAGCCCCCAATAGCGCTAACTACAGTGAGGGGGGTGTAGCGCTATCAACAGGGTGGGGTGCGATCTACAGGGAGCTGTGTGGCTATTGCTCACCTACCACCAACGATCCAGCAGTGCGGAAAAGGGACTGCACTCCATGACGTCATAATGGAGTGCTGGTGTGCTTCTCCTTTTGGCCTGCTCTCTCCTCTCCCGAGGGAGCTTCTGTGCCCCGCAGATGACCGCCTCAGGCCGAATGCGGCCCGCGTGTTTGAGACCCCTGCTTTATACTGTAAGGCTGTTCCCTACACTTGTTCAAGTTAGCAAATGGTACAATGACATATAACAAATCTGACATGTTTTGCACGCTTGTGTTGTATAATCCTTTACTCTGATCCGTTTTTAGATCAGAATGAGGATCAAAATGGATCAGTTAAAAATCCTATCGAAATTGATGAATTTTTAATTGCATCAGTTATGTTAGTCATGCGGTTTTGTTTTTTTGACGGGGATAAAAGTGCAGAGTACAGGACTTTTACTCCGTTCAAAAAAATTTATTTCTAACGCATGGGTTATTTGTATCATTGATGTCAAATATCAAACTGATTATACAACGCAAGTGTGAATTTAGCAGTAGTTTACATCACTCTATTGATTTGCAGACGATTTTCCCACTTTTAAGGTATATCATATCTTAAGTGTATCACCTATATTTATTTGACTAATTAAAGCAAAATACTGATTCTTATTTTATAATCTGTTTTTTATTTTATTCTTTGTACATCATTATTGGGGCAGCCATCTTTTTAGTTGCTGCTCTGACCATTGAACAACAATTAAGATATTTGCTTTACAGCTGCCATACCCTCAGTCAGGAAATTACCTATTTAAATTCTTTGGGAGGGTGTTGTGGGCAAGCTCTGGGACACTATGCGGAGGCCAATATGAAGGGAGGAGGGAAGCTATGCCCATCTATTGTCAATCATGTGATCCTGTGTTCTCTGCCTACAGCATTATAATAGAGGTATTCTCTTTCATTGTAATCCTGCCTGTGATGATAATTAGATGAAGGCTAAAGAGTGATCTCTTCAGAACAGGAATTGTCAGCCTATTTTGAGGGCTCAGTGGCCAGTGAGAACTGCAAGATTTCAGGACACTTTTTTTTGTTTGTTTTTTTTTTATAATAAATTATATTATATTTTACAGCTAAATGACCAGAGAAAATGTCACAATTTTGCTATGCACTTCTTTAGATGAATTTAACTCTGCAGGTGAATAAAGTTTTATCTTTGAATTTTTTTTTTTTTAAATAACACTTTCAAAATATCTGCTTTTGAAGCATAGATCCCAAAAGTATTCATCTAGGGGTATAATGGGAATATTTCTTATTTTAGTTTCCTAAAATATGAAATTGCAGGTTTATGCAAATAGAGCTTTCCAGCAGTCTAATATTAGAAAATATGCAAAGATGACATCCCCTTCCTCACCCTTGGAGTAAAATAAGGGGAAAAATAAAAATGAAATGTAGGGATAATCTATTTTCAACTAATAATCGAAAGTCTAATTCAGAATAGTATATATTTTTTTAAACATGGGTGAATGCAGGGCTGGCTCCAGGTTTATGTGGGCTCTTGGGCAACAGACTTATAAGGCCCCTTTGCGGGGGAACTTACGGCGGCAGTAAAATGGCAGGAAACTTCACTTTGTGCCTCCATATAGAAGTTAGGCCCTGTTTGTCCCCATATAAAAATTAGGACCCATGTACCCCCATAAATTTAGTGCCCTCTAGGTAGCGTGACACACCCCCCTCCTCCCTGGTAGCACCGCACAGACATTTCCCTGTAGGTAGCGCTTTTGGGGTTTCCTCTAGGAGTGGAGTCCCCGGTCAGAGCATTGCCGACGCTCTGACTGGGGATTCCGCTTCAGGAGAAGCTCCTGACGTCACTGTCCATATATGGACAATGTTGTCAGGAGCAACCCCATAGCCAAAGTCCGGGGTAGAGCGCTACTAGTACTCTGCCTGCGGCACTGCTCTGCTCCTGACAACACTGCCCATATATTGACAGTGATGCCAGGGGCTTCCCAAGAGACTGAGTCTGGAGCAGAGTCGCTAGCGCTCTGCCTGGGACTCCTTCTCTCCTCCTGACATTACTGTCCATATATGGACAGTGATGCCGTGACGACAGCAGCGTCCGCACTTGGCCGTGTGGGCCCCCCAAGGGTAGTGGGCCTGGGTTCGCCGGGTGCTGATGCCGGCCCTCGGTGAATGCATTAACCTGGTTGAGGGACAAAAAAAAAAGAATCTTTGCGGCGTCCATCTTTTCTGCAGACGCATCATTTTTCCTGGGGGTTACTTCTAGTTGGTGTTGGAGGAATGGGAGTGATAAAATGCCTTTCAGTCAATCATTTTACATCCTCAAACTGGGGGCATTCTCTGGTTTCCTGAACGTCAAATATGAGGCCTTCAATAATTTTCTCCTGGAAATCCAGATGCGTGTCTGCCTCTTTCTTTTGTTGAGCACAAATGAATTGTGGATTGCCACCTGTAGCAGATAAATAGCCACTTTTTTTTGTACCAGGTTTTTGTTCTGCGTTTAACTAAATAGGGCTCTAAAACCTGGTCGCTTAAATCCATCCCCCATGTACTTATTATATTCGGACATGCTCATTCGGGCGCGGATTGGGAGCTTAAAGAGGCTCTGTCACCAGATTTTCAAACCCCTATCTCGTATTGCAGCAGATCGGCGCTGCAATGTAGATAACAGTAACGTGTTTTTTTTTCTCCAAAAACTAGCATTTTTGGCCAAGTTATGAGCATTTTTATATTTATGCAAATGAGCCTTTCTTAAGTATAACAGGGTGTGTTTAAAGTTAAAGAGGCTCTGTCACCAGATTTTGCAACCCCTATCTGCTATTGCAGCAGATAGGCGCTGCAATGTAGATTACAGTAACGTTTTTATTTTAAAAAAACGAGCATTTTTGGCCAAGTTATGACCATTTTCATATTTATGCAAATGAGGCTTGCAAAAGTACAACTGGGCGTGTTGAAAAGTAAAAGTACAACTGGGCGTGTATTATGTGCGTACATCGGGGCGTGTTTACTACTTTTACTAGCTGGGCGTTGTGTATAGAAGTATCATCCACTTCTCTTCACAACGCCCAGCTTCTGGCAGTGCAGACACAGCCGTGTTCTCGAGAGATCACGCTGTGTCGTCACTCACAGGTCCTGCATCGTGTCAGACGAGCGAGGACACATCGGGACCAGAGGCTACAGATGATTCTGCAGCAGCATCGGCGTTTGCAGGTAAGTCGATGTAGCTACTTACCTGCAAATGCTGATGCTGCTGCAGAATCAACTGTAGCCTCTGGTGCCGACACGATGCAGGACCTGTGAGTGACGTCACAGATCTGCACTGCCAGAAGCTGGGCGTTCTGAAGAGAAGTGGATGATACTTCTCATCAGAATGCCCAGCTAGTAAAAGTAGTAAACACGCCCCGATGTACGCACATAATACACGCCCAGTTGTACTTTTACTTTTCAACACGCCCACTTGGACTTTTGCAAGCCTCATTTGCATAAATACGAAAATGGTCATAACTTGGCCAAAAATGCTCGTTTTTTAAAAATAAAAACGTTACTCTAATCTACATTGCAGCGCCTATCTGCTGCAATAGGAGATAGGGGTTGCAAAATCTGGTGACAGAGCCTCTTTAAGTACAAGTGGGCGTGTATTGTCGCCTGGTGCCGATGTGTCCTCGCTCGTCCGACACGGGGCAGGAAGTGACGTCACAGCGTGATCTCTCGAACACGCTGTGTGTCTGTGCACTGCCAGAAGCTGGGTGTTAACGAAGAGAAGTGGATGATGCTGATTCGTCAGCATCATACACTTCTATTCACAACGCCCAGCTAGTAAAAAGTAAAAACGCCCAGATGTACACACACAATACACGCCCACTTGTACTTAACTTTAAACACGCCCAGTTGTACTTAAGAAAGGCTCATTTGCATAAATATAAAAATGCTCATAACTTGGCCAAAAATGCTAGTTTTTGAAAAAAACAACACGTTACTGTTATCTACATTGCAGCGCCGATCTGCTGCAATACGAGATAGGGGTTTGAAAATCTGGTGACAGAGCCTCTTTAAAGTAGCCCTGGAAAAAAAATAATCTAAAAGTGGCCCCATGTTGTAGGTGGGGCCCGCACAAGTAGGCGCAGTCAGCATGTCAGCTGTAGCAACATTGGTGATAGCTGTAGTAATGCAGCCTTACTATTGTCAGCATTGGGCTGTGTTCACATCTGCATTGGACACTCTTAGATGCATTTCACACCACAGTATTTCTATTAATTTAATGTATGTGCTGATCAAGCTTCCAAGAGATGCAATAAACAGTTTAAAATATGAGTGTCCCTGCTATCATTTTTCAATAGGCACCCATGTAAAAAAAATAAAAATAAATGCATGGAATAGCACAGCTTTTTTTTTTCTTTTTAGCCTCTGTTGGGTGTATGGGGGTCTATGGATCCATTTATCATAGTTATATCATGGTGTGGAAAAAGCCTTAGAAGCTTTTACTGCAAGTGAAAAAAATAGTGTGTGTGTGTGTGTTCCCCCTGTATGTCTAAATCTATCTTTATGTACAGTAGATTTGTGGTTAATTTTTTATTTGTGGAGGGCAGCAATAGAGCGTCTCGCACAGGGAGGGCGCCATCCAACCTAAGGCCGGCCCTGGTGGGGGGGGGGGCAGGTTGAGTGTTGGTGAAAGCTGGGCCGTATTTAGAGCTGATGTTGCCCTATAACTCATAAAGTTACGAAAAACAGCGTAGCTCGCTGACTTTGCGGCTCCAGCGCTGGACCCAGGAAACATAAGTGTAATAATTGCTTTCCTTTTTTATGTGTTACAAATTTTTTTTTTTTTACAGGTTCAGTTGTTGGACTACTTTGGCTTCGAGGACTACATACTATATATACGGCGCTGTCGGGCAGGGCTTCCCACAAAGCACAGTACTATTATGTTGCGGTGATAGTGCGTGCAGAGGAGCCGGCACCCTGATGTAATGGCCAGGACCGAAGCTAGCCTCCGATTCGACTGGATAACCCCTCAGACCCTTCGATCTATAGAGATCGCGGCATGTGAGGCGTTCTTAACCACCGGCACCCCAGCAACGATACCGCTTGGTTGCCGGTGGCTGCAATTGCAACCCATGGCCTAATATTGGCCTCCCGGTCTGCCAGCAATGGAAGCCTCCTATGCCCCGCTCGGCGGCAGGGCATAAAGGGCTACCGGTACCATCAGCGAGTTGGTGCCGGCTCAGAAGCTGAGTTGGCGCCAATCTAATGTAGACATATGGGGGATGTTAATTAGGAACAATTTTGTGTGGTATAACTGCCTCTTAGAAGCAGATACATTTAAATGTAGAAAAATTCTAATTTTTGCGATGTTTCGCTACATTTTGGTGTTTTTCACAATTAAATACTGAATGTATTGAGCAAATTTTGCCAGTAACATAAAGTCCAATGTGTCACGAGAAAACAATCTCAGGATCGCTTGGATAGGTCAAAGCATTCCGAAGTTATTACCACATAAAGTGAAACATGTCAGAGCCTCCGTTTTCAAATCTGTCACGAAAGTCAAAAGTGGCCAAAGCGTGAAGGTTAATTTCTGTTTTATTTAACTTTAGTACTGCTACCTTAGTAATGGCTGCTGGCTGACCGCGTCCATTATTAAGGAGGGGCTTAGCGTTAGCTGGTGCAGAGGCTAACACTAACCTACCTACCACCACCAGGGGTACCAGGAAGAGCCGGGTACGATCCAGTACCCAACGATCTTCAGCGACGGTCGGCTACTGGGGCGGCAGCAGGCTCCGGCTAGAATGGGGGTCCCCCCCCCCCTATTTTTCATAACCAGCCAGATACAACATAGCAGCAGCAGGCTAGCATTACCAGGATGGGAAATTGCATGGTTTTTGGGCTTTGCCTGCCTAATAATACCGGCCTGCAGCCACCCCATTGCCTGACCATCACTACAGATGTTTGGGTACTGGATCATACCCAGCTCTTCCCAGTACCCCTGGAGGTGGTGGGTACCGAGGTAATAATGGGGAGGTAGTAGCCTTTTCACCGGCTAACACTAAGCCCCTCTTTAGTAATAGATGCTGTCAGACAGCGGCCATTACTAAGGCAGTAGTAATATAATAAAAAATCTATCTCTATCTCACCTCGTTAACCATTTTATTGAGAATAAAAAAAGTAATCGAAGTAGTCCTCGAATCCGAAGTAGTCAAACAACCAAACTTGTCAAAACACCAAAAAAATAATCGAACACATATAAAAGCAAAACAATTATTATACTTCCTTTTCCTGGGTCTAGCGCTGGAGCGATAGGAAACTCCTGACATCACTGCCCATATATGGATAGTGACATCAGGAGCAGTACAGGAGTCCCCGAGCAGAGTGCTAATAGAGGCTCTGACCCGGGACTACGGTCCAGGGAAAGCTCCTGTTGTATACATACATGGACAGTGATGTCAATGGCTTCCCCAGAGTCTGAGTCCCCGGGCATAACACTAATAGAGGCTCTGCCCCGGGATTCTGGCCCTGGGAAAACTCCTGACATCGCTGTCCATGTATAAATAGTGACGTCAGGAGCAGTGCAGGAGTCCCCGGGAAGAGCGCTAGCTGATGCTCTGCTCAGGGACTTCAGGCTGTGTGAATAGCCCTATAGGATTTTAATGCAGCCATGTGACGATCGTAAAAAAAAACCAATTAGGGCTTTAACCCCTTAAGGACGCAGCCACTTTTCGACCAAATGACACCGCCTCATTTTTTTAAAATCTGACGTGTTACTATATGTGGTGATAACTCCGGAGTGCTTTTACCTATCCAAGCGATTCTGAGATTGTTTTCTCGGGACATATTGTACTTTATGTTAGTGAAAAAATGTTGTCGCTAAATGCAATATTTTTTGGTGAAAAACACAAATTTATAAAATTTGCAAAAATTTGCATTTTCATTCAAATGTATCTGCTTGTAAGGCAGATAGTTATACGACACAAAATAGTGGCTAGTTAACATTTCCCGTATGTCTACCTTATGTTTGCATCATTTTTTTGAACATCCTTTTATTTTTCGAAGTTACAAGGCTTATAAGTTTAGCAGCAATTTACTACATTTTCAAGAAAATTTCAAAAGCCAATTATTTTTTTTTTTTTTAGGTAACAGTTCAGATCTGAAGTAGCTTTGAGGGCCTTATATATTAGGAACCCCCACAAATCACCCCATTTTAAAATCTGCACCCCTTACAGTATTCAAAACAGCATTTAGAAAGTTTCTTAACCCTTTATGCGTTTCACAGGAATTAAAGCAAAGTGGAAGGGAAATTTGCAAATTTCATTTTTATTTGCAAAAATTCAATTTTAATCCATTTCCCTTTAATACTGAAGGTTTTTACCTGGAGGAAGAACTGAATATTGCCGTGATTCTGCCGTTTTTAGAAATATCTCACATGTGGCCCTAGTGCGCTACTGGACTGAAAGAAAAGCCCCAGAAGCAAAGGAGCACCTAGTGGATTTTTGGGCCTTCCTTTTCTTAAATTATATTTCAGGCACCATGTCAGGTTAGAAGAGGTCTTGTGGTGCAAAAACAAAGGCAACCCCGCAAAAGTGACTCCATTTGGGAAACTACACCCCTAGAGGAATTCATCTAGGGGTGTAGTGAGCATTTTGACCACACAGGTATATCATAGATTTCATTAGAATTGGGCAGTGAAAATTAAAAAATTAAATTATTTTCCAATAAGATGTAGCTTTACCTCAGAATTTTTAATTTATTTTTCAACAATTAAATGAGGAAAAGCACCCTAACATCTGTAAAGCAACTTCTTCTCCAGAGAACGGAAATACCCCAAATGTGGTAATAAACTACTGTATGAAGACACATCAGGGCTCAGAAGGGAAGGTGCGCCATTTGGCTTTTGGAGAGCAGATTCTGCTGGATTGTCTTTTCTGCACCATCTTGCTTTTGCAAAGCCCCTTAGGTACCAGTACAGTGGAAACTCCCCAAAAGTTACTCCATTTGGCAAACTACAGCCATTGCGGAATTCATCTAGGGGTGTAGTGAGCATTTTGACCCCCCCCCCAGGTGTTAGATTCCATTAGGCATTGGGCAGTAAAAATGAAATGTGTTTTTTTTTTTCCATTAAGGCCTCATGCACACGAACATATTTTTTTCCTCCCGTAAATACGGGTTCTTTGTCACACGTATTCCACCCGTATTCCACCCGTATTTACGCACCCCCTTCTCTCTATCAGTGCTGGAAAGAGAAGGGGCAACCCTTTCGGGCAGAGTTTCCGCAGCGATTTTAAATAAAAAGTTCCTACGTACCGTTGTCTTGGTGACTTGTCCCTCTTTTGACATCCAGTCCGATCTCTCTGGATGACATCGTAGTCAATGTGACCGCTGCAGCCTGTGTTTGGCCTGTGATTGGCTGCAGCGGTCACAAGAGATGAAACGTCATCCCGGGAGGCCAGACTGGAGGAAGAAGCAGGTAAGTTAACATTTAATACTATTAACTCCAGCGGTAGTCACTGTCCCGGGTGCTGAGAGTTACTGCCGATCAGTTAACTCTTTCAGCACCCTGGACAGTGACTATCCCCTGACGTCACCTAGCAACGCTCGCGTAATTACGGGTGCACACATGTAGCCACCCGTAATTACGGGAGCCGCAAAGACTTCTATGGGCCTGCCCGTGTCGTAATTACGGCCTGGAATAGGACATGTTCTATATTTTTCAACGGCAAGGGCACCTTCCCATAAGCACACGGGAAGGTACCCGTGGCCAATAAAAGTCAATGGGCGTGTAATTACGGGCCATAATTACGGCTTGTAATTACAGGCGTTTTTACGTTCATGTGCATGAGGCCTAAGATGTAGCTTTAGGTCAAAATGTTTCATTTTCTCAACAAAGGAGAAAAAGCACTAATGTTTGTAAAGCAACTTCTTCAGAATAGGGAAATACCCCATATGTGGTCATAAATTGCTGTTTAGATACACTGCAGGATACAAGGGAAGGAGCGCAGATTTTGCAGGATTGATTCCTGGGCACCATGTTGTATTTACAAAGCCCCTGAGGTACCAGTACAGTAAGAACCCCTGAAATGTGACTCCATTTGGTAAACTACACCCCTTGAGGAATCTAGGGGTGTAGTGAGCATTTTGACCAGACAGGTTTTTGCTGAATTTATTAGAATTGGGATGTGAAAATGAGAATTTTTTTGCGAAAAGATGTAGTTCTAGCCCAAAATTTAGCATTTTCACAAAGACTATAGGAGAAAAGCACTTCAACATTCGTAAAGCATTCTCTCCAGAGTAAGGCCCCATGCACACGACCGTAAAAAACCTAAGTTTTTGCGGACCGCAATTGCGGCCCGCAAAAACGGAGCCATTCAATTTCATTGAACACTGACACCTTTCCGTAGCACTACGGAAGGGTGTCCGTGCCGCGGAAATGTTCAGGGAATTATGGAATATGTCCGTTCTTTTGCATTTTGCGGGCCGTGCTCCCATGCTTTGTATTGCGGGCACGGTCGTGTGCATGGGGCCTGAGGCAATACCCCACACGTGGTCATTAATGTCTATTTGGACACACAGCAAGGCTCTAAAGGCAAGGAGTGCCATTTAGTATCTGGAGTGGAGATTTTACAAGATTTGTTTTTTTTTGTTTTTTTTGACAACATGTTGCATTGAGCTATAGTACCAGTACAGTGGTACCCTGAAAAATTATCTCCTTTTGGAAACTAGATCCCTCAGAGAATTTATCTGGGGGTGTAGTGAGCATTTTGACCCCACAAGTGTTTTGCAAAAATGAGTACACAATAGATGTTGCAGATTGAAAATTGCATTTTTCCACAGATATTCCATTTCAATGCCCAATGTGTTGTGCACAGCTTGTACCACCGTAGACACCCCATAAATTGTTTAGCGGGTTCTCCAGAATACAGTAATATCCCATATGTGGTCAGAAGTTGACGTTTGGGCACACTGCCAGGATCAGTTGGACCACCATTTGGCTTTTGAAGCGCCGATTTTGCTTGGTGTTTTACTGGTATTTCAGTTTATAATGTGGGGGCATATGTAAACTGGGCGGAGTACATCAGGGCATAATAGGATGATGTAATGGGTGAATGAATAATACTTGGATTGGTGTGGTACGCTTTGAACCAATCCTTTATGCACAGGCCGGGTTTATTGGGTATTATAAAAAATATCTGCTCTCCAGTATTGCCTTATATTTGACTTCTTCACTAGCCCTATAAGCCGCACAAGGCCCTAAAGTTTCCTCATCTCCGCTGCATCTACAGGGTCCATCTGTGGGGTCCAGCAAATTATGATGTGGGGTATTTAGTGAAATTCTACTGGACCTAAAAAAAAAATTGTCTGGGCCGTCATTTTGCATCATTGCGTTTTGAGAGTCATAACGTGTTATTTTACCTATTCACCTATGACAGCACCCCTGGAGAGACGTCCCATCCGCTGGACAGGAAACCTGAGGATATAAAATGGACACCCCTCTCCACACACCCAGTCAGGTTTCCTGTCCTCCGGATGGAAGATTCTCCTGAGGAGAAAGCACTTCTCCGGGATTGCAGACCCCCTAGCAAGGTTTACCTTATTCCACTAGGGGTGCTCTGGAAAGGTATGTCTCCCCCTTGGGAGCAACCTTAGTCTGGGATAGGTACTCCCGCCTCTCCCGGTCCATCGTCCCCCCTCCTGCTGCAAAACAGGATGGTGATTTAAGGTCCACAGAGTGGGCCTTCCTCTAGTGGGGAGCGGATCCCCGGGGGCTTGTTCGGCCTGGGGAAGGGCCGGACCAGACCCAGCGTTGGCGGCTTCCCGGCACTCTCACTGGCATGTCCGGTCGCCGCAACGCGTCACTTCCGGGCGCTTCCAACACTCCAGGGGGCGGTGTTCCGGTGGCCCACGTGGGGAGGTGGTGCTCCAGCATCCGGAGCGAGGGCCTCCCAGCCAATCCTTGGCCTATTTTAGGCCAGTAACAGCAGGACTCGCTCTCCAGCTTCCACAGTCATGGAGTCGCCAGGAGAAGCTCCAGGACGCACTGAACGCTCGGATGCCAAGTCCTCCAGCCCGGTACTTGAGGACACGAGTGGGGTAAGAGAAGGACCTCTCCCTTACTTAATGCTGTTCCCCTTTCTCTTGTACATACGTTTAGGCCAGGGATTGTCCTAGGAAACAGCAGGATAAGGCCCATAACAAGGAATGTGCGATATGCAAAAAGAAACTCCTCTTCCTATAACAAAAGACTGTGAGAAATGTCTAGATAATATTCTATCAGAAGAGTCCACAAATTTAGCCACAAGCATTAAAGATATTGTAAGGGCTGAAGTGAGGAGCTCACTAAAGTCCCTTAGAAAGAGAAGAGATCCTCCGGTCGCCTCTTCTAGCAGGTTGGATTCGGATTCCTCAGCTGAAGGGGACCCCCAGCTAGGCGAAGAAGGGGAGTACAGCTCCTACGATTCCTCAGGTGAGGAGGAGGAGGGAGAGAGAAATCTATTCCTAACGGAGGACGTTGACCTACTCCTAAAAACGGTCAGGGCGACTATGAATATAGACGACCCCAAAGAACCATGGTCCATCCAGGACATTATGTTTCAAGGGCTAGGACCTAAAAAGAATAGAACCTTCCCCATCGATAGGAACATATCTAACCTTATTAAAAAGGAATGGGAAACTCCTGATAAAAAGACAAGCATTCCCAGGTTTCTCAAAAGGAAGTATCCCTTTGAGGAAGACGCATGCAGGGACTGGGATAACATCCCCAGGCTCGATGCTCCAGTAGCCAAGATCTCAAGGAAACACTCCCTTCCTTTTGAAGACCTAGGCTCCCTGTCTGACCCTATGGATAGAAAGGCCGAATTCTACCTTAAGAGAACCTGGGAAGCCTCTACGGGGTGTTTCAAACCAGCCATTGCAGCCACCTTCGTGGCCAGATCCCTGAAAGTGTGGCTCTCACAACTGGAGGTACATCTGAAAGACAAAACCCCTTGGGATCAAATCTTAGCCTCCCTCCCAACACTTTCTAAAGCAGCAGACTTCTTGGCAGACGCCTCAGTAGACGCGGTACGCCTTTCCGCCAGATCAGCGGCTCTGGCGAATTCAGCTAGACGAGCTATCTGGCTGAAGACCTGGAAGGGGGATACCGGATCCAAAGGGAAGCTGCGCTATCATCTGTTCAGGAGATTACCTTTTCGGGCCCCCACTTGATGACATGCTAGAAAAGGCATCCGACAGTAAAAAGGGGTTCCCGGCACAAACCAGGCCAACAAGAGTCCTTTCGTCCCAGAGGGCCAAGTAACAAAAGAGGGGGGTACGCTAACCCTAGGGCACAGGAATTTAGACCCTCGAGATTTCCAAGAAAAAACAAGTCCTTTCTTTTCAGGCCCCAGAAGGACCCTAAAAATAGGGACCAACAATGACGCCAAGTGGGCAGTGGGGGGGTCGCCTTTCCCTGTTCCTCAAACATTGGCGGAAGATTTCATCGAATCCTTGGATTCTGGGAATCATAAAAACAGGATATATACTAGAGTGCACAAGCCTCCCCCCAGACAGATTCCTTCCCACAAGGGTCCTAAGGAACCCAGTTCAACAAAAGATCCTAGAAGTAGAAGTTCTGTCACTTATAAAAAAAGAGGTCCTAATACAGGTTCCAGACAGAGATAGGTCAGGGCTTTTATTCCCCCCTCTTCCTAGTGAACAAACCAGGAGGAAAACACAGGGTCATTATAAACCTAAAAAAACTGAACTGCTATCTGACCTACAAATTCCGCGTGGAGAGTATCACGTCAACTATAAACCTCCTCTCCAAAGACTGCGTGATGGCCTCAATAGACCTAGAGGATGCCTATTATCACGTACCCATATGTCACCATCATCAAAAGTACCTAAGGGTAGCAGTAACACTCAACGGGTCCGTATGCCACCTACAATACAGAGCCCTCCATGATGAACAGGATATCAGAGATCTACCTAAAACATACGACATCTTTCAGGGAAGCTGTCAGTCTTGGGCCTCATGACATCATGCATCCCAGCCGTACTATGGGCTCACTTCAAGTCCAGACCACTGCAGTGGGACATCCTAGACCAATGGGACAGGAACAGTTTCTCCCTGGACCAACCCTTTCACATCTCTTCCACAGGAAAGCTGTACCTCAGATGGTGGCTAGACAGGGCAAATCTCACAAGGGATATTCCATGGAGGTTAACCCCTACTCTCAATATGACCACAGATGCGAGTCCCTGGGGATGGGGCGTTCATTTCGACTCATCTTTCCTTCAGGGTCAGTGGGACCAGCAGACCATTCTCAGATCCTCCAACTTCAGGGAACTAGCAGTAGTTCTTCAGGCCCTGAAGGGATCAATATAGGCGATCTCAGGTCAGCACCTAAAGATCTATTCAGACAACACAACTACAGTATCCTATATAAACCGACAAGGGGCTACGGGATCGGCCTCACTGATGGGCCTAGCCACACAGATATTTTCTCTGGCAGAACACCACCTGTTGACTCTATCAGCTGTTCATCTCAGAGGGAAGGACAACCTGGTGGCAGATTTCCTAAGCCGGGAAAGGCTTCACCAATCAGAATGGTGCCTGAATACCACAGTATTTCAGGAGATCATCCTCAGATGGGGAACCCCATCCATAGATCTGTTCGCATCCAAAAGAAACAGGAAAACTCAGAGGTTCTTCTCCCTAAATCCCTCAGATCACGCAACAGCAATAGACGCACTCTCCCAGTGCTGGAGTCTAGAGAGGCTACGCCCCCTTGTCTGGAAGAACCATGGGTTCTTCCAGACAGGCCAGATCTTCTATATCAGGGCCCAGTATTACACCTCGACATTCAGAAGCTCCACTTGACAGCATGGAAACTGAAAGGATAATCCTTAGGCAAAGGATTTTCAGAATCCGTCATCTCCACCCTACTAGCTAGTAGGAAACCGATTACCTCAAAGATATATCTGACGTCATGGAACGCATTCTTAAACTTCGCAGGCAGGGAGGTTAATCCTTTAACTAATCCAGATATTCCCCTAATATTGGATTTTCTCCAGGCGGGACTAAAAAAAAACCTTAGGCCTACTACATTAAAGGTTCAGATTTCAGCTTTAAGTTCCTTTTTCAATTTTAAATTAGCAGAACACCCCTGGATCAAAAGATTCCTAGCGGCCGCCTGCAGACTTAAACCCCAGATAAGGTCCCCAGTTCCTCCCTGGGACTTAAACCTCGTTCTCCAGGCTTTGATAAAACCACCCTTTGAACCCATAGACTCTATTTCCTGGAAGATGCGAACACTCAAAATTACCTTTCTATTAGCCATTACATCAGCCTGTAGAGTGAGCGAGAGCCAGGCCCTCTGCCTTTCCTCCACATACCCTACTACTAGATGATGGAGTCCTCTTAAAAACCCTACCAGAATTCCTTCCTAAAGTGGCTTCACCCTTTCACCTAAACCAAGACATTGTCCTTCCCTCCTTTTGTGACTCCCCAAAGAATCAGAGGGAACAACAGTTTAACTGCCTAGATGTAAGAAGATGTCTAGTCCAGTACCTAAAGGTTACCCAAGATCTGAGATCACAAAACTTGTTTATCCAGTTTCAGGGTCACAATAAGGGTTCAGCAGCCAGCAAAGCTACCATAGCAAGGTGGATCAAGCAGGCCATACGGCTAGCCTACATAAACCAAAAACTCAAACCCCCAGAATTCTTCGGGGCACACTCCACTTGGGCCGTATCCACTTCATGGGCAGAAAGAGCAGATGCGTCCCTAGACCAAATATGTAAGGCGGCCACATGGAGTTCTCCTCACACCTTCTTTAAACACTACAGATTACAACTACATACAGCCTCTGACTTGGCCTTCGGTAGAAAGGTACTACAAGCTGTGGTCCCACCCTAGAAATAATGATTTCTACTTTACATCTCCAAGGGTGCTGTCATAGGTGAATAGGTAAAAGATCGATTACTTACCGGTAATCTGTTTTTCAAGAACTTATGACGGCACCCCGCTGTTACCCATGTCTGTAGTACATGACCCTCATAAACTGGATCACTACCCTTAATTTGAGCGTCCCTGTAAATATTGTACATATTAAGGTGTGAGGGACTTTGCCCAAAAAAAAAAACACATACAAACTAAACTACTTCTCATCCTGAGTTCTTCCTAAAGACTGGGTGTGGAGAGGGGTGTCCATTTTATATCCTCAGGTTTCCTGTCTAGCGGATGGGACGTCTCTCCAGGGGTGCTGTCATAGGTTCTTGAAAAACAGATTACCGCTAAGTAATCGATCTTTTTCCATTAACTGAGCTGTGTGAGGGATCATTTTTTGCGGAACGAGATGTAATTTTTATTGGTTACATTTTGGGGTACATGCTTGTTTTCTTTTTTTTGTTTTGTTTTTTTTTTGTTTTTTAGGATGTTCACCGTGCAGTATAAACATGTTAACTTTATTCTGTGGGTCATTACGATTGTAGCGACGCTAAATGTATTTAATTTTTTTTTAAGTTTCACTACGTTCCCACAATAAAAATACTCTTTAATAAAAAAAATAAAATAATGCTTTTAGTGTTGCCATAACTTTATTTTTTAGTTGATATCGCTGCGGGAGGACTTGTTTGATGCGTGATGAACTGTAGCTTCCATTGGTACCATTTTCCGTTACTTGCAGCTTTTTGATCACTTTTTTTTTTTTTTTTTTTTTAAATTATTTTTTTTTTTCAGTCTATTGTTAGGGTATGTTCACACAGGCCATTTTAGGATGTTTTTCGGGCCGAAAAAAAGCCTCAAACGCCGTGAAAAAAGTGAGTCGCTAAAAAAGTGTCTGGACAATCAGGAGCTGGTTTCCCGTGAAAACCGCTCCGTATATTCCGAAGTTTTTTTGCTAAGCATGTGAACATACCCTGACTAAAAACATCTGACAATACGAAGCTGTTTTCAAGGGAAAACTGCTCCCTGATTTTCAGACTTTTTTTTTTGTAGCAGCTCCCATTTTTCGCGGCGTATTTTACGGACGTTATTGGAGCAACGGCTCCAAAAACGTCCCAAGAAGTGACATGCACTTTTTCGCGGGCGTCTTTTTACGCGCCGTATTTTGACAGCGACGCGTAAAAAAACACCTCATGGGAACAGAACACCGTAAAACCTATTGAAAGCAATGGGCCGATGTTCGTAGGCTAATGGAGCCATTTTTTCGGGCGTAATTCGAGGCGTAAAACATACCCTTACTGCAGGGGTCTCAAGCACGCTGCCCGCGGGCCGCATGCGGCCCCTGGGGCTGTCATCTGCGGCCCGCGGGACACAGAGCCGCTAATATCGGCTCTGCTTCGAGACTCTGGAATTCCCTGACATCGCTGTCCACATATGAACAGCGATGTCTGGGGCTTACCCAGAGCCGGAGTCCCGGGCAGAGCGCTAGTATAGGCTCTGCTCCGGGACGCTGCGGAATTCCCTGACATATCTGCCCATATATGGACAGTGTGCCAGGGTCTTCCCCAGAGCGGAGTCCCGGGCAGAGCGCTAGTATCGGCTCTGCTCTGGGACTCTGTGGAATTCCCTGACATCGCTGCCCATATATGGACAGTGTGTCAGGGTCTTCCCCAGAGCGGAGTCCTGGGCAGAGCGCTATTATCGGCTCTGCTCCGGGACTCTGGGGAAGCCTCTGACATCGCTGTCCATACATCGACAATGATGTCAGGGGCTTCCCCAGAGCAGGAGTCCCAGTGATGTCAGGAGCACAGCTGGAGTCCCAGGAAGAGCCTACTAGCGCTATGCCTGGGACTCCAGCTCTGGGGTTGCCACTGACATCTCTGTCCATATATGGACAGTGATGTCAGGAGCAGAGCTGGAATCCCAGGCAGAGTGCCAGAAGCGGCTCTGCTCCGGGACTCCAGCTCTGGGCAAGCCCCTGACATCACTGTGGCAGCCTCTACAGAGGGCACTGTGGCAGCCTCTACAGAGGGCACTGTGGCAGCCTCTACAGAGGGCACTGTGGCAGCCTCTACAGAGGGCACTGTGGCATTATCTGCAAGTGGGTGTGTGGCAGTATCTGAAGAGGACACTGGCATTATCTAGGGGTGTGTTGCATTATCTACAGAGGGCACTGTGGCCTTATCTACAGAGGGCACTGTGGCCTTATCTACAGAGGGCACTGTGGCCTTATCTACAGAGGGCACTGTGGCCTTATCTACAGAGGGCACTGTGGCCTTATCTACAGAGGGCACTGTGGCCTTATCTACAGAGGGCACTGTGGCCTTATCTACAGAGTGCACTGTGGCCTTATCTACAGAGGGCACTGTGGCCTTATCTACAGAGGGCACTGTGGCCTTATCTAGGGGTGTGTTGCATTATCCACAGAGGGCACTGCGGCAGCATCCACAGAGGGCACTGCGGCATTATCTAAAAAGGGGCTGCCCAATCTTGACACGTGTGCTAACTGAGCCGCCGGACTGCATTTAGCGACACTTAAACTGGAAAGCTGGATTGTTGAAATAAGCACGTGGAGAAATATCTCAAATTTTAAACCTAGCGCTATTATTATAGTAATGTAGTATTATTATTCTAGTAATATAGTGTTCTAGTAGTTCAAATAACTAATTGATTAACAATAATTTTGTATTGTATCAAATTTGAAAGTAATGCGGCCCGTCAACTTCCCATTTTTTCTATATGCGGCCCACTTACCCGACCGAGTTTGAGACCCCTGCTTTACTGTCATTCATCTGACAGTTGGCGGATTAGGTCCTGCCTCGGGCAGGACCTAATAGGCTTCTGTACCTGGGAAATCAGGAAGCCTAGCAACGGCTTCCTGGTTGCCCTAGCCACCCACGATCCATCACGGTGGGCCGGGGGTACAGAGGGAGCCCCCTCCCTCTGTCAACCACTTCAATGCGGTGGACACCATTGACAGCCGCATTGAAGGCGTTAAACGGCAGCAATCGCCAGTAACTGCCTTGCAGCGGGATGTCAGCTGTGTATTACAGCTGACAGCCTCTGAAGATGAAGCGTGCACAGCTCCTGTGCCCGCTTCATCTACAGGGCATGACTGTACGCGGGAAGGGGTTAAGGGTGCACTGAGAAACATTAGATGTTTTGGACTAACTGCCTGTCTCCACTGTTTGCAGGCAGCCTAGTCTCTAAAAGCCCCTGAAGTCACCTCTCAGCTATGCCCCTGCGTGAGGGCTTATTCGGATGAACGTGTAATACGTCCGTGCAACGCACATGATCTTCACGCGCCTCGCACGGACCTATGTTAGTCAATCGGGCCATTCAGGCAGTCCATGATTTTAAAGCAGCGTGTGTCCGCTGCGTAAATCATGACATGTCCTATATTTGTGCGTTTTTTCGTATCACGCACCCATTGAAGTCTATGGGTGCGTGAAAATCATGCGTAGCACACGGAAGCACTTCCGTGTGACGCGTGTGATTCACGCAACAGCAGTAAAAACTATGAATGAAAACAAAAGCACCACGTGCTTTTCTGTTTACAAACCGTGTCATAATTATGGCGGTTGCCGAAAATCACGCAGTCACGCATCATATGCTACTGACACACGGAGCTGTTATGTACCTCTTGCGCATGCAACACACACACACACACACACACACACGCACTGTCCCCATAGGCCCCCTATAGTGACCCCCATAGAGCCTCTGTAGATAGTGCCCCACATACAGCACCATGTAGATAGTGCCCACATATGGACTCCAGTGCTGCAAGGCAATAGTGCGAACCACTGAGCCACCTTGCTGCCCTACATATAGCTCCCACTATAGATAGTGCTCCACATATAGCCCACCTCTGTAGATAGTGCTCCACATATAGCCCACCTCTGTAGATAGTGCCTCACATATAGGTCCTCCTGTATATAGTGTCTCACATATAGCCCACCCCTGTAGATAATGCCTCACATATAGCTCCATATGTATCTCACCCCTGTAGATATAGCTCAACCTCTAGATAGTGCTCCACATCCCCACATATAGCCCCCCCCTGTAGATAATGCCACTTACAGTTTTATTAGAAAAAAAACGTAACCTATTTATATGATCCCGTTCCCTCACCGTCTGGTAGCAATGCAGACCTGCTCTCTTCTGAGCAGATCTGCCGGGGCTGAACGACGCAAGCTATGACGTCATTGCGCCACTTGCATCGTTGAAAGGCGCTGATTGGCAGGGCAGACTAACTTGCCTCGCCAATCCGTGCCTTTCAACAATGGAAGCGTCATTGCGCTGCTAGCATCATTGAAAGGCGCTGATTGGTCGGGAAGGTAATGTGCCCGGCCATTCAGTGCTTATGCATGTAATTCAGGTACAATTAGTGCAGGAGGGGGTGGCGGCGGCTGGTATCCGTGGCACCACTGCCCCCTTTAGAGAGGCAGCTGGCTGCCGCCTGAGGCGAGATGAGCTCATTTCGCATCATGGACGGTGCGGCCCTGTACAGGACTGTACACGAGAGCGGCCCCTGAGCAGTGGAGTGGCCGGCCCACTGGGAAAATTCCCTGTACAGTGCATGGGCAATCCGCCCCTTCGCTCACTGGTTTGTGCTTGTCTGCCAGAAATTCCTTAGTGGGGAAGCACATGGTAAAGGGGGACCCCTGTGCTTATGCATCTGAGGCTGGGTTCACACACCCTATTTACGGACGTAATTCGGGCGTTTTAACCTAGAATTACGTCCGAAAATACGGCTCCAATGCGCCGGCATTCATCTGCCCATTCATTTGAATGGGCTTTACGATGTTCTGTGCCGACGGTAATTTTTTTTCCGCCGCTGTCAAAAGACGGCTCGTAAAAAAGACGCCCGCGTCAAAGAAGTGGCTGTCACTTCTTGGGACGTAATTGGAGCAGTTTTCCATTGGCACCATAGAAAAACAGCTCCAATTACGTCCGTAATAGACACAGCGAAAAACGTCGGCAACATGGCATTACGTCTGAAATTCAGGAGCTGTTTTTCGCCTGAAAACAGCTCCGTGATTTCAGCTGTAATGTATGCTGCCGTGTGAACATACCCTAACAGTTGTGGAAAACCAATTTGGTTTTTGTGTATGGTGCCACATGCCTCGGTCCTCGCAGCATGCAAATGTCTAAACAGGGGCACACTGGAATAAAAATTGTTGCACTACAGGTGGTACTCCTTGTGAAGCAGAGGCTGCATTATCTCCCACACTATTTTGCTGCTGGTGGAAAGATCGGGGGGTGCATCCAGGAACCATTATTGAGCAGTAAATTCTGAAGGCGGTAGTGTATCCTGACCTTCTTTCGCACAATTTATAAAGCTTAATGCCATATCTTGCCTTTTTGGAGGGTGGATATTGGCGAAAGCTAAGCCTTCCATGAAAGTTGAGGCGGGATTTGTCCACACTTGCGTTCTGCTCTGGGGTGTAAAGTTGCAGAAATGAATTGTTTAGCCAATTTCAGTGGTCTTAATTTGAACAACCGATCACGGTTTGCATCGGGGGGGGGGGGGGGGGGCCTGTGAGTTGTCATTGACGTGGAGGAACCTCATCGTTTCGTAACTAGACCTGGGCATTACTGCAGAATACACTGGGGTGGCTTGGGCGGGTATTGTTGACCAGTATGATCTTATGGAGGGCTTAGGCTGGATTCACACGAGGTCATTACGTCCGTAATTGATGGACGTATTTCGGCCGCAAGTACCGGACCCAACACAGTGCAGGGAGCCGGGCTCCTAGCATCATAGTTATGTACGATGCTAGGAGTCCCTGCCTCGCTGCCTGACAACTGTCTCGTACTGAAAACATGATTACAGTACGGGACAGTTGTCCGGCAGCGAGGCAGGAACTCCTAGCATTGTACATAACTATGATGCTAGGAGCCCGGCTCCCTGCACTGTGTTGGGTCCGGTACTTGCGGCCGAAATACGTCCGACAATTACGGATGTAATGACCTCGTGTGAACATACCCTTATTTTACAATACCCATATGTAGCTAGCCCCAAATTTTTTATTTTTTTTTCATTCTGACAAATTGATGGGTGTCCAATCTCTGGCATGGGTGGATGAAAGTTTCTGCCTTATATACAAAGGATGTATTATGGTGTAACAGTTTTTTTTTGGTAACACTGTTCTACTGGCAATGATTCTCTTCTCCTAACACGAAGTACAGTAAAAAAAAATAGTGTAGTACCGTGTTAGCCAGAAACAATATGCAATGTTAAATACATTTGTGTCAAAAAAGACAAAAGTATAGAAGGTATGATACCTTTATTGGCTAACCATAAAAGTTCTATATGTAAGCTTTCAGAGCACACAGGCTCCTTCAGGCAGTTTACAAACTGAAACAATGCGTGAGGAGAAGAAAAGAGGCAAGAGATTAGCTGTCAGAAATTTCAAAATAAAAACAAATGTGATCGCTGTGATAGGTTTTCACAGCGATCACATGATCTGGGAACAACAGATTGGTCCCTGATACTCTGCCTAGTGCCCAGAGCTGTTGGTACAGCGTGGGCACAGGGCTGTGTGATCGCGATTCACACTCTGTGAATTGCCACAGTAATTAGTCTATACGGCGGACTTCAGAAACCCTGGCTGCGTTACATATTAGAAGTCTAGTAATGAAAGGGAAGTTTCAAAGCGAGAAGGAAGTAGGTCAGTAGCCAGCCCTCTATAAAATAGACAGCATGCAGAACAAAATATAAGAAAATTACTGTAAAAATGTGGATATCATATGGAAATTCATATTTTAAATATGATATGGGCCAGATGCGGGAGAGTGGCATGCTATGGCTTGTGATGGCTTGGCGGTTGTACATAATTTAAATGTTGAAGAGTGTGGCAAAGTTGGAAAATTTTTGGGAATACAAATCTATTCAGAGCACAGTAAACTTGTAGAAAATGCTCTTAAAAGAACTCATGACCTAAAGCCCACGTGCTAATCATGATGTAAAGCTTAATCTTAATTCTGTAGTTTATGAATGTACTCCTTTTTTATATATTTTTTTATTTTTTATTTGGCCAGCTTCCAAATGATGAAAGAAGTCAACAGCTACAATGACACAATTCATTGCTTATAGGGTATTCTGGCTTGACTCTCTATCTCATCCTATTTCTCAGGAGCAGCAGGAACCCTAAAGGCTTGGCTGTTCCCAACACTGCCATTTCTACTATACTTCTCACATTTGATAAGCTATGTTGCTCTTCAAGAGATGCAAAGAAAATCCTAAAAAGAGGTCATTCTTGGTGTCATACGGTAATCAATAACAAGACACAATTTCTATAAGCTACATGATTCCATTTAAACAAGGTAAAGACAATAAAAAGCATAAAAACGAGTCATGCTGAGCATGAGCAGGATGTCCCTCTGTGCTAAGAGCAAGATGTAAACCCTAAGTAGCAACCATGGGTAAAGCAATGCAATCCAACATACAATATCTGGATAATAAATGTACATGTCAAGTTACTTTAGTTAAAGAGGCTCTGTCACCAGATTTTGCAACCCCTATCTGCTATTGCAGCAGATCGGCGCTGCAATGTAGATTACAGTAACATTTTTATTTTTAAAAAACGAGCATTTTTGGCCAAGTTATGACCATTTTTGTAGTTATGCAAATGAGGCTTGCAAAAGTCCAAGTGGGTGTGTTTAAAAGTAAAAGTCCAAGTGGGCGTGTATTATGTGCGTACATCGGGGCGTTTTTAATACTTTTACTAGCTGGGCGCTCTGACGAGAAGTATCATCCACTTCTCTTCAGAACGCCCAGCTTCTGGCAGTGCAGACACAGCGTGTTCTCGAGAGATCACGCTGTGACGTCACTCACAGGTCCTGCATCGTGTCAGACGAGCGAGGACACCGGCACCAGAGGTTTCAGTTGATTCTGCAGCAGCATCGGCGTTAGCAGGTAAGTCGATGTAGCTACTTACCTGCAAACGCTGATGCTGCTGCAGAATCAAATGTAGCCTCTGGTGCCGGTGTCCTCGCTCGTCTGACACGATGCAGGACCTGTGAGTGACGTCACAGATCTGCACTGCCAGAAGCTGGGCGTTCTGAAGAGAAGTGGATGATACTTCTCATCAGAGCGCCCAGCTAGTAAAAGTATTAAAAACGCCCCGATGTACGCACATAATACACGCCCACTTGGACTTTTACTTTTAAACACACCCACTTGGACTTTTGCACGCCTCATTTGCATAACTACAAAAATGGTCATAACTTGGCCAAAAATGCTCGTTTTTTAAAAATAAAAACGTTACTGTAATCTACATTGCAGCGCCTATCTGCTGCAATAGCAGATAGGGGTTGCAAAATCTGGTGACAGAGCCTCTTTAATAAACATGTAGCTGACAATGCAGCAATTATGTGACCATTAGTCAAATGGTAGTGACACAACATGGACATGGACAGAAACAAAGTCAAAGAAGAAGGGAACAGATGACCTACCCATGGAGTTCACTAAGCACACCGAGAGACGTCACACCCGACGCGCCGAAACCTATGTAACTATGTAATATCGACTGAGAAAAGGCATAGGGTAAGTGTCATGTCCATGTTGTGTCACTACCATTTGAGTAATGTTCACATAATTGCTGCATTGTCAGCTACATGTTTATTAACTAAAGTAACTTGACATGTACATTTATTATCCAGATATTGTATGTTGGATTGCATTGCTTTACCCATGGTTGCTACTTAGGGTTTACATCTTGCTCTTAGCACAGAGGGACATCCTGCTCATGCTCAGCATGACTCGTTTTTATGCTTTTTATTGTCTTTACCTTGTTTAATAAAGATTTTGTTTCTCCATTTAAGATTACTGTGTGTTAATTTCACCCCATACTCTGTAGGTTTATCTATCTCTAAGGCCTCATTTACACGAGCGTGTGCGTTTTGCGCGCGCAAAAAACGCTGCGTTTTGCGCGCGCAAAAGGCACTTGGCAGCTCCGTGTGTCATCCGTGTATGATGCGCGGCTGCGTGATTTTCGCGCAGCCGCCATCATAGAGATGAGGCTAGTCGACGCCCGTCACTGTCCAAGGTGCTGAAAGAGCTAACTGATCGGCAGTAACTCTTTCAGCACCCTCGACAGTGAATGCCGAACACAATATACACCAACCTGTGAATAAAAAAAGACTTTCATACTTACCAAGAACTTCCTGCTTCCCCCAGTACGGGCTCCCGGCCGTTGCCTTGGTGACGCGTCCCTCTCTTGTCATCCGGCCCCACCTCCCAGTATGATGCCGCAGTCCATGAGACCGCTGCAGCCTGTGATTGGCTGCAGCCTGTGCTTGGCCTGTGATTGGCTGCAGCTGTCACTTGGACTTAACTGTCATCCCGGGAGGTCGGACCGGAGTTATCGGTAAGTCAGAACGTCTTTTTTTTTTTTACAGGTTCATGGATTTTCGGAGCGGAAGTCACTGTCCATGGTGCTGAACCAGTTTAACGCTTTCAGCACCGTGGACAGTGACTGTCTCCTGACGTCGCGTACCCGAACATTTTTTACCGGTTTCGGTCAAAACGAGTTTGGCCGAACCCGGTGAAGTTCGGTGCGCTCATCTCGAATTTGACACTCCGTTTGGATGTTTGTAAACAGAAAAGCACGTGGTGCTTTTCTGTTTACATTCAGGAGTTTGACAGCTCTTGCGCGAATCACGCAGTTCGCACGGAAGTGCTTCCGTGCGGCATGCGTGGTTTTCACGCACCCATTGACTTCAATGGGTGCGTGAGTGCGCGAAAAACGCACGATTATAGAACATGTCGTGAGTTTTTTTCTGCGCACACGCGCTGAGCGCAATTCACGCATCGTCTAAACTGCCCCATTGACTAATATAGGTGCGTACGACATGCGTGCAAAGCACGCGCGTCGCACGCGCGTATAATACGTTCGTGTAAATGAGGCCTAATGCTCAGTTTCCCCTGAGCTAATGGATAGAGCTTAACACATAGGGATAGAAGTGCACAGGATTCTCCTCTTCTAATATATATATATATATATATATATATATATACTTCGCAACATGGAGATTATAATTCAGTAATAAGCAGTGAAGCTGAGAATCTAGCACTAGGGTGAGATTTAACACCTACTAGGGAACTTCCGCTGCGTCTTTTGTTTTGCCTGTCTTTAACTCTTCTGCTTCCTCTTACCCCTGTCCCTAGACTGCTATATGCAGCTTTAAAGGCTATGTAAACCTTTGAAAGGCATTACGGTCAATCAGCGTGATTGGTGCAACTTTATAAATGGCTTTTATTAAAAATCCTTTTTACTCTTTGATAAACAGCTGCTTTGTATTCTCTATACAGAGCAGCTATATCTTTCGCTAAATCCTGTACCCGTTGGGTACGTGGGGTTCGTAACTTTGATGTGATAGATTACAGGTGGATCCTGCGTGTGAGGTCATATCGAACAATACAGCTACAGGGCTGACGGGGGGGGGGGGGGGAATTGGTTAATTGCCTAGGAACCCTCCATCCTACCAGGGCCCCCTGTGGCGGAACTAGCAGCCATTGTGGCTGCTACAGGGCCTGTGGTATGAGGGGGCACATAACATTTATGGGCTGAGTGGCACGGGCCACCTTATAGCTAGCACCGGGGGGGGGGGGGGGGGGGGCAAGCGATTCTGAGATTTTCTCGTAATACATTGTACTTCTGTTAGTGGAAAAATTTGGTTGATACATTCAGTGTTTGTGAAAAACACTAACCTTTAAAGAATTTTCAAAATATCATTTTTCTAAATTGAAATGTATATTCTGGTAAGACAGACCGTTATACC
This sequence comes from Rhinoderma darwinii, assembly GCF_050947455.1. Lineage (NCBI taxonomy): Eukaryota > Metazoa > Chordata > Amphibia > Anura > Rhinodermatidae > Rhinoderma > Rhinoderma darwinii. The sequence continues at coordinate 238,788,395 of NC_134687.1, read as the reverse complement.
ACAAAATATAGTAACTAGTTACATTTCCCATATGTTTTACTTTATGTTAACATAGTTTTTTGAACGTCCTTTTATATTTTTCTAGGATGTTAAAGGCGTCCTAAACTTTAGCAGCATTTTCTCACATTTTCAAGAATTTCCAAAACCAATTTTCTTAGGGTTCATTTCTGAAGTGGCTTTGATGGCCCTATATATTAACCCTCTATAAATCACCCCAGTTAAAAAACTGCACCCCTCAAAGTTTTCAAAATAGTATTTAGAAAGTTTAACCTTTTAGGAGTTCCACAGGAATTGATGCAAAGTGGAGGGGAAATGTACAATTTCATAATTATTATTTTTTTTTTTTTCAGAAAATCATACTTAACCTTCTGTGTTACAGAAATAAAATGGATTATCAGAGAAACGCAGCTAAATATTTATTTCCCTGATTCCGTAGTTCTCTCCCAATAAAATACAAAATACAATTTGGTAAACTACACCCCTCAGGGAATTTATCGATGGGTATAGTGAGTTTTTTTTGGTCCGTCCCCCCCCCCAAGGTTTTTTTTCCTGAATTAAAACAGAAAATGTATAATTAAAAAAAAATTCAGAAAAAAAATTTTTACATTTTACGGTTTTACAGGGACATTTCTCTCGCTCGTGGTAATAAACTGCTGCTTGGATACACGTAGGGCTCAGAAGGGAAGGAGTGCCATTTTTGCTTTTGGAGTTTTGCTAGAATGGTTTTCAGGTGCTATGTCGCATTTGCAAATGACCTGAGGGATAAACAGTAGAAACTCCTAAATGCGACCCAATTTGGGAAATTATACCCCTCAAGGATTTTATCTAGGCGTATAGTGAGCATTTTGACCCCAAAGGTTTTTTGCTGAACTTATTGGAATCCGGCTGTGAAAATGAAAGTCAACATTTTTTTTTAAATTTATTTATTTTTTTTTTTTCATTTTCACAATGAATATAGAAGAAAAATCACCCCAACATTTGTTAGGCCTCATTCACACGACAGGGTCCGAGTGTCGGCCGGGAAAATCGGCCGTTTTTGGCCGATTTTCCCGGCCGGTTTGCATCCGATTTGCATCCGTTCCGATTCCGTTCCCGGGCCGAGTTGCCGTTTTTACCGGCCGATTTGGACCCGATTTGCATCCGTTTTTTTCCCTGTCCGTTTTAAAATCGGATGAATTTCATTTAAATTTGTTGCCACACACAGCCCTTTGTAGATAATGCCACAGCCCCCCTGGTAGGTAATGCCACCCAGCCCCCTATTGGTGATGCCACACAGCCCCCTGTAGGTGATGCCACACAGCCCCCTGTTGGTGATGCCACCCTGCCCCCTGTAGGCGATGCCACCCAGCCCCCTGTAGGAATACCACCCTGTCCCCTGTAGGTAATGCCACCCAGCTCCCTGTAGGTGATGCCACCCAGCCCCTGTAGGCGATGCCACCCTGCCCCCTGTAGGTGATGCCACCCTGCCCTGTAGGTGATGCCACCCACCAGCCCCCTGTAGGTGATGCCACCCACCCTGCCCCCTGTAGGTGATGCCACCCTGCCCCCTGTAGTTTATTCCACCCTGCCCCCTGTAGGTGATGCCACCCAGCCCCCTGTTGGTGATGCCACCAAGTCCCCTGTAGGTGATCCCACACAGCCCCCTGTAGGTTGCACCCATCCCCCCCCCTTCCAGGAGAAGTCACTGACTTCAATGTCCATATATGGCCAGTGTAGTCACTGACTTCTCCTGAAGAGGAATTCCCTGCCACAGGTCGGGAATTCCGCTTCAGAAGTGAGTGACGTCACTGTGTCCATATATGGACAGTGTAGTCACTCACTTCTCCTGTAGCGGCATCCCCGGCCATAGAGTCGGGGATTCCGCTGCAGAAGTACGTGACTTTGCTGTGTCCATATATGGACAGTGTAGTCATGCACTTCTCCTGTAGCGGCATCCCCGGCCATAGAGTCGGGGATTCCGCTGCAGAAGTGCGTGACTTCGCTGTGTCCATATATGGACAGTGTAGTCACGCACTTCTCCTGTAGCGGCATCCCCGGCCATAGAGTCGGGGATTCCGCTGCAGAAGTGAGTGACTTCGCTGTGTCCATATCTGGACAGTGTAGTCACGCACTTCTCCTGTAGCGGAATCCCCAATCCCCGGCCGGGGATTGGGGATTCCGACTCCTACAGCGAGCAATAAAAGACCCTCCTCCTCCTCCTCACATGCACTCTGCACTGTGAGGAGGAGGAGAGAGAGTGCGCGAGCGACGGTAGACCCGGCCATCACTCGGGACACATTCCGGTGATGGCCGGGTATTACCCGGCCCCATAGACTTCTATGGGAGCCGGGCGGCCGGGCACCCGGCCGAAAATAGAGCATGTCCTATTTTTTGACGGCCGGTTTTCCCGACCGTCAAAAAATCGGTCGTGTGAATAGCCCCATTAGGGGTCTATTATTCCTAATGCAGCCGGGTGCCGGCCGATTTATGAACGGCCGGCACCCGGCCGGGAAACCCTGTCGTGTGAATCCCGCCTTAAGCAATTTCTCCTGAGTATGACAATACCCCATATTTGGTCATAAACTGCTGTTTGGACACACGGCAGGGCTCAAAGGCAGGTGTGCTGATTGTCATGCAGATTTTTCCGGATTGGTTTTTGTCGCATTTGCGGAGCCCCTGAGGTACCAGTACAGGGGAAAACCCTTAAAAGTGACTCCGTTTTGGAAACTACACCCCTCAGGGCTTTCATCTAGAGGTGTAGTGAGCATTTTTACCCCACATGTGTTTTATAGATTTTGTTAGAATTAGGCAGTGAAAATTAAAAAGTAAATATTTTTTTTTTTAAATATGTAGTTTCAGCTCCCAATTTTTTTTTATTTTCACAAGGAGTAATAGGAGAAAAATCGCCACAGAATTAGTTTCCTAATTTCTTCCGAGCATGGTAGTAACCCATATGTGACCCTAAACAGCTGTCTGGTCACATGGCAGGGCTCAAATTGGAAAACTCCATTTTGCTTTTGGAGTGCAAATTTTGCTGGATTGGTTCTCGAGCACCATGTCTAATTTACAGAGCTCTTTTTCATCACTTTTTATTCTATGTCTTAGGAGGGGTGATGACTAAAAAAACAGGGATTTTGGCATGGTTTGTTTTTTTTACGGTGTTCAGTGTGGGAAAAAACGTCCTTTTATAGTTTGGATCGTAACAAACGTGGCGATACCAAACCTGTAAACTTTTTTTTCATGTTGCTGATTTTTTTTTTCCCCCTGTAACAAGTCTTCTGGGGGGGGGGGGGGGGAGGTGGCTATTTTTCTAACTTGAAACGTTTATTTTATTCTGTTGTGCAACACTTTTTTATTGACCGTTTTTTATCTTTTTTATTTTTTATTTTTTTCGTCCCTCTGGGGGACTTGAAGGCCTGCATCATTGATCTCTATTCTAATACAATCCTCTACCTATATAGTGCAGTGTATTCGTGCTGTCCGTGTAACTCTGACAGTCTAGTAGGTCCTGCTTCAGGCAGGGCCTAATATGTTTCATAATTGGTAGACCAGGAGGTCATGGTTAGGTCTCTTGTTGTCATAGCGTCACGGGGGTGCCGATGGGCTTGAAACCGCCTAGATGCCGTGGTTGCTTTTGACCGTGGGATCTAAGGGGTTAATTGGCCAAATCGGAGGCTAGGTTTGGTCCTGGCTGTTACAGCAGGGTGTTAGCTTTAATATAGTCAGGTCCGGCCTCTGGAAGGGCCTAATGGACTTCCATACTTGGTAAACCAGGAGGTCATTGTTAGGCTTAGCAACCATCAGCAGCCCCGTGATCGCATCGCTGGGGTGCCGATGGGCTAGAAACCACCTAGATGCTGCAGTCTCTTTTTATTGCGGCATCTAAGGTGTTAACCGTCCGGATCACAGGCTAGTTCCAGTCCTGGCATTACAGCAGGGTATCAGCTGTAATATAAAACTGCCACCTGCTGGTGATGAAATGGACTCCGCTTCTGAGACAGCTCCATCACTGTCACATACAATTGCGTGATGTTGAGCTAAGGCATTAGCTGCAAAGACGTAACTGTACGTGACCTGTCGTTAAGGGGTTGAAGAAAATTGCCACATTGTGCACTTTTCAGACAAGTCCGTCCAGCTGTACTAGCACTGTCACTGTTCTGAAACTTTCCACTTTCTGAAAATCAACATAAACTATTAGGCATGAAAGTCAACACTGAGGGATCCTACAACAGAAAATAGAGCTGTGTATAAAAGATGGATGGAGGAAGAAATGTGAGGGATACTGCACACACACCATTTTCCTGCAGCACAAATCAACTTCTAGTAAGTATTGGACTCTACAGATATACATATAATGTATACCTTCCAACAGTCCTGTTTTTAACTGGACTATATGTAAAACTGACCTCAAAGGGGTAGTCCTGATGAAAATGTTCCTAAAAATGGGTATTTCTGGGAGTTTCTATGGGTGTTCCTTGATGGGTATGAGTGGGGCTTAAAAATGTCCCGCAAATGGGGATTCAAACGTTTGGAGGTAAAATAACGCCATAAACACGAACGCTGCTGTCTGCAGTACGTTGGGAGGGTGTATCTGTAGACAAGTTGCCACTTCTCATGTCTCATGAAGTAGCAGATTGATCACCGTATTGGAGCTAAGAACACTGGGCGCTTACTTAAGTTCTTTAGAAGTAGGCACAGAATTGTGAGCTGGGGGACAAGGTCTAGTGCCCGTAAGTATGGGAGAACATTCTTGCAGCTAGTGCCTGACTGACTGCCCCTTCTGGAGCTGACCGGGAAGGGTGTAACAGGCCTCTGGGGTGCCAAGTTACTTCCCTACTTAAAGAGTACATTCATATCACCTTAGTATACGCATACCCATGGTAATAGTTAGCCCATTCCATAGCGCCATTCCTCAGAGAATCTTTTTATTATTGACCAGCGGCAATAGGGGAGTACAAATAATGCTCCAACTGCGGAGGATCTTGAATACTGTATATAATATATGTTCTTTGTTTTCAATTCCATGTTCTAAAGTCCTTTTTGTATTATCTCTGGATTGTTACTTTTATATATGTATATTTTTCTTGTGATTGCTATGAACATCAAAATGTTACTCATGTTATTACATGACCGTCTTACATGTGACAAATAATTTTCCGTTTATTTTTAATGTATATATTGTTTCTGCATGGATCTGCAGAGTTTGACAAATGCCGGATTGTGGCCGAAACGTCAGCCATCTCTTTATATTGCTTTATCCGCATAAAGTAGCAGGCTCCCTTGCTCAGCAATTTCGCGGACTGTTGGGTGTAGCATAACGTCTGTTGCACCCTTACCTTTCCTGACCGCCTCCTCCTCCTTCTCACTCCTTTGCTATGACGCTCCGTGGTGCTGGAAATACTCCTCCTTCTGCTCTCTCTGCCCCAATAATCCGGCTCCATGCTGGCAGCTTTTCTTCCCTGAGGTGCCAAACAAGCCTCCCCCTTTTGCTTTCTCCCTAGTCCAGTAATGAGGCAGACCAGTGTCCCGATCTACAGCGCATGTAAAGCCAGTTTGTGGTCTCTTCAAAGGCGTTCCTACAGAAAAATGTGCTAAAAAAATTGGTCTTGGTCAGATTAAGGGGTGGTCTGCTTATAGAGGGGCAGCTTTAATAGAATATAATGGTGGGCAAGGGCAGTCACAAACAAATTTGGTATGGATGGGGGGTCATCTCAAAGGGGTGGTCTTCTGGCGAGGTTTCACTGTACATACAAGGGACTAACAGCGCAAACTAAGGCAATTTTGTTTAATTAGGATATGTAATTTAACATTTGTATTTTGCAGGGGGTATTATTTGTCTTACATTATGGGTAAGTAATGGATGAAATACAGGTCAGAGATTACATTATTCTGTATTTTTCTGGTTTAACGGAAGTCTCACATAGCTATCGGAGTTTCCTGTCCTAATTACCTAGATCGTTTGAAGGTACTGATACGTGCAAAAGTTTTTCTCTGAACATGTTGTGTAGACCTAAAACAAGATATTGTGAAAATACCCTAGATTTCTAGTTTCCTCCTTTTTAAGAGGATAGTTTCTGCTTTTAAACTTAATGCATTTGATGGTTAGTGGGATTTTTCAACCTTCCACCAAAGGTTTTCTTTAAGTATTGATACTCTATTTAGAATTGTAAACAAATAACTGGAATAGAAATAGTTTGATAAAATATAACTTTTACTCAATTTATTAAAAATGTGCAAATGCATATAAAGACACTTTTAAAATAAAAAAATATGCTCCCTATTGCAGGGGGAAGTTCTGTGCGGTTATTTAATGGCAATTTTCACAGGTTGTAACAATGTTCTTCACAGAATACATATAAAGGTCCAAGTCATTGTAATATATAAGGAAAAGGTTTTTCCAGTACATCCCTCATGACAGCACCACAGGAGGTTGCCCTATTGACCTATGTAGGGACAGGAAGACAGAGAGGTTAAAAGGCCCCTCCCACCACCCACTTGCCAGTGTTCTTCCTGTCCCTACAGGGTCAGGAGCAGAGAGACGTCGCTCCTGTGTTACTGCAGGGGGAAAAAAATCTCGGGCAGGGGGCAAGATCGGGGGGTCCGTGCACTCCCCCTTCTCTTCCCCCTAAAGCCTAGGCTAACACCCCTCGAACGAGAGGTCCCTTAGCTCCCAACCTAAGACACCTACCAGAGGAATCCTAGGCAGGGTTCCGGTAGTGTGTGTGGGGTTCGGGATTCCCAAGCAGGCTTCGGCCTGGCCGCGTGACCAGGCGGGGACCGGCAGCTCCATAGGTTTGGACGCACCGGCAGGGATCCTCGCTGCGCCGCATAGCAAGCCTCAGTCGCCGGCTATAAGCGGCTGCACCTCAATGAATAGCCGACCGGAAACGACATCGGGCTACTTCCGGTCCGCGGCCATCTTGGAAGGCGGGAAATTCAAAACGCCCGCATTTAAAGGGACACACAAATTTATGTAGTTAGAGCTGATACCTATAACTTGGATTGATTTTGTGGATTGCATATTGCATTGCCTGTTACCTGTCGCGGTATGGAACTTCCTTGTCCTGATGGAACTCCAGATATGTCCCAGGGTCACGTGAGTCTCACCCTTGGAGTAAGGGTTATGACTCCTTATGTATGCACATCATACTTTACCTACCTTCTGTTTTCTCTAGGATAAAGATTCCTCTCAGACAAACTGATAAAAAGGTTAAAAAATGTGCGACTTGTGCAAAAAAATTGCCAGAGTCACATAGGAAACAATTGTCAGGATTGTATTGCAAAAATACTAAAAGAGGAACAACCAACGTTTGTCTGAACTTAGGGCTATGATTCGTGAAGAAGTGAGTCAGTCAGTAGCCTCCCTCGCCCCTCCTCAAGAAACTCCCTCACACTCCCGGGCAAAAAGACCACGGATTGAAGTGGATCAAAAATATTGTCCTCCTTCTCAGGGGTCTGACTTTGAGCAGGAGTGTTATTACCTATCGGAGGGTGAGTTAGAAGGAGAGGAACTCTTGCCTTCAACTTCATCCACTCAAGAGAAAAAAAAATTCTTCTCTTCCGAGATGTCTGATACCGTAATTCAGGCAATACAGGAAACCATGGCTATTCCCGAAGAAGACCAACCACATACCATCCAGGATGAGATGTTTGGAGGTCTAATGGAAAAGAAAACTAAGGTTTTTCCGGTAAACGAAAATCTCAAAAGAATGGTGACCGGCTACTGAAAAGAGCATGGGAATCTTCCTCTTCTTTGATCTCGACTAATATCGCGGCCACATCAGTAGCAAGAGCAATGTTAATATGGTTAAACCAGCTGGAGACCCATTTGATGATGAAGACATCATGACAAGACCTATTAGAATCTCTACCCTTACTAAAGATGGCAACCAGATTCTTGGTAGACGCTTCAGCGGAATCTATTAGATTTTCTGCCAGGAATGGGGCTCTCTCAAATGCTGCTAGAAGAGCATTATGGCTCAAAATGTGGTTAGGAGATACGAAGTCCAAGAACAAATTGTTCTATCCCGTTTACAGGGTCTCTGATGTTCGGTCCTCTCCTGGATAACATGCTGGAGAATGCAGCAGATAGGAAAAAGGGGTTTCCTGAAGAGAAACCAAAAAAACCCCCTCAGTTTGGGAGGTTTCGCCAACAGAGGGAACCTACCTTACAGAACTACAGCGGGAAAGGGAAGTCCGGTCGCTGGAGTTACCCCAAAGGAAGAAGGGGTCGGATATCTCCTTAACCCCAATAATTCATTTCAGCCCTCAAAGCAATGACTCCAAGAGCATGGGGGGAAGACTCCTACAATTTTATCCCAAATGGTCGGGAATAACCCAGAACCCCTGTGTTCTAAAGATCATAGAAGAAGGGTACAAAATAGAATTTTCCTCCATTCCTCCAGAGAAATTTCTAATAACCCGGTACCAAGCAAAAGACCTTCATCAGATCCTTATCCGGGACATCCAGAAACTACTCAAATTGAGAGCCATTACTCCAGTTCCCCACAACGAAAAATTCAAAGGCCACTATACAAAAATCTTCTTAGTCAAAAAACCAAACGGTTCCTACAGGACAATAATCAACCTGAAGGTCCTAAACAAGTGGGTGAAATATCGAAAATTCAAGATGGAGTCTATCAGATCGACTATTCCTCTAATAAGGGAAGAGGCATCAATGTGTACGATCGATTTAAAGGATGCGTATTATCACGTTCCTATCCACCCCGCTTACCAGAGATTCCTCAGATTCTCAGAACGGTCCTTCCATTCTCCACTTCCAGTTTGTCTGCCTCCCTTTCGGCATTTCCTCCGCCCCCAGAATTTTTACAAAAATTATGGCAGAGATCATGGCATTCGTAAGAAGTCAGGGCATAGTAATTATCCCATATCTAGACGACTTCTTGTTGACGGCAGATACTCCGTCTATCTTAGACAGTCATCGGTCACAGGTTCTTTCCCTACTACAGGAATTGGGATGGATAATCAACTTTCAGAAGTCAAGTCTTCCTCCCCAAAAACAGAAGGTCGTCTTAGGAGTACTACTAGACTCCTCCCTTCAACATTCCTTCCTCCCAAGAGTGAAACAAATACTCCTACTGGCAGAAGTAAGGAAATTTTGGGGGATAATAAGGGAATGTATGCGGATGTTGGGAATGATGACGTCTTGCATCCAATCTATTCCATGGAGTCAATTTCACTCCAGACCCTTACAGAATCTGATCTTGTCCCAGTGGGATCGAAAACAGAACTCCCTGAATTCAAGAATTCAAATTTCCGAGACCGTGAAATCATCCCTCCTGTGGTAGCTCTGCACAAACAACATAGACAAGGGAGTCCCTGGAGAATGGTCCCTAAACAGGGAAGTCTTTATGCCCTTAACCCGAAGATGAGGTTACCCACAAATAGACCTAGTTGCCACGAGGAAAAACTCCAAAGTAGAGACCTTCTTCTCCCTAAATCTCAGACAACCCATTGGGAGTAGATACATTGTCCCAACCCTGGGACATGGATCTGGCCTATGCCTTTCCTCCGTTTCCTCTAATACCACTGGTATTAAGAAAAATCCAGGAAGATTTGACAAAGCTCATCATTATTCTTCCCTATTGGCCAAAAAGAAGTTGGTTTCCAATCGTAAAATACCTAGTGTTGGAAGACCCTATCATGCTCCCAGTCAAGGAGAATCTTCTCTCCCAGGGTCCCTTATTCTTTCAGGGAATAGAAACTCTGAAGTTGTCAGCCTGGATCCTGAAAGGCAGATCTTGAGGAACCACGGTCTGTCAGATGAGGTAATTTCAACTATCTTATCAAGTCATAAAGAAGTTACCTCAAAAATCTATCAAAAAATTTGGAAGAAATTCTGTTCCTGGTATGGAGACCCAGGACCAGACCCCTTTTCTCCCAACATCGCGAAAATCCTAGATTTTTTACAATCTGGATTCAAAAAAGGGCTTAGCCCTAGTACCTTTTAAAAGTGCAGATTTCAGCCTTAGGTAATTTTTTTTAACACTCCCCTGGCTGAACATCGGTGGATCAGAAGATTCACTCAAGCGGTCTCTAAACTGAAACCTTCCCACCGGACGGCACGGGAACGGGATCATGTGAGTATGTAAAGTTTTTAGTTTATTTTCTAATAAAACCTAGTGTCTTTATCTACAGGGGGGGGTCTATATGTGGAGCATTATCTATAGGGGGAGCTATATGAGAGGCACTATCTATAGGGGGAGCTATTCGTAGGGCACTATCTACAGGTGGGCTATATGTGGGACACTATATATATATATATATATATATATATATACAGTGAGCTATATGTATAGCAGCAAGGTGGCTCAGAGGTTTGCACTATTGCCTTGCAGCGCTGGAGTCCATATGTGAGCACGATCTACAGATGCTCCAAGGGGGGCACTATCGCTATGGTGTGTCTGTCTTTTGGTCTTGAAATGTTTTAAAAATAAGAAGCTGAAGACATCTGAGCGGCAAACTGCAAAAATCTGTTGTGGCCGGGAGAAGTCAAAGAGGTCTGGAACGGATGGATACGAAAAGAGAGAACTAGAATCTGAGACGTCACCGGTGAGTCACTTAATGTAAATGTTTGTTCTGTCTCTAATTAGTAATGTAGTCACTGTATGAGTCCTGACAAGTGTGTGCGTGCGGTAAGCATGATGTGATGCGACCAGCACTCCACTAATGATCGCCGGCACTAAAAACAGAACATGGCGGTTGCACTGCGAAACACCCCCCCTGTTCTGTCTTCCGTGCTTGCGCCGCCGCTCATTAGTGCAGTGCCGGCTGCATCACCTCATACTCACCGCGCGCACACATTTATTGTCAGGAGCAGGGTAATGGCTGTATTACACCGCCAAAGCCCCACTCTAACGGCGGAGATCAGAGAAACCTCATCTCCACCGCTATTCCCTTGAATTCTGCGTTCAAAGCTGACTGCAGCATTCAAGGGATAAATGAGAAGGGGGGATGTCCTTTGGATTGCGTCACAGGGAATCCCTGTGATGCGATCAAGGGACATACCATATATGGGCAGGCAGCCCAGGGTCCATTGAAGGACCCTAGGACTGTCAGACCATATTTCCTGTTAGGGCATACCTCTGTATGTCCTATCAGTAGATATGTCAGTACATTAAAGTTTAAAAATTAATGAGTAATGTTAAAAAAAATATACACCTTTTTTACAATAAACATTAAAAGAAGTCTCAATACATAAAATATACACATTCGGGATTGTCGTGACCGTAGTCGATATACAGCGTCATTTACTTATGTTTACGCTGTTATAAAACAAAATAAAAACTGCTTTATTTCACTTATTAATGTGAGGCACAAGGTATTAAGGTATTTTGAACCTCCATGTGCCTCACATTACTAGTAATTAACCCAATCATGTACCTCACAGATTAACCCAATGTTGACTGAGGAACATGATGGGGTTAATTACTATTAATGTGAGGCACATGGAGGTTCAAAATTCATCACGCCACATGCCTCATCAGAAAATGGAAGAACTTTTTTTTGTTAGTTATTGTTGCCAAAGTATCGTCTTGGCATCAAGTATCGCAATACTACACAAAGTATCTGTATAGAAGTTTGGTTCTAGTGCTGTATATATGTACTGAGCTTGGTTCTGGTACTGTATACATATGGTGCTGTAATTATATAGGATATATTTATAATAACATAATTACAGGGCAGATGGAATGGTGTTCAATTCATTGTATATTTAATGGGAACCTGTCTGGTAGTTTTAACGCCTTGAACCGCCACCTTGCAGTAATACATGACCTGACAATATTTTCAAACATTCCCCTGTATGTTTTTTCAGATGCAGCAAAATCTATAAAATCAACTTTTAAAAACGGTGCACACTATATGCGAATTACTCATTAAAGGGTCATGGGGCGGTGCCGTATCCTGAAGAGTGACATCGTCCTGCCTCCATACCCAACTTTCCATGTTTGATTGACATCCCCCTGGCTGATACAAGTTTCTCGGATGCGCCATTGCCTTGTACTACTTTGGTACGCACCGTGCAGCTAGGTGTACTTTGCCCGGCTTCATCAATGCACTGCACGTGCCAGGGGAGTACAAGGCAACGGCGCATGCGCAAGAATTTAAGTAGTGATGTAGAACAGCTGGGGGGATGTCAATCAAAACCTGGGGGGCACCATTTAAATTTTCGCCTCAAGCAGCAGGAAAGCTAGAATCGGCCGTGTGTATGTGGGGACTAAACTATGATAATGAAATCCCCACATACAGAGGGGCAGGGCCGCCATCAGGAATTTCAGGGCCCCCTACAGCTAAATTTTCGGGGCCCCCCTACCGTGGCACCGCCTGTTAACGGTACTCCGTCCAGTACTATATCATGGTACCCAGGGCCGCCATCAGGGGGGGTATTAGGGGTACTGATGTGAGAGGCCCGGCCAAACCTAATTGAAAGGGGGGCCCGGCAAACTGCCGCGACTTGCCTTTGGTAGAAAAAAAACAGGCCCCTGCAATGGGGCCCGTTTTTTTCACCAAAAGAATGTCATGAGCTGCGGGCCCCCCTTTCAATTAGGTTTGGCCGGGCCTCTCACATCAGTACCCCTAATACCCCCCCTGATGGCGGCCCTGGGTAGCATGGGGGCCGTCAAACACCGCCGCCCGTGCGACCGATCACGCGCACCCGCAAACTCCCGCGCATGCGCACCGGCGACCGCCTGGAACCGCGCACCAAATTTTGAGGCAGATTTTGACCTGCCCACACTATCTTGCCGCGTTTTTTGCCTGCGGCGATTGAGGACAGCAGACAGAAAACGCAGCGAAAAATGCATTTTCTGCCTCCCATTGATTTCGATGGCAGGTCAGAGGCGGAACCGCGGCAAGAAAGGACGTGCTGCTTTTTCTTTTTTCCGCGACTGGCGGTTTTGGAAGTTGTTTGGTGCTGATTCTGACGCAGTGTCCGAGTCAATATCAAGGGCCAAAAACTCTGTGAACTGGGCCTTATTGTTAGGGCTTATTCAGACGAACGTGTAATACATCCGTGCAACGTGCGTGATTTTCACGCGCCTCGCACGGACCTATGTTACTCTATGGGGTCGTGCAGACTGTCAGTGATTTTCACGCAGCGTGAGTCCGTGTGTCCGCTGCGTAAAACTCACGACATGTCCGATATTTGTGCATTGTTCGCGCATCACGCACCCATTGAAGTCAATGGGTGCGTGAAAATCACGCCCAGCACTTCCGCAGCCGTATAAACTATGAATGAAAACAGAAAAGCACCACGTGCTACAAACAGAGTGTCGTAATAATGGCGGCTGCGAGAAAATCACGCAGCCGCGCATCATACGCTGCTGACACACGGAGCGGTTATGGACCTTTTGCAAGCGCAAAACGCCACGTTTTTGCGCGCACAAAAAGCACACGCTTGTGTAAATCCGGCCTTAGGGTAGGAACACACTAGGCATGAACACTGCGGATTTTATGCAGCACATTTTATTGTGGATAATCCGCAGCGTATTACAGTCGCAGCCGAGGGGGTCAGATATGAACAAATCCCATCCACACGCTGCAAAAATAATGGACCTGCCGTGTGGCTTTTGGTTTTTTAAGTCGCAGCGTGTCAATGTATTCTGTGGAATCGCTGCTCCTCTGTTGCGGAAATGCTGCGGTTCTGCCACAAAAACCTACACATGAGAAAAAAAAAAAAAGGCACTTTTTAAAATTTATAAAAAAGTTTAGACTTCCCCCGGCCGTAGTCCTGGTGACGCGATCCTCTATTCTTAGCGCAGCCCCGCCTCCTGTCATGACGTTTCATCCCATGTGACTGCTGCAGGTCACATGGTCTACAGCGTCATCCCAGGAGGCGGGGCTACGTTCAGAAGAGAGAGATGCGTCACCAGGACTACGGCCGGGGTAAGTCTAAACTTTTTTTTCCCTGCAGGATTCCCGCAGTGGACACGCCTCACGAAACCTGCTCCACTATTTGGTGCGGTTTTGCTGGCAGAATTCCCTGCGGCTCCCGGGATAAGCTGTGTAGTTTTACTCAGCATATCCGCCTAGTGTGTCCCTTATGATGTCGCTCCTGGAGCTGCTGCCGCTCTCTAAATAGGCAGTTGGTCCAGTAGAATTTGGAATTATTTTTTTTTGTGAACCAGCTTAAAAAAATACAAAACTTTTTTGTGTTAGGGCCTGTTCACATCACTGTTCGCTTCCGTTCCGGGTTCCGTCTGAGGTTTCTGTCGGGTGAACCCCGCAACTGAAAGTGAAAGTGAAACCACAGCTTCCGTTTCAGTCACTATTGATCTCAATGGTGACGGAAACATCGCTAATGGTTTCCGTTCGTCACCATTCCGGCTGGTTTTCGGACGGAATCAATAGCGTAGTCGACTGCGCTAATGGTGATGGAAACGGAAGCTGTTCTGTCACTTTCACTTTCCGTTGCGGGGTTCACCCGACAGAAACCTCAGACGGAACCCCGGAGCGGAAGCGAACGGTGATGTGAACAGGCCCTAACACAAAAGTTTTGTATTTTTTTAAGCTGGTTCACAAAAAAAAATAATTCCAAATTCTACTGAACCAACTGCCTATTTAGAGACCGGCAGCAGCTCCAGGAGCGACATCATAAGGGACACACTAGGCGGATATGCTGAGTAAAACTACACAGCTTATCCCGGGAGCCGCAGGGAATTCTGCCAGCAAAACCGCACCAAATAGTGGCGCAGGTTTGGTGAGGCGTGTCCGCTGCGGGAATCCTGCAGGGAAAAAAACGTTTAGACTTACCCCGGCCGTAGTTTAGGCGACGCGTCTCTCTCTTCTGAACGTAGCCCCGCCTCCTGGGATGACGCTGTAGACCATGTGACCGCTGCAGCAGTCACATGGGATGAAACGTCATGACAGGAGGCCGGGCTGCGCTAAGAATAGAGGATCGCGTCACCAGGACTACGGCCGGGGCAAGTCTAAA